>NW_022170511.1:10873384-11148044 GCF_008802855.1 Photinus pyralis
CATGGTCTTGTTGTGTGCGTAATATATTTTATTTGTTCTTGTCATTTCTTACGCACAAAAGTTCTGTCTTTTATTTAATTCCCTTCCTGATTATGTCTCACGTCCCAACATATAAAAGAACCGATTACACAACGTAGGAGTTCAGTTCATTCGTGCCATCCATATCGAGCCGACTGCCATCCAAATTCAAAAGTGCCGCGAAACGTCCAACGTTTCAACTCGAAAGGTAGGTGGCTCTGCTTGTAGTTTTTCCCAGTTGCTATCGGTAAGTAAAGGGTAAGTCAACGTTTACAGTGTCGGCTTGATAGACCCCTAGGAACATTACAAAACGTACGTCACAAAAGTGCCCACCAACAAGGGACGAGTGATAGCACGAAAAATCATTCCCAAAGTTGGACACATCTACTACACAGACCGTTCTGCAACCGAAATGGAGTGGGTATTGGAGATATTGGGCGGAAGGATGTAGACAGTCTCTCAGTCTCGGCCATTAGCAACAATATTCCAAGAGAATCTCGATAGTCACTGACAGTCAGGCAAGCAATTAAAGATCCAAACTCCGGCTTGATGCTGGAGTACATCTGAAACCTTACCCGGCTGGCGGAAAATAATAACGTCAAGCTGAAGTGGGTGCACGGGCACACTGCTCTTAAGAGTAACGAAATGGCCGACAGACTGGCTAAGGAAGAGTGAAAACCATTTTGAACGAGACAAGTCAAAGCTCTACTAGATCTACCTCCATTTGACGGGTTGAAGACCTGCTGAAGTTCAGTAAGAATCATTTATAGCTATTCACAGGGGGCACTGTCAAATGAAAAGACATCTGCACAAAATGGGCCTTGAAGCAGACACTCTGTGAAGGAGGTGCGGAGAGGAAGGAGAAACACCTCTACATAAGCATAATACAGTGCCGTTGTGAGGTGTCTAATACTTCAGGGCACAGGTTCCTTGTGTAGCCAGGAATACCTCAAAATGCTCCACCCGCAAAGATTATGAACAGACGTCTTTAGGGAGTGAGAATATAGGAAGCACAATAGACTCTCAGGATGACGGTACAGGCACTAAACTAGGATACTGTCGCTGAGTTTAAGTAATAAAACACCAAAACATCGGCAAAAAATGTCAATAGCCACATTTGTCACGTTCGAAGAGCTTCAACGTGGAGGAGGTGGTAGACCCACAAAAAACAAAAGCACAACCAAGAAGCTTCTCAATCTATAAGCATAGAGTACGCATACGGAAAGGGGTGTTCGAAACGGAAAAGAGTCGCGTAACCAAAGACTGCCCTTCCACCAGCTCCGCACTAGGACGCCCACTTCTGTGTTGGTGCGCGTAGGATGTGGCAACACCGATGATATTAGGAGTCAGTGCCCGAGCTTCCTCATTGACCAAATGAAACACCAGCTGGCCGACATCACAATCATTGTACCTGGACGCCATAATCGTATTATCCAAGCACTTCAAAACGCACCTGAACGACCTCGCTGCCTTGCTCAACCGTGATGCAACCTAAAGGCACGAAGGTCACTTTTGAGAGGCGAATCCGCTACTTGGGACACATCATCACTCTCGCTATCTTAAGTGCTAATCTCGCCAAGACCGCCCGCCACCATCATCGATCACCTATCACTCAAGAACCTTAAGCATCTTATGTCACTCTTGCAAACCCATCCCTGGTACAAACGTTCCGATAGACATATATTCTAAGTCAAGTCGGCCCCATACTATCCTTCCTTATCAGGGCAGACATCGGACTAACGCGAAGGGTTCTGACTTTGTAAGTTTATGACATCGCATGCCAAAACATTCCCAGGAAGAGGAACGTAGTCGCAGACGTCCTATCACGGCCACAGTTCGCCAGCAAGAACAAGAGCACATACTCGGAAACCACCACGCGGAATGCACCAGCAGCGCACCTCTCGCTACTAGTGGAAGGGAATGAGACCACAAACTACTGAATATGTCAAAAATTGTGTGGTGTATCAGAGGTAAAAGACATTGAACCACAAAATCACCGCTCCAACAAAGAATTTCGAGGTCACAAAGCCCAGAAAACCTGACGTCACGATGGGCTGTATTGTTCTCCCTGGCCCAAACAACCAGGTGCGTGCAAAAATACCCGATTCGAATCCGTAGTGACAATGCCGCTTAGTTCGTGAGTACCACGTCACACATTGTTTAGGGGTCACAATCAAAACCCGAAAGTGGATGAACCGAGATTTAAGGTCATACGGATTGTCCAAATAAACAACAATTTGTTTTATTAAAATAAAAGAGTAGACTGAATTTATAAAGTAAATATAATTATGTTTTTTCTTAATTTAGGTTTTCATTAATAGTGAATGTTTGCTTTAGATTTTCATTTATATGTGTCTGATTCAAATTCTTTAGTGTTACGGAAATCTCGTGCTTGATTCTCCCGATGTAATTATGTAAGTGGATTCGATGTAATTTTGTTTTACCTGTACCTGCTATCTTCATCTATAGCAAGCATGATTTTCATATAGTTTCTAGTTTTAGCCCGAGGAAATTGCCCCAAACATAATAATATTCATAAGAAGTATAATTATATATACTTACTAAAGTATTGGCTGTATTTTAAAGAGGGTGGAATTTGAGTCGCAATTACGAATTCGAATCTTTCAATTTGTTCAAGTTGTTGACTAAAATGAAACACGGGTCGAGTAAAATTCACAATTATTAATTTACTTTGGTAAAAAAAGGGTCGTAATATTGCTAATGCTCTATTTGAAAGTCTAAAAGAGATAAAATATAACATCAATTTATTTAAAATAGAAGCTTCAAAGATCTGAAGCTTTATCATCAAAATGAAACTAATTTAAATTTATTAAGGAATATTGATTTTCTCAATTCCTGCATTACAAATCTGCTCCGTCTTGATATTGCTACTACGATCAGGTATCAACATCTAAAAATGATAAACCTTTCGGTTTGCGATATCTCCCCTAAGCCCAAACAGTATTAAAGTGACGCGAATAAAAAATACAAGATATTCGAACGGTTACTTTGACGGTTTTACATCACGTATGAAAAAATATTCCCCCAGGAAGTGGAAGTTGAAACACCTGCTCCAAAACATCCATTTCGACTGCTCATATATTTTTCAAGATGAATTTATATGGCTTCGCTATGACTGAGACTTACACGAAGAGACACAAATGCGATTTTTTTTTACAGAAACTCGTTCAATTTCAATTTTATTTGATCGCTCTTTCGATTGATCAAGGGTAGGTTCCCTTAACAAAATATGGAATATTCCAACAAGATTGTAGCCGCAGTAAGGGTAATTGTCAGCCGACGAATTGTGAATAACGAGGACAACATTTCAAATGTATACCTTTAACAACAAAGAAAGAATCGATTCAATTTTTAATGGTTTTTATGTTGACTCATGCCTTTAATGTGTTACAGTATATAAATATTAGTAAGTCAAACATAGAGGTTCAGTCATGTGCAGATATTCACGGAATTTTATCCAACTTTATTGAAACGAAATATAAAAAGAGCTAATCTTGAGTATGGGCGCATAAAAATAAAATGAAAAAACGAAACTCAAGCCACTTCCCTAATTGAAATTGTAATTCAGAATTACAGACCAACTTTCCAGTTTCTAGTTATATGAAATTAGTACAAAGTGCAATCTCCTTGTTACGTTTGCATTCCGCCGTTGCGCTCCAAATGTATAAATCAACGAAGCTACTTCAAATGAAACAATTTCTCCGTGCAAATTTTCAATTAAACCCCCCAGCGTGAAGCGGAAATTGAAACATGTAGAACGTCACGTCCTAATCTGCTACTAGTTATCTTGATTAATAAATCGAAATCTCAACTTACCGCCCGGATTGATGTTCCGAGGTTGTGGGGTGGTTCCTGCCGTTGCCCCCGACGAACGACGGGACCTAGAATAAGATAATTAGATTATTATCTAATTTCCGCTTCGCGCGAAGTCTCAACAGTATCTTAATCAAGCTAGCTACATGTAATATCGATTGAAACGTGTTGCGACACCTTTGTCACTACTGGCAGCAATGTAGTATTAGTTAAATGAACCAGATGCCGAAATCACTTCCTATCGGTGTCTCCTAGTTTTGATATTTTCCCATGATAACAATAAAAACTGAGCTGTGGTCATTTTTTAGCCAGCTGTCTTAATATTTACAAGTTAGAATCCCATTTGATGCTGTTTGTAATCTAGATCCATAAACACAAAATTCGATTATCAGCTCGCACAATTTCATCTCCAAAATACAAACAGTGCAGGATTTGCAAACACGCGTTGTTTACGTACGGTTTACCAATTTCCCTCAAATCACAAACGTCACGCGTAATTAGTTTGCCTCGGTATCGATTTGGCGTAAACGAATTGATAGACTGAAAATTTACGTTGCGCTTCTCAAAAACATTGATTCGAAAAGAAATTAATGTTGACAAAAGGAGGACGATACTGAAACTCTTAGTAACGTCTAAGTAACTTTTGGCGAATTTACACGACCCAAAATAGGAAATTACGCATTTCGGAGAAGTCGGTGCTAACGATGGCGACGGTTTTAGGAATTCACTCTTCGTTGAATATAATTAGCCTAATGGGAGCACGGCAGCTAATTTTAGACATTTTCGGTTAAAGTGGTCTACATTGAGGTGGCAGTATATTAAGAAACAAAGAGTATTTTGCCCTACAGGGGAGAAAATTGTATAGTCCATGATAAGTATACAATGCACGATACTGAAAAAAATTCCGGATCGCGTTCCTCTATTAATGCCGAAGAGGAAACAGAGAGTCCTTGAGTGAGTTGCAACACGGAGTACGGCTCTGCAATTGCTTGCTCCTCTCCTGAGGTCACAGTAGATTGTTTGCGCCAACGTTGCAACTGTAAGCATTAAATAAATAGGGCAATGATTTGGTCTCTCGTCGTTTAGAAAAATTTTGGAGAATTTTGGGACTTTTGGGTGTGTAGCTTCCAAACAATCCATTTTGGACCTTCGGTTTATTTAGGAAACATCCACGTGAGGATCGGAAACATGATTTGCGACTGGTGTTCGAAGGTGCGCGAGTGGTTGGAGTAAGTATCGACCAATGTGAGCAAAAGCAATTTCTATTTCTCCGAACGGATTTAACTAAAAATTCCATTTGTTTACATGAATAGAAAGAAATCAGATGCCAACTTTTTACTGCCCGTCAATTTTTAACATTGGAAATGTTTATGTTTTCGTATATTTGTACAAAGTTATGAGTTTCGTTCAAGACAACGGTGTCGCATCAAGTCATTATTGTACCGTACTCGGCCGTGATCGGTAGGTTAAGGAAAAGTCGTGTTTGTATTAATTAATTTTGGTTGAAGGTCGCTGTAATTAATTGTTTGAGATTCACTGGCATACTTAAATTGTAACTGTCATGGCATTTTTGGCGACCCCTACTTGGCGGACTCCATCGCGAAAGCTTCAAGACGCATTCTTTGCTTTTTAACTTCCCTCTTGCGGCATTCTGGTTACAAGCACGTTTGAGCGTGGCATGTAGACATATTTTGAATCATAATTATTTTTTTCCGATTTAACCAAAATGGTTGTGTAACAGCTTATTTTCTCATGTACGGACTAATTATTTTTGGTTCACGGCCACTGTAATTAATTGTTTGAGATTCTCTGGCATATTTAAATGTCGTTTACTGGCGTCACCTGCCGGCGATTTTTCCACGCAAGTCTCAAATTCTCCGGCATTCGAGTACAAGCACGCTTCAGCACGTAAAATAGGGTGCAGAGTGATGAAATACATGAGGTTCTAACAATTTCCAATTATTTATTGAACCTATATTTTCTGGATCCCCGATTTAGTTTGGACGGGTTTCTGCATTTTTCTCCGAATTTGAGAGGCTATATTTTTGGTTTCACTAATTACGCAAGTACGGCCATTTTGTCTTATCCACCTGGTTAATTTTTGCATTCTTTTAGGCTCTGCCCATTGGATGTTCGAAACTATTTCCGCATTTCAGTCCATCGTCGGGGTAATTTCAGTATTTTATGAGTAGCCCTCTTATATTAGAGGTAGGTTATGCTACCTTTAGAGGGGGGGTATTATATGTCGATATTTTGTTCATGGTTTCAATTATCGTTTTAATTTTAATTACACGCTTTAGTCTCCAGTCACGGAATTTTTTCATTAACTCTACGTCCACATTTAATTACGACCACATTCTTATCACCATACCAGTCCGCGGCCATTTTGTTCTCGATGTTACGTCAACACACGATCTTAGTAGATAAGGATTTTGGGCCATTGGGTCAACTCAAATAAACTGCTGGAACCTGGACTCGTAATTCATCCTCATTTTGTTTTTTGGGAACTGGAACTGCTCGTTATTGAGTTAAGGGATTTAATTTTAATGTGTGGGAATTTATTTTGCATGGGTATGGAAAGTTTTAAATTTAATTGGGTTATTAAATTGATTCTGATCGTCGTCGAAGAACAAATATATCAATGTTTCCTTATTGGATTTCTTTGTTACTTCACTTGTATCATACAGGGAGAGTTAAACATTTAAAGCATCTGGGTGGCGCTCAACTTTACGAAGAAGCTGCGAAGGTCTTATGCCCAACCGAATCAAACGCTGTGCAAGCCCTTATTACTTTTACTGGGCTAGCTGACCGTTTAGCTACGTTTCACAAAGGACCGATAATCAGGACCGATGATTCGTCCTATCCAATGCTTTAAGTTGTATCGTTTACATGTTCGCGTACCATCGATCGACCGGTGCAATAGTGCGGGGTTGCGGGCATCGACATTTACCTCTAATCTCGACGCTTGGGCATAGATATGGAACCAGGGCATTGGATCAACCCGAAGAATTAACTCGAGTCCTAATTATTAGATAACTTCCTCTTCAAGGAATATGATAACGATTACGATTACGGCCCGTGTGGCGCAGTTCAGTTGAAGCTGAACTGTGGTGCTAGGGTCCCTGGTTCGAATCCGGGTTCGAGCATGGATATTTGTAAATGTATAGTGGGTTGGGTTGGTAGAGCAGCCTTGGCTGAAACCCCGCCCACTCAAAAATAAAATAAAATAAAAATACTTTCATAGAAATCTAGATCATTATTTATTCTGAGAGGTACACAACCTACGACGATACACACATTTTCGAGAGCTGGCAACGCTGGTTACGTTTGGCATCTTGTTTTTAATGACAGTCACGAAAGCATTGGTCCACAACCGTTTGTTGTTGTTTTGTGTTATTTAACGCAGGTAGTAATCTTTGCATTTGTTTTTGAAATTGACTTGATTTAACCTCAATGCAGAATCACGCATTCGATACCGTTAACCTTTTGTTTGAAATCGTTTACGTTTTTGGTGTAATGTTTGCTTAATTTATGTATGTTGACCAGAAGTAATATTCATATAAATTTTGAGCATTCTTTTAATATATGAAAGTTAACGAGTTGTTCGACGTATAACATTTTCTCCGTGAATGAGATGGTTACGGGGGTGGCAAAAACTGTAACCAAATGAATTATGACACCTGCCGAGGGATGCTCCGGACGAGAGGCGAGATATCTATCTCGGGGGCGAGATTCCGCGAATAAAAACTCTTCACTTTGATATATGAGTTGTGATTCACTGATTTCCACATATTTTGTAATAACATTGAATTTGCCCTACAAGGACATGTAATTTTCCATCCGACTTTTAACAGAAGGGTTTTATTGCACCAAAGATGAATCACCTGTTGTATAGCTACCTTTTTTTGTTACTTGCTTGTACCTCAACCAGTTCATTTTTTTGCAACTTACTTTATATTTATCATGTTTTACTATCAATCAATTGCAACAAATTATCAAGGATCAAAACGTAACACAGTGCTTTACAGAGCAATTATACACGCGTTTCTTCTAGTATTTCTTATGTAATATCATTTAAAAATAAAGGAAATAAAATGAAATCATTATACTCGAATACATTTTTAATTAAGTGGAGTGATTAGTCGTAATTCCATGATTGCTATGGAAATGTCATTTGATGTTTGCTTATAAAAATCACCGTCTTTGTAAATAAAATGACTTCGGTTGAAGAAGATAATCAAATAAAAACATCTTTTGCACCGCTCATTCGATGGCTTGTTGCAGAAGCCGAAAATGTTGGTACCTGCAAAATCCAAATGCAAAAGCCTAAAGTTTTGGAATGGATAAGTAGAAGCATCTTTCAAACAAAGTTATAAATACATCGATAACACTGGTACATTGAAGGAAATCTTCTTTTCTGGTGCGCTCGTACAAAACATCGATCAATACTGCGATTGTGGAATAGATTTGGCAGCATACGTACTCTAAATTACGTACGTTTGTGAAAGCTTCTAACAAAGCATACCTCGAAGGATACGAGCCAAAGACATCTTTTGCATTTGTAGAAAGCGATCTGAGAGGGTTTTTAATTATTTTTCATTTAGGTACAAAATCAAATTTTAATGCACGCGCTCGCGGTGCTGATGAGGGTGTTGATTCTTTTTTTTTTGTTAAGATTCTAATTATTTATTATAGACGTATGTGGGTATGCACAATGCAATGAAAAGAGAAAACTGACAAACACACGCTAATGTTTGGCACGCATATTATCTTAAAATGCTATTTGAATAATGATGCCATTTTTATTGGCCATAAGTTCTTTGTTGGTGTTCTTGTTATTTTTTTACCTACGGTTTTCTCCATTTCCCACACTTTATTGTATCTTAACAAAGGTCCTTTTCAGAACTATTCCTTCCTGTGTAGATTCATTTGCATTTGTTACACTCCGCGTATCGCCAACGTGATATCTATTCATGACAAAACCTTACGCACCCAAGCACAGCAACTTGTCCTGAATTTACTGGACTGTTTTCAACGGGAGAAGGAAAACCCTTCATCTTCCTATCTTGTGTAGCCAATATGATGACAACTTTCCTCTTACTATAGTAACGAAATTACAGCGTGTGATAAGGGCTTTGGATGCATCATTTAGCTGTCTAAAATGGATCCCAAGCGGTGCTAAATCAAACCCAGTTTTGTCAAATCCTGGTAAAAAAACGCCACGTACGAAAATGAAAAGTGGTGATCACCGTGAAAAAAATGTATATTAGGAACACCCTTTATAACATGTATGCACAAAGTGAGTATTTACATTTATTGATGTGCATTCTTTATAGAAAACATGGCACAATCACCATCCTTAAATACAAAGCCACATTTCGATGAGGCCGAGACTTGATCAAGAACGGAGCCGGACATTAGGGCGCCGCCGATAGGCCCGCGACCGAAAGGGCGCGGCCGTTAGGGCGCGAGACATAAGGGCGCGTGGACATAAGGGCGCGAGGACAAAAGGGCGCGGGACATAAGGGCGCGAGAACATAAGGGCGCGGGGAGGTAAGGGCGCGAGGACATATGGGCGCGGAATAGAGTATTCTCTAAAAAAATACATTGTAGTTTGTTTGTGTTGATATGTTATATCAACAGTCACAGGGCGTTAAAGATACGAAAAACATATAATGCGTAATGCCAAAAGTTGGGTTACATTTTTTATATCCCTGGGTGCGCTATCTTGTTGAAACCAACAGTTTCCAACTTTCGTTTTTTGCCAAAAATAGTCGAAATGAATTCTAATATTGACAAACTTCGTAATGGATAAATCCGGTTGTATCTCAAATTTATTTATCATCGCGATCACATTACATTTCCTTACCCTTGGTGAATTGAAAAGTGAAGTCTTACATCTTCATTTTCTCTAATTAAAAATTACTAAATTAATTTGTTGACTTTTGTAGTATCGTCGAGAATCACAAGTTTGCCTTTGGTACCGGTACCAAATTCCGACATCCCTTTCACCCGTAAATTGCGTTTGAAATTTTGGCTCCACCACTGAATAGATAGATTTCAGCTTAATCGATTCAACCGTTCCCTTTTAAATATTTTCAGAAATGGCCGATCAGTCAAAAAAGCTTTGTGAATTTTGAATCTATCAAACCCAAACTTTGGCGTCGCGTCGCCTATTGTATGGTGTCGGCTGATGCCTATTTTGAAATTTGTGCAATTCCTATCTATAAATTTGATAAAGAATCCATCTGCACAATTACATCGCAATCGGTTCGGTGGTTCTATTCTGGTTGGACATAAAAATCGAGCGAGCGAGCGATTGGGAGAAAGCATAACATTCCCGTTTAAACAACTATGTAGACCCTAAAAACAGAAATAGAAGTAAAAGTGCGACCCAACTTTTGACATTGCGTTTTATGTTTTTGGTATCTCGTATAATGACTGTTGATAGAAAATATCAACACAAACGACAATATATTTTTTATCCTATACAAGGAGAAACTTATATTTCTCGCCTGTGTGAGCGACAAAGAAGACAATTGCACGCATGGAGCGAGAAAACTCAATTTTGTCGGCTAGTGTGGAAATAAACAAAACAAACGCGTGCACGTTGACGCGTTAAAGCAAATCCAAATTCAAGCGCTTGCGGTCGGACGTTGTTGAGGGATTAATTTTAAATGTAAGTGCATAGGATAAAAAATATTGTGTGCACCACGGCACGAAAGTTGTTTTCCGGGCCTCAGGAAGTGGCCAGCCTCGGCTGCGCCTCGCCTGGCCATATCTTCCTTCGCCCCGGAAAACATCCACTTTCCCGCCTTGGTACACAAAGTACTATTGTTAGAGAATATTCTGTCCCGCGTCCATATGTCCTCGCGCCCTTATGTTCCGCGCCCTTATGTCCCGCGCCCATTTGTCTCGCGCCCTTTTGTCCTCGCGCCCTTATGTCAACGCGCCCTTATTTCTCGCGCCCTAACGGCCGCGCCCTTTCGGTCGCGCCTTTTCGGCGGCGCCCTAATGTCCTAGCCCGGTTTAAGGACTACCGAAAACCAGAAAAACCGGTTGAGACATAAACAAGTGAGAAAGAAATTTGATTTGGACGCTTTGACGAATGAACACGTTATTATTGCGCACACTATCTCAAAAAAGACAAAAACTCAGTCTTCGTCTGGAAATTTGGCGACCATTTTTATTAAACTGCGAGGGTGTTATGCAAATTGAATACGTGGCAAAAAGGATTCCCATGACTGGTGAGGTTTATGGAACCACGATTGAACGCTTGAAGAAGACCCTTAACAAAACTGGCCAACTCATGACGAAAAAATTGCGCCATTGCATGACAATTGCAGGGTCTATTAAGGCTCACCATTATTTATTTATTTATTTATTTGTTTAGCCAGATATCATACCATACAGAATGCAAGTATTCCAATTACACTGCATTATCACAAACCGTGGCCGAGTTACCGCATCCACCCTACAGCTCATATTTAGCACCATGCGATTTCTTTTTGTTAAAACATCTAAAAAAAATCGCAGGGCCCGCAAACACCTAAATCGCGCAGTAGCATCTTTTTTTAAGCTCGACAAAAAGATTTTTTTGGATGGAGTGAAACCGATGGAGAAACGCTGTACTAGATATACGTATTAGTGTTGTAATGGAACCGAATTTGCCCGTTAAAATTCGATTTAAATATTCCCAAGGCCGCCCCTGGCCGTAACGAAAAATTTCAAGATTGTGCTTTGTTTCGTTTCCCTGGAACACGTTTTTTGTTCTCTGCCCTACATTCAAATGGGCCATAATCTCTATATATAAAAACGAACCCGTTTCTTCTGGTCACGCAATAACTTTAGAGCGACTTCACCGATTTTATTCAACTTTTTTTTTAAATTTTCTAATACTTCATAGAAGGTTCTTACTGAAAGAAAACCTAAGGAAAATGCGCAGAAAATTGGAAAATTGCAGAAAACCTAACGACGATTTAAACTTCGCGCGTTTGACAATTCGCGCTTTTGACAGTTGGCGCGCAGCAAATGTTAACGGCTGCATCGGTCGGCATATATCTATCCATGAAAAAAGAATTAATTCATTTCTTAGTACAAGTTCATTCGATTGGAACGTTCATCCAGTTTTCATTTGCTTCAGTGAGTTTTTTGAGAAGTGTTTGTTCAAAAAGTACACGGATCGCAATTAGTTCACCACAATCACGCCATTTAAAATAAGATATCGCGAGCGACTTGATGACATACGAATTGTAAACAAGATTATGTTGCACGTTATCCCAGGGAATTTGTAAACTCTCTGGAATTGAGCGGATTACCAACACCCAATCTGGAATTAAAACTTGGATCGGTATATCATCATATGTTGCGGAAAATAAACCAGCCACGTCTTAGAAATGGCATCCGCCATGCGGTACTGAAATTAATAACCATGATCGTAGTCATAATTTCAAAAGGGAAATATAAAGGCGAAGACGTTTTGTTTCCGCACATCCGTATGATTCCGAACGAGTGAACGATATGCCATTCGACTAAACATTTACAATTTTCAGTTCGGCTTGCATTTGGAAATATCGAAAATTAAATAGCAAGGGCAGTGGACGTGTTTGTGAAATCAATCTGGAAAATCCATGTTTTGCACATGGCCCATTGTATGTCGCCTGTTCCATGTTGGAAAACTTTTAACTTTATTCAGAAAACAAAACTAACAATGTTATGTGTATCAGAAAGCATTACAATAAGCACTATGTTTTTGAAATATTTTTTTAAATTATTATTTCCAGTTCGAATTGAATATTCATAGCTGAGACAGGACAACGTCTGTCGGGTCAACTAGTTTACAATAAAAGTGTCAAACATAACGCTTTAAGAGGGAAGTTCCATACCGACCGACGATTCTGGGCGCGTCGATATTAACACTTTTCGTCTAGGATTTGCTTAAAAGGTGAAATTTGGGCAGAGGTATTTGTGCTTTTGATGAAGGCTGGCAATTTTTACGTTTCGAATACGTAGTTACTGTGGCTGTTTCAATTGCAATTACTCTGGTAACGTCTTCCTTATTTTATCTTTACGTTTATTGCAACCATCTAGTAATGATATAGTCCAGTTAGATTATTTGATAAATTAATCACATTCCAGTACAGCATGGACATTGTCATTTATAGCGCATTATAAATACAAATTGCTCTTTTATAATTATGCTGATCATACTTTGAATTAAATGCATAAAGATACCTACGGCAAGATTCAATTATGTTTTCTACGTAGTATCCCGTTGTTCCTAGCGCTGGTTTTACGTGCCAACCCGCAGAATGAATTCCTGACAGATTTACGTGTTTTTATTTATATTTAGATACAGTAGGTTCTCTTAGGGATGATGTTCAATGCGAGTATGCAGAATTAAACGATGTAATAAATGTAAATGCTGTATTTGGAAATATCCACACTACATTGTTAATCCATAGTTAAATGTATTCCGGCATATTTTCTTTCTTTTGCATGAATAGGTTACTGTTTATTTACAGGGTGCTTCATTTGAGAGCGGGTGACCTACGTTAGGTGGTTGATTGTTCCATATTGCGCTTGGCATTGAAAATTAATTACTTTATACTAATGTTTTGCCACGACATGTTCCTTTGTTTGTGATGTAATGTGATACTTAACGATATTCTCCTCCTATGTATTTGAACCGGGTAATTATGATTATTAATATTTGGTAGGATAACTTGTTTCTAATATGTATTGTGCTACATTTGATACCGATATTTGATCTCGATTTGACGTAGCAGAGGGTGGCAAAAGTTCACAACTGACATACGCAGAGATATATGTATGCTTATATGTACTGTTTTTTTGTGTCTTAGAAAAGAGCCATCTTGCCCATATTGCAAATCAAGAGCCTGGCGTTCGGTCTTGAAAACCCGGCACTTTATAACTAGTGGGTTGGACTGACCCTAGAGATGTGTGAATGAAAGAGTTGGGGTCCCGCTTAGTCATCCATGAGGGCGCTGGCTAGTCCCGGCGTCACTTGCGCAGGTATCTGCTAAAAGCGTGCGGCGTGTTCTCGCCCTTTGTTTTTTGTATCCATTGGGGTATCCTTTCCGAGTGAAATCCTCTTCTGAGAGGTCATCTCCTAGCGTTTTCATACAATGCTGACCAGAGCAACTGAAGACTACTCGGTGTGGGATTTGGACTGGCTATCAAATATCCAAACTTGGTATAATATTGCATTCATGTCATTACAGACAACTAATTTTGCGATAAAGTGTAATATTAATTTGTTGGGTGGTTTTTTCTTGGTCAGTTCTTTTTTCCCATCGTTTTGGAAAGTTTTGAATTTAAATCTTGAGTTGCACAGTCTCTCGGGGCCGGCCTGGGTGCGTCACACTGTAGATGGTAGTTACGTGAAGAAATACATTTTTGTACTCAGAAAATTTAAAGAAACAACGTCCTCGTACAATTACAATTAGTTGCTAGACCCATTATCTAACTGAATAGACATGGAGCACTGGGGAAGAGCTAGTTTTCATTGTTTCAGTCTTACTGAAATCAATAACGAAATAGGCAAAGCATCTCGAAACAATTTCGTATTAAATTAATCTATCATTACCATTTACTCGCTCTCCAAATCTATTCCTTCCTTCCACTTCAGTTACTGCGTCGAACCTAAAGTAATCCTCAATAGATACGCCAATATTGTAGGGAGTATTGAATTTCCCTACACAATAAGCATCATCCTTTTCGGCAAATCTAAGATACCACAGTTCCAACAATAGTCAGTATCGAAGTTTTGGTCTACAATTTCCGCCTAAAGCGAACACTTTACAAACCAATAAATGGTTTTTATTCCCTTTGTGGTATCCTCATTGTATTTTATAGCACAGAAGGACATTAACGGTTTATTATTAATAAGAGAGAAAGCTCGTGCGTTTGATGAACATACTCAACGAAATGAGCTTTCGGTCTTAGTGGCGGATATTAAAAGTTAGCGATTAATTAAAAAAAAAGCCCCCTTTTATTTACACGTCTTAGGGCGTTGAACCAGACAGTAAAGCATTTAGTAGAAGCAAAATTATTGATATATTTACTGCAACAGTCAAAGTTTTAGTAATTAATTCAATTAAATCCCAAGTTTAATGGTGAATATTTGCATAGTATATCTTCACCATAAGCTGGAGGTCTAAAGCTTACGAATATAACACACAGAGCCGCAGAGATAATGGTATTAAGGCGTTTAATTATAGCAGTGTTGAAACACTGGGATGTGTAGTATGATCTTTGCTGGGATATAGAACGTGGCAATTATTTACGATTGTAAAACTTTATGTAACATTTCGAACAGTACATTTACATAGTATTTTCATTAACTAATGCAAGTAAAGGAATTCCTTAACATATGAACACAAGTAAATCCAATTGTAAATCAACCAAATTCACGTAATTTAGCTAGCGCAGATACCACCCGCACACCTGCGCATGCGCGGTTCTGCCCTTTTATACCCATAAATATGTGCGCTAAATTTGGTTCCAATCGGTTCAGCCGTTTAGCCGGAAATCAGAGTCAAAGTCAGAAGAATATGTATCTACTACATCTGGGAAAATGGAATAGAAACAGAAATATCCTGGGTCGCAGGCGACATTCATCACGGAACAAGCTGCACAGGAGCTAAAGTTGTGACGGTAGAAGATAAATGCCATGATTTCAGCGACGGGAAAATCACTGTAGAATTTTGGTATACAGCATTTTGATTTTTTTAGAATGTTTCTGGAATTTTTTAGAATTGTCTAGAATTTTTTACAACTTTTCTAAAATTTGTTTAGAATTATTTTAGAATGCACATGCAGACAATTATTTTTATTATTTTATACAACTTTTACAATTTTTTGTTTAGAATGTTTTAAATTTTTAAAAATTTTGAAATGTTTTATGAAACTTCATAATTTTAGTGTACAAAAAATTTGAAGTGGTTTACGCCGAGGAGATAATGACTAGAGTTTTTTAGAATCTATCTCGGAATCTATTAGATATTTTAGAATTTTTTTAGACACCTTCTAGAATTTTTTTAAGTCTTCTTTCCAAAGGCAGATGTACACACAATTATCTTTTAAATTTTTAGAATATTTTTAAATTGTTTAAAATTTTCAAAATCTTTATAACTCTAGAATTTTAGTGTACACAAAATTTAAAGTGGTTTATTATTTTGGTGTAAACTACGCTACTAAAATTTTCTAAAATATTTTTCTATAATTGTTTAGAATTTTTTGTAAATGTTCTAAAGTTTTTTAGAACTTGTGTTGAATTATCTAGAATTTATTTACAATTTCTTTCCGAACGTGTACATGCACGTTCCGAGCAGATGCATACACAATTATTATTTTCTACAATTTTGAGAATATTCTAGAATTGTTTAGTTTGCAGAATTTTTTTAAATTTTAGTGTACACAAATTTTAAAGTGGTGTACCCCCCCCGAGACTCGCAACCAGAGCACAACGACCAAACAACATCTAAATCCAAAATAATCGTGTATTTACGGCCACCGCAATTAAGTAAATACATACTGCCAACAGAAGATCGGTGTTACATTTCCATGATTCATGTTGCATTTTATTTTCTACCACAGAGCTTTTTTTCGGTGCGCCTCTGGTAGACTGTAAAATATGAATTTGATTTTCTGGTTTGTTTGTTAAGAACACCCTGTATAGTCAGAATGCTATTCAAGGAAGAACCAAAAGGAATGACACGGTCACGCCCTTTCCAGCCCGACTACCACACTTGGAAAGTTATAAATATTCGATCAGAAAGCATGGAGATGTGCCATTGGGTGTTAAATGAATTGTGTATTATCTACAACTTTTACACATGATACCGTTGGTACCTTTTCTTCAAAACCCATGTTTTCTTTAAAATGGTTCAGATGAGCATTAAAAGTATGCCGTGTTAAGGACACTCGACAGCATATTTTCTGATAAGACACAAAGAGATTAGAAATTGTGTTGTAAGAGATCTGACAGTTTTTAAATTGGATCGTCCCCGCTTTCATGCATTTCATGAAAGGAGAGAAATGCTACGCCACTGGAAATGTTTTAGCGGGAAGCGCAGCAATTTAAATTGCCCAAGGACGAAGGTTCGCGAGTGTGTGCGCATGTTTTGCCTTTCCCCAAGTGAGAAAAGGGAAGTAGATAGCTTTTGGTGGTATGTGTTTGATTCGCAAATAATGTATCCGTTATTTTACTTTGTAACTACTGTAATTAACATAGGCCATATGGTAATTGTTTTCCATTACTTGCTTGTTGAATTTTATAGTGTGTTTGCTTTATAAATTTGAATTTGCAAGGCCTTATAAAACATTGCGCATGTTCGTAAAGTTAACAGATGAGCCGTATTAGGTAGCGTTGTTTATTTGTTGGGGATGTCACATCCGTAGTTCTCTCATGTACGTAGAAGTTTTATTGAGAATGTGGCTTCAATTACGTTTATAGTATGGTTGCTCGGTATCGTGTATTTGTAATTATGAAACGACCTACAACAGCTCACAAACAAAGAAAACTAAATGAATGCAAACACAGAACCATTGAACTAAAACACTACACAGAACGAACTAATTAAAAACGGGTAATTATTTATACAGAATAAACGTTATATTACGCGCGCTCGCGGAAATCTTCAGGAACGGTCAAGAGCAGATTTCCGAGGCGATGATAATTACGGAATCCTCCACGGCGTGGCTTTTGATCGTTGATGGAACTTCTTGTATGAATACTGAATCGTTGTGAATTCGTAAAGTCGTCGAAATTTGCCTTACTATGGAGAGTTCGGCTTTATCGGTTGCCTCACCATAGGACAGCTCGACTTGATCCTACTACTTAATATGGGACAGCTCGCAGCAGAATGAAATCTAATTCTTGTGCGCTGTCTTAAAAGCCCTGTTCGACGGCGGAGAAAATGTTTCGCAACTGCGTGGGGGAAAACACCGTGGTGATTGTAGCGTGATGCGTATCAGCTACCATATGTACCACCACAATAGGAATTTTAATTTAGTTTCCTGTTTTGAATTCATTGAATAGATTAATTATTTATTAGAGCAAGATTGAAGATTAGTACAGGGTGTTAATACACGTTAGGGCATACTGTAGTTGTCGATGTTTAGTAGATATGGTGATTTTTCCACAGGTGTGGGTGGCTTTCATTTGAGATTAATATACAGCGTGTTTTAGAGTATATGGGAGATTTTGAGTATGAATAGTGTTTCATATATCCTATAACATTTTTATTTTTTTGAAACAATTTTGAATGTGATATAATAAAAAAAATAGATTTCATAACACGGAAAATGATGATTGCGTAATGTAATCTTTTAAATCACAAACTCCTATACGTCCTTGAAATGTAAGACGAAAGTGAGGTTAAATTGAGCCCCTCTTCAATAAAGAACCTCAACATTTTAGTTAAAGGAGTCTGTGTATCTTGTACGGGAAGTAAAACTGAATGTACTTACTTATTGGTGGGCACATTGGTGAGACACAGAAAGTTGTTCCTTACGCTGCGCAAGCTTGCAAGAATTTGTGCGAATGGTGTTACTATAAGATCTTCGCCGTGGCTGTAACAAAAGAAAGGAACAAATTATTCTATGATATATCTCTTCAAATACGTTGACGAACAATAGTGCATTAAACCACATTATGCAAAAAGCTATACATAACAATTGGCATACGAGTGTAAATTTAGTACTAATACGCGTTTGTAAAAAAATGTGTTTGCCGCCATGCTTTAGCCGAGGTCATTTGACACTTTGTCAAGGTTGAGACTAACATTTGCACTGGAAATACCGCATGATCGGGGCAAGGCGTGACACTTTCACTATCCCAAAATCGCCAAGAGCCATACGCCCATATCATTACATTCTGGAAGTTTAAAGATGTAAGGGTAGTAAATTCTTAACTAATTTAACACACTGTCGCATCACGCACGAAGAGGAAAGTACATGTACTTACCGGCGCCGTGTAAAAAACAACTTTAAGAGCGGGGTCGGTGACATCTGGGCGCCATCCCCAAGCGTGTTATACTAACGTAGTGATTTTCCATTTTTTTCTATTTTCCTTTACCATTCTAGGCCTATTGTTTTCAAATTGGTGTCGTCGGAAAACGCGAACAACTCCTGCGTGACAGAATTTTGTTTTTTTCTCGGGGCGAAATTAACCACCTAATATTAGGCGCGCGTCGTCGAAGGGTATTCGACCTTGAGCGCCCAAACGTTTCTTAGAGCTCTAATCTCGGTCTCTCTTGGTCGTGTCGCCAATAGAAGCTCGAGATATGAAAAGTGCCCCAAAAATTGACTACTAATCCACGAAAATGCGAATTGTCAAAAGTGGCTAACAGGATACTGATCTGCCATACAAAAATGCGCTGAAGTCCTTTCGATCTTACACGAGGACTTGGATCATTTTTTATTAATGAATTTGAGTTAGTTGCGAATGAAGGTGTTTGGAACACACCCTGAACCAGAATCAGAAAACATAAGTGACAACAGACTAAAAATGTGAACAAAGGAACAAGAAAGACCACCAGGAAACGGAGTAAGCGGACTAAAGAAGTGGTGAAACTGAGACGGCAATAGAAACTGGCATCTGGAAAAAGGAAACTAAAAAAGAGAATGCACAAAATGCAAAATATACGAAAAGCATAAACGGAAACTGGAAAGAAGAAACGAGGATCAAAAAACGGAAAAAAAACCGAAGACGAGGAACAGTCACTAAGAACGTAATCTGGAACGAGTACGACAATATGGAACCGAAATAGGAGATGGAATCGTGGAAAGAAAACGGAAACAGGACAGTGAAACATAACTGGACACACAGGTTGGTAACGGGATACCGACAACAGAAAACATAAAACAATCGAGACACGTAAGTGGGAAACAGAAATGGGAAAGAGAAACCAGAAACCCAATCCGATAATATGGAACGGAAGCTAGAAACGGCGGCTAGAAATAGGCCCCGGGGCGAGAACAAGAACAAAATCCGGAAATAGCAGGAATGAAACCTTGAAACGAGCATTCTACAACGGAAACAAGGACACAGGAACGGGAAACAAAAAAGAGAATGAGAACAAACACTGGAAAAGAAACGGAAGCACATAGGAGAGAGCTAAACAGAATTATAATACAGGAATGGGCAAACGAGAAGTAAAAGAGAAGTGGAGAGGGGTAGCGGAAGGGAGTGTAGAAACAGAAAGAAAGGGAAATCTACACCAGAAAGAGAACTAAGAAATCGATTTTGAGGCGAGCACAAGAAGCGTGAACAGGAAACGGGAAAAGAATAAAAATATGGAGTGGAAATAAGACGGAAATGTACGCAGTAAATAAAACACAAGAAAAAGAAAATGACAAGAAACGGAAATCATAATCGGAGAAATAAATTGAAATAAATGGCGCACATTCAAAATCTACGTTAAATAATGCAAGAATAACCAAGCCCTTTATGAGTACAACTCCGCTCCTTTATAACCAATCACGATAAGGGGTTGAGAAGCACCAGGGACTGTGGTTGGGTAGAAATTGGCGCTGAGACCTTTCATTAGAGCAAAGATAATAGTATTATTTTTGACTAGAGTACCACCTCCCCCCACTCCCTCCCACCCCCTCCCCCTCATCCCTAAGACAAAAAAAATTCAAAGGTCGTCTAGTATACTTTCAAGATATATAGGTTACCTATTACCAAAAATTCCAGAGCGCTAGGAATTCCATGAACTGGCAGGCCTACTACAGCAGACCATGGTTCTGCTTACTCATATCGTTAGTGTTCCGTTAGTGCACGTTAGTGCCGCTGAAGAAATCGTTAGTGCACAAAAGGAAACTTACTATTTTTAAAAAAAATTTGTGGGCCTGCTAACTTCATGCCAGCAGACCCATTTGAGAAAATCGATTCAATCTTTACACTAGTTAAACTAGCAGCGTTAGTGCTCGTTAGTGCCGCCAATATAAACGTTAGTGCTCAAAGTGTAACAGCTCAAAATGTTGTAAAAAGGGGTCTGCTAACTTCATGCAGCAGACCCACATTTGTCAAATTGGCCCTGTCCTAACGCGAATTTGAAGCGGCTCGTTAGTGCTCGTTAGTGCTTCACATGCGAACGTTAGTGCTGCAAGGGATCTGCGTCAAAAAGGTACCAAACCACCTCAAAATTAACCTTGACTTATTGGGGCCTGCCAACTTTACGCCAGTAGACCAACGAACGAAATCCGTTTGATTTTCTACTTTAATCGACCGGTAAGTATTAGTACTCGTTAGTGCCGCCAATATAAACGTTAGTGCTCAAAGTGTACCAGCTCAAAACGTTGTAAAAAGCGGTCTGCTAATTTCATGCAGCAGACGCACATTTGTCAAATTAGCGCTGTCCTAATGCGAATTTGAAGCGGCTCGTTAGTGCTTCACATTCGAACGTTAGTGCTGCAAGGGATTCGCATCAAAAAGTACCAAACCACCTCAAAATTAAACGTGGCGTATTGGGACCTGCCAACTTCACGCCGGTAGACCAACAAACGAAATCCGTTTGATTTTCTACTTTAATCGATCTACCAGTATTAGTGATCGTTAGTGTCGCAAAAAAAACGTTAGTGCTCAAAGCGCAAGAGCTCAAGCGTGATATTATGGATTTGCTAAATTCATGCAGCAAGCCCACATTTATTAAAGTGGTCCTGTCTTAATGCGAATCTGAAGCTCCTCGTTAGTGCTCGTTAGGACTGGATCCGTGTCGAAAAACTACCAAAGCATCTTAAAAATTAACTATAACTTATAGGTTCTGCTGCCAACACAACAACTAGCAAAATTTGTTTCCAATCCAAAAAAAAAGTCGAAGAGAATGAACGAAATAACCTATAAGTTATAGTTAATTTTTAAGATGCTTTGGTAGTTTTTCGACACGAGCACTAACGAGGAGCTTCAGATTCGCATTAAGACAGGACCACTTTAATAAATGTGGGCTTGCTGCATGAATTTAGCAAATCCATAATTTCACGCTATAGCTCTTGCGCTTTGAGCACTAACGTTTTTTTTTTGCAACACTAACGATCACTAATACTGATAGATCGATTAAAGTAGAAAAATCAAACGGATTTCGTTCGTTGGTCTAGTGGCGTAAAGTTGGCAGGTCCCAATAAGTCAAGTTTAATTTTGAGGTGGTCTGGTACCTTTTTGACGCGGATCCCTTACAGCACTAACGTTCGCATGTGAAGCACTAAAGAGCACTAACGAGCTGCTTAAAATTCGCATTAGGACAGAGCCAATTTGACAAATGTGGGCCTGCTGCATGAAGTTAGCAGACCCCTTTTTACAACATTTTGAGCTGTTACACTTTGAGCACTAACGTTTATATTGGCGGCACTAACGAGCACTAACGCTGCTAGTTTAACTAGTGTAAAGATTGAATCGATTTTCTCAAACGGGTCTGCTGGCATGAAGTTAGCAGGCCCACAAATATTTTTTTAAAATAGCAAGTTTCCTTTTGTGCACTAACGATTTCTTCAGCGACACTAACGTGCACTAACGGAACACTAACGATATGAGTAAGCAGAACCATGGTCTGCTCTAGTAGGACTACCAAGTTCATGGACATGAAATATTTACACTTTTTCTATTGAATATTAACCAAAAATTCTACATAATGGCATAAAATAGACTTCGAATTATACCTTATGTGGCGCCTTCCCATTTACGGTTGGTATTAGTTGTGTAGACAAGGCAGAATGATTGTAATAGGTTTGGTAACCGAGGTTGGTACTTACTATTATAGTTGTATGTTTCAAAACATACTACAACAACAAATAATATAGGAAAAATTATGTATGAACAGGTTAGGATTTAATTTTAGTGATACTTTATTATAAATGTCTACGGTTAAAGTTATAGCTCTTCAGTTGGTTACCGACTCCTTAGAAAATAGGTAGGAATTTATTTGATGTAGTTATTACCGGTATTAACCTAACTCCATATTGCAAGAGGTAAGGAAAATTGAACCGTTAATGGTTTAATACTTTAAAGATTTCATTTTCAGGGGAAATATACTAGTAAGACTGAATTAGTTTGCTTGGGAAAATCAGAAGTGGCATTCGAGTATGTGATGGGAGCATTTTTACAACTTGCTTTGTCAAATTCATTTTTAAAATATACAGCCAGTTATATTACAAGCGGAAAGCCAATTTGCTATTTTGAAGCATTGAAATTTGTCAAAGAATTGGCTCGAAAAAAATTTGCGGTTGATGACAAGATTCCCAGAGTTGTCCTGCAGTCATTAGAGAATTACCACAAAAATTACCAAAAATGAACTATGTTGTCAGGATATTATTAAACTATTAAACGGGAATTGCATTGTAGATCCGTAACTGTAACCTTTTATTGGACAAAAAGCACTTTAGTAATATCCATTCAAAATTGATGTTAGCTGATGGCTGGCTAGTCATCGGAATAAGCCTAAGCGTCATATACTATACAGTAATAAAATTCCGTATACAGATGTGGTACCTTTTTTAAAGAGAAAAATTCTAAATGAATCGTGGAATATGTTGTGGAAAAACTATTATAAAACTAAAAGTACACAATATGCTAAAATACACCCCACGGTTTACTCCAGGCCATGGTATGAAAAAAATTCTGCATTAAATCGTTGGGAATGTACCGAGATAGCTAGATTGAAGTTTGGGCATGGGAGCTACCCAGCTCATTTGCATAAAATTAATTTAAAACCTACGTCGCAATGTTCATGTGGATACGAAATTGGAGATTTGAACCACATATTTTTTGCATGTCCCAATAACACTATAGCTACGAAAACATTACTAAATGAATTACAATCGCATGGCGTGTCTTTTCCCATAGAATTAATCTCCCTCCTGGCACTTGATAAAGAGCCAATATGTAGAAGCTTACTGAACTTTTTAAAGAATAGTAAATTAAGAATTTAAAAATATATACTTCGCGTCCGTTTGTGACCATCCATTGTTTGCCCTCCTATGCAACCGAGGTCTGAGTCTGTGTTTTGTGTCTTGAAAGAAGTCATTGTGAGGGACACCACAATGTGAAATTTTGTGCCCCTGTTTACTCATATTCCTGAAATCCCATCTTATTCGCGATAAAATAAACATTCAAACCAATCAGATAATAAGGCCCATGGGCTAGATCCCGAATAGCCTTAATTAAATTAAAAAAAAAAAATATATACAGCCAGTTAGTATGTATTTGTAACGGTTTATTTTCTTCATTACCAAGCATTATGACTGTTTACTTTTATTATTTGTTGAATGATCCCCGCAACTTTTGGGAAGCATCTATTGTTGGAATTTGAACCACTCAATTGGCGCGCATTTTGCCGGCGCCGTGCTTTTTGGTTGTCGATCTTCATCTTCGTCTTTCGTTTGTGAGCCGTGACAGAGTGCACTTCAATTTCAATAAACAGCTGAAGCGTTAGCTGAGAACGTATGGAATTTTAATTGCCATCATCCATATTTTAGTAATCGATCGGATTCATTAAATTGGAGATTCCGCAAATATTGTTAGTACCTAAAAACTTCATAGGTAGGATATAATTGCGTTTTTATCTTGTTACCGTAAGTACGCCATTTGCATTTTCCGTAATTGAAGTGTCTTGAAAAGTCTTTGAAGAAATAAAAGTTTTTGAATTTTCGGAACAATGGCCGGTATGAATAAAAGTAAGCAAATGCTTATACTTGCAAAATTCAAAGTGAATACTCGTAACTGCCCCTTCACTGTCTGTTTAGCATCGTTTAGCAGCGCTGCACTGCGTCCTGTCCTTCTGCTTAGAAGCGCTGCTAAATCGCCCAGTGCTAAGGAGCACTTACGAGTATTTACTTTGAATTTTGCATTTTTATTTATACGGGCCTATTGCGAAGTTTCCGAAATTCCAGCACAGTTTGAAGTGTTATATAATAATATAATAGTTCGAATTTCCAGTGTTTCTTATTTCTTCATTAAAAAATGGACAGGGCTTGTTGCTGTAAACTTTGTTTAGAAAAAATACTCAATCGTATACTGTATAGAAGCAAATCCTCCTAAAGACAGTTGTGATTCGCAATACGTGAGCAACTGCGTCACTTTGCCAAGTAACAATGTGGTAATTGGTTTTCTCTTTTTTAAGTTGAATCCGCTGGTGGTGTTAGTAACCCTTCACAGCCGTGAAGCTATGTCGCAGTTTGCTTCTGTGATCCGCATTTACACAGAGTTTTATTTTTTAATTCAATATAAGATGTCGTGTTACCGTCAACAGTTTAATGCCAACTTTATTGATAGATATTTAATTTCATCTTTTGACATGGTATTGCCTATGACTGTTTAGTTTATAATAAAGAACATTTCGTTCATGCATTTTAAGAAATCCAAATACTTCTTTTTTCTGTATGTAGCAACTGAGATGTGATTGTAAAATAACCACAAATGAACCAGTGAAACATCATCAACATTTCTCAAAACTTGTAAACCATAGTCCAACATTGAATGAAAAATATTTCTAATGTAGATAATACATGGCAAACGCTGCACATATGAAATTCTAGAAATTACATAAGTTACATCAAATTAAATTTGGCCGAATTTTTAAATTCTTTTTCTGCATTTCTGGTGTGCCATACTCAAAGGGCATTCCGATAAATCAGCTACTTTTGTATGATTTAAGTAATGTTTATTTATTTTGTATTATTATAGTGATTTACTAATTTTATTTTTGTTTCAGGTACTTAAGAGTCTTAATACAATATTGTGGTAAGTGTAGTCTTTGACATCTGTCATCTGCTATTTTTGAATCCATAGCTTTTAACATACATTAGGTAAGTCTATCAAAGAGACGTAGGTTTTTATCTCGGTTTTTATTATCTAAAATAACAGCTAAGGTCTGTATTTCTTGCATTTTGGATAATATTTCTTTCTTTCTCGAGTTATGTTAGAGAACATTTTAGTGTCCTTACGGCGTAATGATATGCAAGGTATTTAAAAATAGGAAAAAGCGAGGGGAAAACAATATCGGAAACAAAAGAAATTAAATAGAAATACACAAAGTGACAAAGTGATTACATTCCGCGAGATTGATGGAGAAACTAAGAGGAGAGCGAGGAAACCTCCACAGTATTATATAAACAAGATGCGAACAGAGGCGCCACTTAGTCCGAAATCAAAGCAAGTTATAAGAAAATAGAAAGATTCCTGAAAGGTTGAAAAATACCGAATGAAGAGCAATAATGAGACACCAAATAACTGCATGGATTTGGCTTTGCATGGAATAAAGATTTATACTGAAAATGACCACAGGACAAGATATAGTTAGAACTTTATGACATTATCAAGGCTAAACATCGGGTCTATTGAGAGATCCTGACCCTGAGACCAACAGAATGAATGTCGCGGTTTCTCCACAGTTGATCGCCGGTTCGATCAATAGCACGTTGAAAAAAGGCAGTACCATTATATTAATCAAATAAGCCTGTGTGATGTGATAAAGGGGGAAAAGCATCTCTGTCTATAATAACCGAAATGTGGGGCAAAGGATATGCACCTTTTTGAGTAATGACATTCAGCTTGCAATAGTATTTCTCTGTTGTTTCCAGGTATTCCGACAAAACTAATTATCGTAACGTAATTTCCTCGGAACGGAAACGGAAAACTGTCTGTCATTATTGATCAGCAACATAGTCATCCAAGTAACTCCCCCGTATTAAAAACAGTCATTGTCTAAACAAAGGATGTAGATAACAACATATATTAAACATAGTCGCAAAATATCGATCCTTTTTGATAAAATTTCTAATGAAATACTTTCAGCAGCGAGGGTCAAGGGTATAATATTATCTGGACGAGTATATAGGTTATCAGTTATCCGAAAAACCTTGTCCCATTTCCTTTCGTACAGATCGAAGCTCTGTGTGCTCATCAAATGTATGATAGCGAAATTCGTCATTCTATTCAAATAGGAATAAAATCCCTATGTAATTACTTGTAAAATTAATCAGACGACCACCATGACATTTACTTAAAGAGAAAGAAAATGCGAAATGCTTCTTTACACAGTAATGTTCTTTCTGAATCCTAATGGAATGAATATTGGTCTCGCTCTACTAATTTAGTTCTGATGAAGTTTTGCAAACACATAGTTTATCGAATGCACTTAACGTGCGATGTTTATTTCATTTAGGATTGAACTTAAATGAAATATAAAAGAACTTTATTATATTGGCGAGCTTACCTTCACGTTTACTTCCGCAATAAAATTGAGGTTACATTCCACTTTATGTTTAAAAGGGCCTCTACGGGCATATTGAATTTCAGTAAAAATACAGAGTCACGCACTGTGTAGATGAAACAGGATTCATTCTCAAGTGGTGGAAAAGTGAGAGCCCTATAAAGGTTTTGTGGGTTCTTTGACTCTGTGTTCTATTTCGCGCTTCTTGTAGTATACTTTACATGTACTATAGATGTTTTTTTTCCAAGGGAATATTTAGCGACGTTAACATTAACTTTCATTCCAATACAGTACTGATTAAATATGCATCACATAAACACTTTTAATTGTGAAGTCTACCGGTAGATGTCACCATCCGAAATTAACAATAAACAAAAAAGTCTTAAAATTTCTCTTACAAATCCATTTAATGTGGCCAAAACAACGATTTTGCGATATTCAGGTGCATTAACACAAAAACACTCGTTGGCAGTATCAAAAAACTGTATTTATTTTCTATTACACTGAACTCAATCACTTCAGCTGGTTTGCTGAATTAGAGTGCAAAATTTCTTTCTTGTGGCTGTTCAGACGGGAAACACTTTGTACGGAGACGTATACGCTATTTTACCATCGGGAGATGAACAGCATACGGCGAGACAGCCGCTAACAAGCAGTTATTCTTTTTAATTTCGTATTTATCAGAACACCACTTCTACTACCAAACACTTGCATTTAGAAATCAGTAACTTTCGCGATAAGCAAAACAATTCTAACATGGAAAAATAGACACTAATAGCATTGTATAGACAATGCTAATAGCTCGGCTAATAGCTTTTTTTATATAACACGATAAAGGGATATTTTAATCATTGAGTGAATTAACTTTCACGTTTTCCTTTATTGTCGTGTATAATACAAAACTTTTTACTTTATTTTATAGCAGAAGCCATATAAGTAAAGGTTCTGACAATTGTGAATTTAATTTAGACATCAAAAATAACAAGTTGTCGCGGGCGTTTCCATAGAAACAGCATTGTCATATGTTTTGAACGTCATGTTATTTCGTGCTTCGCGTCCCATTTCAAATAAGAATAACAGGTATCATTAGAATGCCCAATCATCTGTTTCACTTTATGTACCCTTTCGGTTAAAGTGATCACTTTATCTACCCTTACAGTTAAAGAGTGACTTCTACTCATTCAAATCTATTAAAATGTCAGTTTAACATCTGCTATAAATTAAAATAACAAATTCCGATGAAATAAGCCAATTCCGTGCTTATTTGTAATGAAATCCTCCAGATTTAAATTACAGAGTGTTCCATTTAATGTAACAAAGTTGTGTCTCATTCCACCTGATGGAGCACCATGTGCATACAAAAATAAAATGTTTGTATTATATGCACATTAAACCAGCAAACAATTATTCGGAAGGGAGGGAGAGAGGGAGAAGGTGTGATTGGTTAAAAAATGTTCAAAGAGCCTTATACAGGGTGGCCCAACGAAAACGAAACAAGCTGAATAACTCGTAAAGAAATAGTTTCTGGAAAAAACGCAAACACACGTCATTTTGGTTGGGAGGGGGACATCTCTTATTTCAATATTGACACCTCTGCTGCCAACTCCCTAAGCAGTGTTGCCACCCCTTCAATAATTTTAAATTGAACATTGAGTCGAGTAATACATAATTGGAAAGGGCTCTTAATTTCCTACACGTCTATGGTTTATTTTTCAAATTTAAGCGAGTAGTTTGTAGAATACAGGGTGTCAAATCACAAATAATTCAAATGCATATTCAAGCTTTGACGTGAATGAACACGTTTATAAGAAATATTGGCTACACAAAACAATTCTTAAGAACATATACCTACCATGAGATTGGGTTTTAGCTCGGTTTTTAGGTACTGATGGTAAAATAGAAATACTGATACGATTTTATTTTAATGAACCAGACGTACTTATGTTACATAGTTTGATGTATTGACCTAAGCCCGAGAAGAAGTGCTTGGTCAGGTGTATCTTCCAAAATAGTCGCTAGAATTTGAAAACTAAACCATAGGCGTGTAGGAAATTCAGAGCCCTTTCCAATAATGTCATTCGACCCAACATATCATTTAAAATTATTGAATGGGTGAGCAACCCTGCTTAGGGGGTTGGCAGCAGGGGTGTCAATATTAAAGTAAAATATGTTCTCCTTCCAACAAAAATCGACGTGTTTTGCGTTTTTTCCAAAAACTATTTCCTTGCGAGTTCTGTTTCGTTTTCATTGGGCCACTCAGTATACAAAATCTGATCGATACCAAAAAAGAAATACGGACTATCAGAGTATAGAGCACAAGAGCTCTTGGAAAAATCTGTAGCTACCTGTAGTTCTATAAAATTTACAAGTTACTTTTTGTTCTGGGACACAAGAAGACACGAAATACGTTAAAATCGTCTCCTTTCCTCGTCGGGCAAATAAATAATTATATCAATGGATTAGGACTGGACTGTGTGGGTAGAAAGGCGACAAATCAACGCTATCTCTTAGTGTTAAATCGATTCCGGTTCAGTATAATCAGTATAAAAGTGCATTGGTCTTGGGTGCATTAATGTGCAACAGCAATCAATTGGCTTGCGTTTTCCTCCTTTTATTTTTAGCCTTTCATAATTGATTCTAATTATATAATTCTGAGTGTACGTAGATTATATCTGAACCATAAAATTATAGAGATCCAGGCTGTATTCAAACATTTTTTATACATTGATTGATAGGTTTCAGCAGTTTCCCATATTCTGAGATGTTCAGGAGATGTTCGAGATTAGGCTTCCTCTGATTTCTCGTTCGATAAACGAATACTCGAACAAAATCTTCCTGTCGGAAACTGGCAACGCAACGTCTACTATTTTAAATCTGTCGATTCGATATGTACCATGGATAGGTACTAATACCTTCTTCAGCTTTTTTTACCTTGTAATTAAGAGCAAAGAGCAATTATTAACACAACTGCTAATACTAATTGGCGTTGTAACTACGTAACGATTAGCGTTAACTTCTCGGATCGGTTGATAATTTTTTTACATTCACATTTAGAAGATATTTACAACTTTATTCTGAATCAAATCTGGTTCGAAGGGCCCGAAACGTTCACAAAGAGAACCTACTTTAAAAAATTACTGATGCACTAACCTGTTGCTGTAGCTCGGTATTCTCACATGGCGATTCGGTGCATATTTACCACCAAATGACTGAAAAAGTCACGAAAACACTTTACAAATTAACATTTTTGGAAGTATATTTTTCTGCTTGAAAATTGCGCATTCTTTTAAATTCATGTTGCGTTGTAAGTGCATTCCACCAATAAGTAAATGTGTGCCTTATTGCGCGAAAAATAGTAGGAAATTAGAAAATTTACGGGAAATGCAGAAACAACATGTATCAGCATTTGTCCGTTTTTGGATGGCACAAATTTTAGGTGGACCACCCCGTATACCAAGGGGTCTGAAATGATTATACTGCTGTAGTCCCTCTTTTGAAAGTAGCAATTTTAGCTTCCAAAATGAACAAGCAACTTTGACTTTTAGGAAAAAAAATACTTGAAATGTTTCTCCTTCAAAAAGGATCTTTGAGGAACCGGACGGTCTCTTTTTAGCGCATTTTACAACTCATGTTCGGGGGCTCTATTATGACCATTTTCTTCGTCCGTCCGTCCGAGGCCTTAACTACCTACCCCTACAGTTTTCAAGATATTTAGTTCCTTCTTTTTGCATTCGGTATAGCTTATTCTCTGGTTTGTTAAATATCGTCGACTTAACGTTGGAAATTTTATAGCTCGTTTTATAGGATTAAGGGCCACTTAAGGAATGAAGACGAAAACTTCCAACTGTATTACTACTTTGGCTCTCCTTATATTTTATTGCAACTGTCAAAATCCAGGAGAAATGACCACATCGAAATTTCAAGGGAGCTTTTCCATTCTATTCCGTGTTATTAAAAAAAATTTCCTGTAGACCGTCGATCTGGACATCATTGAATGACTTTTTGGTCTTCTTGACGAGAGATATAAAATATTCCGGAAACTTTAATCAACGACTGGTAGACGGGATAGAGGAGAGCAAAGCTGGTTCGTTGTAAGCTAAATTCACCTTTTAAATATTGACTTCAAAATAAATATGTATCACTTCATTTCACTTGAACCCGGATTTAAACCAAGGTCCATTTCCACAAAACTCAACGTTTTAGCGCACCTATATTAACATATTAATAATGATCAGACATATTTTTTCAATGAATCCTCCAACAGCAATAAATAAATAAATCGTAAAGAACAAGACATTGATCGAGAACCCCGAACAAAAGCTTCATTGTCTGACAGCACAGTATACAATTAATTATCATGGTAATAGTCCCAGTTTCGTAATGGAAATGCAGATTTACCTTGAACAATTAAACTTTAATTAAACAATTTCAAGCGCCTTCGCAGATTCTTAATTAACTGTACTATACCTCGATCTCGCTTACGACAGTTGCACATCCTTCACTCCTCGAGCGATTCCCCGGCAAACTAGGGCATTAAATTTATGGGCCTATTTAAATTCAAAATACATTTACTTTCAATTATTACATTGCTTAATTCGGCGGTGCGTAAGTTTTTTTCCCAGAAGAAGGTTAGCCCTAGGTCACTATTCATTGTGAAAATATGCTAAAAGTACCGGCAGTAACCGACTTGTTTTGAAGGTGCTATTTATAAATTATAAACACAGATAAAAGTAAAATAAATTTATTCTAATTACAGATCGTAAGTGATGCATAAAAATATTGAAATAGAGAAGCTGTCGAGGAAGCTTGCGTTTTCATATTTGGGAAAAATTACGATAAAATGGCAAACAACTTAGAGACGCCATTTTTAATTTGTTTTCACACTCCTAATAGGTTTCGCTACATTTTCATTAGAAGGATTCATTTGAGCCTTTTCCTTTTACATCATAATGGCACTATCCGTCAACAGTCCTTACTGGTTGTCGAAATTTGGGTTGCCAAATAAGAAATAAGAATGGTCCACTCGTATATCACGCAGAAAGTAAGTAAGAAATGCTGCTAATTATTTTAATAATTTCATACAATCGCCGCTAGAGGGCCAAACAAAGAAACTAGATTTTCTCTAAAATTGTAAATGGAAGTTTCGAAAACAGCATTATAGTAACAGTTTCGTCTATTTTGTAAAATCAGGAGAAGAAGGACCATTAAATGTAGTCATGGATTTTCAGAAAACAATGGTAGCATACTTTTATTGATAGTATGGTTATTCATAGCCACCTTAAAAATTATGTATTGTTTTGAACTGTTTCTTAATTATTTTCAAAACACGTTGTGCACAATTAAACAATCTTAATTTAGAATATTGTTTAATTTGCTTTTCCTTTCCTAAACATGATTTATTTAACTAGAAATTGTTTACATTTCCGCAAAATAATAATACTAAAAATATTGCGAGGGTTTTATCTTTTTGGGAAGGGTAATAAATTTAGAATCTTGATTGAATTGCCCCAGTTAAACATGGATTTCGACTATTGGAAACAAACGCAAAAATGTCAATGTACGCCATGAAATATTCATTGCGTACGCCTACTTGATTACCTGCTATAAATTACATATTATTTCTCTTATATCTCAGTAACGCAAAATGAAAGCGATGCATTTTTTATACAAACATAGGAATTTGTATGTAGGTAGTACTTTCAGTTCATACAAGAGTAAACATGCAATTCCATTTAATTAGAAGAGAACACTTTTCTAATGCGCCGTCTGGTGGCGATGACTAACACTAAATTATTAATTAATAATCACAATATACTTACTATTATATATTATATAAAAGGAATGCAGTCTTCGAACAATGCGAATTTGATGGTACAGAATCAGACGAATTTCAATCAAGTATAAATTGTGCACAACTCACAAAGCGAAATAGCTTCGTTAATGGTTGCGTTATAAGGTATACTATAATTTATCGATGTTTTCTTTCTTAGTAGAGTATTAATGAGGAGGTGACTCTTTACACATAAACAGTTAAGGGTCGTTTGGCATACATTCAAAATCTACGCAATACAGGGTGGTGTTTTTAAGTGGACCATTAGAAGTATCTCAGGAACGTTTGGAATTTTAATTCGGGACTCCTGACCTTTTTTGAATAATCGATCAAAAGGAATCATTTAAAAATATTTTCAAGATGGCCGCTTTTCCGGTTGAATCAGAACGATACCGGAACTTTCTTATTTCAAATGGCACTATCTTTTCTGATGGTATTTTTTAAATATGATGCTATGTCTAACTGACATGGTTTCGAAGTTATTTGACATTTTTGACATTTTTTCACAGTTTCGGTTTTCGGTCAAAAACTCGAAATTTTCAAATGGAAACCATATCTTTACTATATGTATCAACATTTTTCTAAAGTGGACAGTTTTTTTGTAGTCACTATGCGTTTAGATAAAAATCACGTTGTGCCCTTTTTAACGCATTAATGATATTTAATGTCTTCCCACCAGTTTTAGAATACTTTTTAGGTAGCTTTCTATCTACCTATTGTAATGGTAATTATGAACCGATTTAGACCAAACTTTAAGGGTTAGTGTATCTCCCAAATATCTCAGTCAAGTTCGTGAATCAGCCAATTCCGCCATATTGGAACAAAATGGCGGACACTTTTATATGTTAATGCGGTTAATAAGAAATCTACCTACACCTGATCGACCGAGCCGAAACGAAAGGGTTTTTATAAACACAATGCAGCTGAAACAAAGTCGCCCGATCGATACTAGCTACCTTAAAACATTCACAATCATGAAACATATAGTTTTCCCTCGGAGAATCGTAAATATAAATTGACGAGTTCCATTAATCAATGTCGATTGATATTCGAAAAGGTTTCGCATGGAATGGTGTGATGCGAACTTTTTGTCGGGCCATTAATGTAGGCGACAAATGGTCGAATAATGACCTCTTTCATGAATCTGTCTACAAAAAAAGACAAGCTTTATTGATATTGAAGGGAAATCTGCCAACGACTGACCAATAACAATTTCAACGTAAACAAAAGCTATATACCTACGCTCCATTACAGAAATAGACGCACTATTCGATTTTCCACAAATTACACAGCAAATCCAAGATCGACACCGTAAAATGAAAAAGTAGCAAAGATAACCGACGAGTTTCTTTGATATTTTTTTCAAGTCAAGTGAGTATATTTTTTTCAATTGTTTATTTTTAATTAATTATGTGTTTAAACTAAATGTGTGTAACTTTAATTACTTTCAAGGATTTGTAAAACCGATGCGATACGATAATCTAAACATATAAATTTTCAATTAGATGAAGAACATTAACGGCTTTCACTACTCAAATTTGTATTCATTTTAAGTCGGCAGTTCTATAAATTGAAACCCACTGTTTATCTTAGATTGGATAATTCGAAAACCCTTGTCCTAAATCTCGGTACGATATTTATTGCTGTTGTTAATTTTCTAGAGCATTAGAGAAAGATATGGTGAGTGCATTATGCTCAGTTGCAATTATTAGGTAGGTACCTATACATAGGTGCTAGAATAAATACCTACTCTGAATATTCTAGAACAAATCATTCGTCCGGCCATATCCGTCATGACGGCACCACTTTGTAACATATTTTCAATGTACAATCTTGAAACAGGTAAGCCAAAACGCTGACAAAATAAGTCAAAGTGATACTTCCTTATGGAAGCTGATATTTGTATATCACACAGAAAAACACCGATCAAACCAGCTTCCCGCTTCTCTTCCAATCAGATTATTATGTTCGGCATTCTACGAAGCTTGTTCATTTGAAACCCATCTTTGGTCAGGTTAGCGTTGGAAACAATTATTGTAAACACCCAACTGACGTTTTCAATTGTTATAGTTTTGTTTGTAAACGTCACACTGATCAGTTTCGATCATTTGTATTTTTAAATTTTCTTGTAGTCCGTAAAATACTTCTCTTCTCTAAATTGGCTGGTGAAACGGATCATAACAAACACTTTTTCCAAATAAACCGAGAGTCCAACGTGTTTCGTTTTGGAATTTTCAAAAATTTCAGATTCGTGATTTTCATGTTCAAAAACCCCCAGATACCAAATTTCGTCGAAATCTTAATTTTTTTCGCGCCCCCATTCAGCGCCCTTTCGTAGTAGAAATTTTGATTTGTAACTCTTATGGCTGCCGAGAAGAAAAATAAAGGAGGAATGCAAATTTCACCATTTGAGTGGCTTCCAAACGTTGGACCACCCAATTTTTTTTACATACTTATGTAACACCCTATATAGGTATCCTAGCTGTATAAAGTACAAAAATGATTAAAATATACGGCGTTTTATTTATTTAACGTTTTCTCCGAGGTGTTCTTCCAGTGATGTAAAAACGATACTATAATGGCCGATTATTTATTACAGCCCAACAAAATTTTCCATTTCTCCAAATTGTTGTAAGCTGGTAGCATTGTAATTGACAGTCGACTTGCGTAGGAGTTCCAGTTGACATATAAACGATTAGACATCTAGGTCAGGCTGCAAATTTGTTAGTAATAGGAATAAATAATGTGTTCATTAGGTACTTACTTTCCCGTAATGATTCACCAACGGTAAAATTCTTTTTTCACTTTAAACGGATTACAAATTGAGCTAATCTGACGTCATTTTGATACTTTTCTTAAAACCGTTTTGTTTATGGTGTAAGCAAACGGAGATTGACGAGTAACGAAAAGTAGGCCATATGATGTAACCAAATCGATTTTTTTTGTTTATTGTTACAGGTACTCAACCGCTACCCCGTATTTATTCTGGAATTTTCATTTTTAGTTATGCAGACGTTAGCCGTATTTGGTATTTTCATTTTCCTTAAGGTGTTTTTAGGGTTACCTAGACTAACCGCATGTAGGTAGGTCTCTGAATATTGTTGCAATATGCTCCAAAATGTGTTCTAATTTTATTTGTTACTCGTTCATATTTTTCTAAAGTTCACTCAATGATCGATTTTGATTGAGATAGAGTTCTACAATCTTCTCCTTGGATGTTGAAATTTCACAGTTAAAAATCAAATGTTTCCCATCTTCAATTACAACCCCGCAATCACGTGTTGGATCATCTATTTTTCAAATTTTGAATGAAGTTTCCTTATTTGCTAACCAGTATTTCTATTTCTCTTCGTTTGTCTGAATTTTTCCATTCATATTGCAAAATATTTATATAATTTGATCATTTTTTTGAATTTCTTGAAAATAATTCGAAACAACCAGAATATTTTTATAAAATTTTTTACAATTTAATTAGATCATTAAATGCATTTTCGGTGTCTCTCCCACCTCCAAAGTCGAATTGTTTATTTCAAATTTTTTCTTCCACTTCTTGAAACTTGAAACTTTGACTGCCTGGCGTCGCCGCCTCTCCCAGGATTTAGTCAACTGTTGTGAGGATGCGTCCCTGGTAGACACTATCAGGACGTTTCTCCACTACTTTGTTGCCATCGCGCTGGGCCGCGACATATGCCAAACAATGTGGTGGATTTTGTGGATTGGGGGGGTTGTGGGGGGGGGCGGCTAACTGGGTGTTATCCGACCCGAACGGGTACGGCCACAGCTTCGCCACTGGTATTCTGCCTTAGAGGGAACTCTGCTTTCTAGTGATAGCTTCTTCTCCGGGCGTTCATTGGCTCCCGATGTTCCTATCCTTTGGTCTCGTTCCCTTCCCTGTTTTCCCTCGTGTTAGGCCCTTTTTATTGTTGTCCTCTCCCTGCGTTTCTTTCTGTCCCCTTTTCCTCCTACCCTTGGCTTCTTCCTCCACCTCCAGTATTCTTCTGCTTTCTTTCTTCCTTGATGTGTGTCTTTGCTCTTCTCTTCCCATCTTCCCATGGTAATCCCGGAGACCTCTACCGTTTGGTTTATGGTGGTACTCCATGTGTGCAGGGTCGGCGTGTCTTCCATTCCGAGGCATACAGAATCTTGGCAGCCCGTATGATATGGTCTTTGTTCCTCTTGTTGGTATGTCCAGTATCTTATCTGCCTCATCTTCAGTCTCCTGGTAATCGTCTTTCCCTCTAGTAGTTCTCTTGTCTGCTTTCTTGTGAGGTTGCTGTTTTCTTCAGTATCCTGAGTACCTTCCACTCCGCCCTCCTCAATGTTCGTCTGTTGCTCCTTGTTAGCGCTGAAGTGTTAATTCCGTATAACATTGCCGGTGCTATGTTCGTGTTGTAAATCATTTCCCAGCTGTCAGGTATTTTCTTCTCTCGTAAGAAGTTCCAGATTCCGTGTGTGATTCTGAATGCGTTGGTTATTCAGTCTTGCACTGCGTTGTGCCTGCTGAGAGTGCTGCTTATGTACGTTCCCAGATATTTGATCTTGTGCTTCATGGTTATCTCCTTCTCGGCTATTATGGTCTTCTCTCCTTCTTTGTACTGGGGGTGTTGTTTCTTGGCACTCTTATCATCATGTAGCTCTTTTCATTGTGTATTTGTAGGTCCACCATTTCCAGGTGTACCTGGTACCTCGCTGGCCTGGACGAAGTCCTCAGTGTCTTATAAATTATCCGGGATTACAAGTAGATCGTCCGCGTACGCCAGTAATGTCGGTGGTAGTAATTGGCCGCCTGTGCTAAGGTTCGTCACCGCCATCCTTGTTTGTTCTATAGCGTGGTCAAGTGCTATCGCGAAGAGCCTTGGGGAAGCGGACATCCTTGTTTGATCCTCCTGGTTTTCTTTTGGTGTTCGGGTTTCTTCCAAAACCGTTGTATACTAGTATACTCCCTTTGCCACGCGTTTATGGTTCTGTTGATTAGAAATTTGGGTAGTCCCAGCATCGCCCACGTTGTCATTGGTATATATTATTTTCTGTTTCCCCCTTGTTTCCTCCTTTTGTATTTTCTGATGTGCCTATACCACTACGTTTGCACATTCCTCTTCATTGGTCTGAGTTTGGCGATGTTCTCCGCGAACTCGGCGAATTCCTTGATTTCGTGTTGCTCATAGGCTCTGTTTTCTTCTTCCTTGGCTTCCCTTAGCTCCTTCTTTGTTTCAGGTTAGTGTGGGTTTTGGCCCGCTTTCTGTTCGGTCACATGGGCGTTTCTGTTTCCCTAGTGTTTTCTTTGTTGTTTCTTTGAGCGTTTCGCCGATCTTTTCCGATATGGTATCCCTTCCCCCTTTTTGCTTCTAATCTCTTACTGCTCCTTTCGGTACTCCTTTCTTTTTTTCTTCTCCCCTGACAGAAGTTTCACATTCCACCCTTCGGTTTCCCCGCTGTGCTCCTTGTCCTTTGTTCTCTTCTCCCCCCCCCCCACTCTTGACTTTCCCCTTTACCATTTTGTGGTCCGATCCTACTGTTTTTGCCCATATGTCTGCTGTGTTCCCTTCCTCCTCTTCACTTTCGTCCAGTCTGCCTAGTTGCGTACTGAAGCCGCCTAGTATGATACCTAGGTTCTTTCCGCACTTTTTTCTGTTGTTTCACTTCGATTTCTGAGTTCCGCCTGTCCTCTTTTGCCCGAGGGGATGTGGCATCCTGTGATTGTTAGTCTTCCTATTTTCATCTTGATTTGGGCCATGGGTATACTCTTGCTTTTCCTTCAAATTTCTCCACCTCAATGCCTCGGTGCTTCTTGATTACGATTTCCGTAACTCTGCTGGTTCTCTCCTTCCCTCCGCCTATCCGTCTACGTCTCCTACCAATTGTGGGTAGAAATCTTCCAGGTTTTCCCTGATGTATGCGTTGATTTCTTTTTTAATCCTTTGGTTAATTTCCTGTGAGGCTCTGATGTCACTGGCAATCCTCTCCGTTGGGGCACATTCGCTCCAAACAGGCAGTCCCCGTCCTTATTTATACTGATGCATTCTAGGATGTATTCTTTTGATCGCACTTCTATTTGGTCGCTGATACTTGTCAGTAAGGTCTTAATTCTGGTTTGGGTGGCGGGTGCTGTTTGTTGATCGCTAAAAGAGATATCTAGGAGAGATAATTTAGTTAAGTTAGTTGTTATGTCACTGAGACGCGCCCCTTCAGTCTATCTTTGGCCACCCCGTATATTCTATTCTGTGAGACTATAAACTAAAGGTACTAACGAGAGTAAAAAAGTGTAAAAAACAGGAAAAAAAGCCGCTTAAATTTGGTAAGAAAGGTTTCCTTTTTTTTGTCAATCATGCCTATTAGACCGAAATTTGAGAGCTTAAATATTGTAATTTATGGCAATAGTTTTTTTATATGTCTCCGGTTGACAAGTTTATGTTTCCTTTCCCAAGGGTCAATTTGTTCCACCCCGCTTCGAAGTAGGTATATTCAATGTAGCTCCCAGTGACTTGCGCCTCTCTATTCTATCTTTTCTCTTTTGTTCAATTTTAAATTAAATTTAGCCTTAATTCTATTCTAAGTAAGTGAGTAAGTAAGCAAGCAAGCACTTATCTTAACTTTACGCCCTATTTTGTCCTGTTGATTGGAGGTTCCTGCCCTGTCTTCTCACGATTTAATTATTCCCGCGCGCGTTATGAATTTTGAGATTAAACTTAAAGCTGTAAAAATTCGTAAAATCTCAACCACTGAACCGATTTCGATGAAATAAGCACTAAACAATTACAAATTTTTGTGCGCTCCCGACTGCACGAGACAATACATTTTAAACATATACAAACACAAATACCACTAAAATCAGCCGGCGCTGGCTCAAAACACGTCCGTTCGCCATGAAAGACGAACTTCTCTCTCTCTTCAAATTTTTTCTTTTCCTCCACTTCTAGTTTAAAAATTAATTAATCATTAATAATTTTTTCAAATTTTTCTCCTAAACCACACAATAACATAATATAGGGCTGCCATGACAACTTTACTTCTCGCTTTACTTATTTTCCAAGTTTTGGGAAAGTGTATTTTTTAAAGCAAATATTTAATATCAAATTTCGTATTTTGTCCTCCCCCACTCATTTCTGTGTTTCTTGTTTATTATTTTGTATATGCTCTCTTTTTCGTATTTCAGTTTTCATTTTTCTCTTCTAATTTTTTTCATAACTTGTTTTCTCTTTTCTGTTAATTTTTCATTCCACCATCTATACCATTTTTTTTTATTGAATTTTAATTTTGGTATACATTCATATTGTACTATAAGAATTTATTTATAGCACACGCAGGTAATGAGTATTAATTTACAACTATTTTACACAATTTAACATAATTAATTAATTTTAATTAAGTTTCTCATATACATTATTTCAATTCTTGAAAGACAAATTAAGCATTTAGTATATAGGTATAGTTAACAGACTTGAAAGCCATTCAGAAAATCCTAACACGTAAAGCATTACTGATACGTTTTTTTGTAGAAAAAAAACTACACTGTACCTGCCAATCAAAAGTATGAAGTGTACGGCAGCCAGTGTTACATAATCTTAGTTTCAATTACAAATTGCTATACTGTTCACTTTATGCTAATTTTGTTGTGTAAATTGAAATTTACATACTTACCTGCTCATTTAGGATTCTCGCAGTATAATAACAAAAGCTTTGTTTCATTGTTGTCGCATTTCGCTTTTAATTTCACGTTTTAGGTACATATTCAATGTAGAGTTTTACGAAAATAACACAAATGGGAAGAAATTGTTTATTACAACTGCTTGTACGTGGCTAGAATGTCAAATGTTCTAATTAAAACAAAATGTTCGGTCAAAATGCACCACATGCTTACTTTGTTTATTTTGATGCAGACTGCTTTATAATCCGATCAACTTTCGTAAGGTTCCCCAAGGGTCTAACCTTGGGCCACTACTTTCTCCTGTATTCATACTCATGCATGATTTATTAGATAAAGTTGCGGGCTTTGTGTCTTCTGCGTGTAATAAATCAGGTCGTGAATGTCTGCATGGTGAAGGACTGCTAAATCGCACAACTATTTCGAAATCCAATGGAATTACATAATTGAGGAAACTGCACGTTATAAACATGCATATTTAGTTTCGTGTTTCTTAATATCCACCAGGAGAGATTGTGCTCTCATGAAGAAGTTGGGGTGATGGTTGTATAACCAATCTTATGCCGTTTTACTCTCTTTGAGAACATGAAACAAAATTACCTTAAAAGTAGGTTGACGGAATTCTATTCAAAAACACGAATTAAAAACTAGATCTCTGGTACAAAATCAGCCAACCACAATTCTAGTACCAACATCGTCTACAAATCTCTTCTATAGTAGGGTTTACCTAATTTTCTTCGAAAACAATATACACACTTTTGTCGGCACTAAGTACTTACCATATTTGTTTATCCATCGACTTTTGCTGCCACTTCTTAAATAAATTATTACTACACTTTTTTTACAGTAGAAGTATCTGATTGTGCTATTAAAGTTATTTTTGTAAAGTAATCCTCGCAATTTCCGTCACAATTAATATCCTGGTCTTTTATAGGAAGTTCAGAAGATGGCAAAGCGGGACAAGTTGCTGTTCTGGCGCAACATTTTTTAAAGTCGCAAAAAATGAGGTTTCAATCTAAAAGTTCTTACCTGCGCGATTTTATTGTTTAAGGCTTGAAGTTGAAGCTTTAAAATTAAAAAGTTTGTATTTGATGACTTGAGGAATGTTTAAAGTTTGCAGCTTAAAGATGAGAATGTGACTTTGAATCAATGAAATCATCGGGTTCGAGATTGAATCTTAATTTGAAGTTTATCTTGAATCTTAGATGCCATTTAAAATTTGAAGTTGATGTTAGCCGTATGAACTGTCAAATTTAGCTTTGAGGTTAATTTTGATTTTAAAAGTATTTGAAAGCTTTAAACCCCAAACTGTAATCGCGCAAAACATACTTATTTTCAAACTTTGAGATTGGATGTTTAAAGTTTAAGATTTGAGGTTTTCGAGGCTAGCGTTTAAATATTAAGCGTACATTTTGAGGTTGGTTTGACATTGATGTTTTTTCCATGGGAAACTTATCATTATGGAAGATTGGGATTAGGTTAAATGGGCAAAGTTCTGCAGTTTTTGGTGCTTACAAAAATTCTGCAAAGAAAACATAACATACCATTCGAATTTGTTTAAATGCTATTTTGTTTGACGACACTGATATAAGTTTATACTATGATAGCTTGAATATATAAACAATAAACAAACAATAGGCAATAAACAATAAAAGAAACTGAAAAATTTCCAAATTTCAAAAAAGTAAATATCTCCGTAACTATATAAAAGTAACGAAAAAAGTTATGACGTAGTCAAAAATGATGTCAAAATTAAATTGAAGGTGATGGTTACTGACATATCATTATCGACTTTCTTTTGTTAAATGGGTGCCAGATTGGATGTTTACATGACTAAAGAGAGTGTTTTTAAATTTCTGTTCCAAAATGGAAGATACCACATAAATTGAACAAGCCGGTTAACTTTCATCGTTAAAAAACTAATAAAAATACTAAAATTAAAAAATATTAATTTAAATAGTGTTCTTTGTTCGGTCATAGATCATATTATTTTTTTTAAATCGGCACTTTTAATCGGGTCCAATTTTTTAAATGTAAATTTAGAAAAATTTAAAAACCTAACCTTTATCTTCAATATCAAAAAATTATCCATGCAACCTCACTCGATCTGGGACATAGGGTGCTACTAGGTGTGCCTATACACGACGCAATAGTTAATTATATTAAAAGATATTATCAGATATTTTCTTTCAAGAAAAATTGCATTTGGAAAACTCGCCGATAAGTATAGAATTTTTCTGGTAATGGGTATTACTTCAAAGCGAATTTTTATCTTTACTAGAATAGGCTCGATTTCGGTGTCTTTTACTGGTAAATGGAAATTCAACTTCCAATAACGTAATTTGTGCATACACTCCTTTTAATGAACTTTGTTACTGGTTAGTATAATTGGAGAAAATCCTTAGTAAACACAAGTATAAAAAGATGATTTCAAGAGATCAATTGAACGAAGTCCATTGTTGGAACTGTCGACAGCTTTAGTTGCAATTTCGCCACATTTATGTACTATTTAATTAAACGTTTCACGAGAGTTTGCCACGAATCCAACGCAGTTTTTCTTTATCGCGTAATGACGAATTCGTTCGATCCACAAATTGACTTCCGTAGTCAAATGAGGTCTGCAGCTTGACCCTTAAAGAATTTTAAATTTACTATTTATCACGTAATTACAATTCTTCGTCTATATTAGAACGCAACTTCTCCGGTTAAAACACTTAACGGAAAATTCAGCAAATTTCAGTTGCCCCGAAATTTCCGTTATGATTTGGAAATAAGATAACTAATTCAAAATGTTTCACACCGAAAAAGTTTAAATTCCCTTTTACTTAAAATCTTGCGATCTCTCCCCGATGGCTGAGAGATTTCATCTGTTCCTTAATTCTAACTCGGGCGAATTAACTTAAAAAATGACGATCTTCTTTGTCACTATCTCTTGCGCTACAAATCCCAAACGGCTGTTCATTATTTCAATAGCAAAACGGCCTCAAAACCTCATGATAAGCTAAGAACTGTAACTTTATATTGCTCTTAAAATGGATGTAATTTGACCCTACATGCAGACTTCGAGGCGCTGAAACCTTCCGTGGACATCTCCAAAACAAAGAATTAATTGGAAACAAACTCTTCCTACAATCATCAAACTGATTACTTTAGGATGCATTACGAACAATATTTGTTTGGAAAATAATTTTAACTGCGAACTTTCTACAAACGAAAAACAATTACAATTATTTCAGTGTATGCACTTTATTTCGATCGGGTGCGTGAATTACAACCGTAACTGAACATGTGGTCTATTGGCAGCGATGTACAGGGTGTCACATTTTCGATACTTTTATAGAGTAAGTATCTACGTAATTATTTCTTTCAAAATTTGAAAATTTTCGCTCACAATTTCAGAATGACTCTATATCTCCTCAGTTAAAAGAGACACAGAAAAATGTTTATTACAACAGTTTCTTTATCTGCCGTTTTCAAAATGAATATACGGGGTCAGGTAAAAAAGTTATCGGACCTAACCTCATTTTCTACACCCTGTATATTTTATTCCAAAAAGATAGCATATTAAATTGTTTTTGTAAAATTGAAAAAATTTAAAAATTTTTCAAAAATTAAAAAAAAAGACTAATAATTTAAAAAAAAATTTTGAATCTTTTGAATATCATCTTTGGTGTGTTATATTTTTGAAAAGAATTATTCAGTTAGGTCGAATAACTTTTTTACCTGACTCCATATACGCCAGTCTGAAAAGGGCAGATTATTCAACAATCATTATATAAAGAAACTTTTGCAAGAGACATTTTTCTGTATCTCCAAGAAAATATAGGGTCATTCTGAAATTGACAATCCCCGTATCTCTTGAACAAAAAATTTTAAATTTTCATTTTACCAATTTAAGTGACCTGCGAACCGTGCTCGGGCTGTTTTTCGGTGAAGTCGCAAGATTGAAAATTCATAACGGACGAAGGAAAGGAGACACACAACAATTTACGAATGTGCGAGTCCATGATAGAGGTAGGTAATTAATAACGGGCGTTCAATAAATGTTCTGGCCAGATCACCTGCGTTTGTCAGTTGTCCAAAAACATGAGTTGTCTCCCATTGCTCAAATTATTACATGACAACTGCCGTTCTCGCCGTTTTCGAATTTCTGCTCATTTTATAAAATTAAATACAGTTTTTTCAAAATTCACGCATTTTGTTGGAACTAAAGACAGTCGCCCCTGATGCCCTGCACAATTTAGTTTAAAGTGTAGTCTGCCCCATGGGAAATACACGAGCGTTGGAATTAATACTTCTATGTCCAAAGTTTCACATTGACCATTTTTTTTAGATTAAGTAATATTCTGTAGCTCACGTAACATCATGATTTGTGTCTTTTTAGTGAAAAAAATGGAAAGTTTCATGCAAAACAGCTATTGATTGATGACAAGTAGAAAATTCCCGACAAAAAAATTCACTTATGAATGGCCTATAAATATTTCTCAAGGGGAAGGTTATTGTAGCTTCGTGAATATTCAAAGTTTAAGGTTAATGTGCTTTTAATACATTTTCCTTCCAGATAGGTATATATTTAGTGATATTTGATTACGTGTAGTAACGCAACAGCCTTTTCTCATTCACGCTTTCATAAATCGGTTTTGGTTTGTAAGCGAATGACTTGCTAAAATTTGTACGTACGGAAGGAAGTGAAAATTATTTAGATATAATTGATCTAGCGACTCGGTGGTTTACCTCTCTTTTCTTTTGATTTGATGCGTCAATACGCATAAATACCAATAATCAATTACAGTAATCAGTTATGCTTTGTTACGCAAGTTAAACGTTTTCTAAATCTCTCAATACCTACTGCAATTAAGCAAGTGCAATAATATTGAATAATACGTGAATGACCCACTCAAAACCAATATATTTAAATTTGTTTGTGAAATTTGAAACCGATTTTGTAAGTTTTTGTCTGTTATTTGATCAGGCATTAATTTATGGTCATAACTAATTTCTCGATTGGTACCCAGATTATGGGGCCTGAAATCGACGAGGCTTCCGGTCCTTGCCACGCGTTGCCCGGTAATGTGACTGTGTTACGTCCCTGTCGCAAACATGTATCTAATACAAGGATCGCGGAGCACGCCGTCGTTATCCAGGCTTTTTTTATGGAATTTACTCTATGTTGCGTCGATTTATGGTTGTTAAACAATCTGATTGGACGAGAAGAGTAGTGGGAAGTCGCAGAGAGCAGTCAAACAATTAGCGTTAAGCAATCAACTACTTTAAGTAAACCACCTGTAAATTATTGCAAGGTGGATTCTATTTTGTGTTATTCGAATTTGCGTGAAGCGGTTAGCTCCATTCAGTCGGCCACCTGTAATTTAGTGCAGGGTGTGTTTGATTTGTGTTAAAAATTTCGCGTTGAACACGATAGAGGTTAAGTTACCAACCTGTAATTTATTTAAATGATTTTATTTAATTCGAACTCGCGTCAAGCCGTTAAGGCAACAACCTGTAATTCATCGAAGGGTGTTTGTTATATATTGGTATCGTTAAAGTTTTTGGTGATCTTCATATTCAATGGATAATTTACGGCTTAGAAACTATTACGTTAAATACGACCAATAGTGGAAGTTTTAACCTGTACGCTTAAAAACGCGTGACCTTAAAGAAGATTGAATTGCGAGACCGCAAATACTAGAATCGAAAAATTAAACCCTTGTCATTCAAGGACTTCCCACGTCTAATCTAAAGTGGCCGATTGTGTAAATAATATTTTTATATACGTACATTAAATGTTCCGTTTCGCTGATCATATTCAAACAGCGAAGTATTGTTTCGTTACTAAGAACAGGGACACGATAAATCGCGCCATAATGACAGATTATACACAATTTAGTGTGCCAAAAAGGGGACTATTTTTGGCAATTTTAATTTTGCGAACTGCAATCAAATGATAAAGTAGGAGAGCGAAAAGTTGATAAGTTTTCGGGTAAACGGAAAAAGGTGCACTCTCTTCGGATATAATTACAATTAATCGTGAGCTAGACGCTACCCCCCTAAATTCGTTAATGACGCATATATTACCTTTTGATAGCACTGACAATAATTATGGAGATGGAATTTGTTGTACCTCTAATTCTTATTTCTTATCAAGTTGCAAGTGCAAATGTGACAGTTTCCTGTTGATTTATTAAGTTTTTCCTTTATTTGTGAGAGATAAAGGTAGAACTTTCCAATTACAATGGAAGACTGAATTTCGCAACCGATCGATGTCATTTTACTCGGCAATTTAAGGAAGTGACCCTCAAAATTTTATTTTGAATGTGCTTTATAAAATCAGACTATCTGTAAGGTAGTGTAAGATAGTGTGGTGAATTTTCTAGAACGATATCAAGTCGCCATCAAATCGATAAAGGATGAGTTATCGACAAAAAGGAATGAAATCGCGAGGAAATCGTATGTTCCTTGAAATATGATCTGTCGATTCGAGAATTCTCTAGAAGCTTTTTGTTTGCTTTATAATTAAATTGAACTGTGCTTAATTTCAGTTCCAACATTGGTGATGTTGAAGTGATAAATGGTGAAATTCGTGTTCGTGTTGTAAATTTGAGTACAAGCAAGTGATAAATGATAATTAAGTGTTATAAATCAATATATTTTAGACCCGTTATAAATTCATTAATATTTTATCCTACATAAATAAATCCTATAATCAAATTTACGTTACGATAGTATAAGTGTTAGCGCTTTACTTTAAACTTTCCATAGCCACACTTATCGCCACTAGTGGTTAGGAAAAACCACTTCGAGATAATGTTCAACTTGATTGAAACTTTCGTTTACGAGTAGTTTATTTATAAGAGAGAACTAATTTTATCTCTCATAAGACCTTGATTTACTTCATAAAACAAAAGACATGGTAAGCGAAAAGATGTTGGCCGTGACGTGAAACGCATATGACGACGCGCAACAAACTGTAATGCTCTCGGTAATGCTATTCCTTTTGACAGTTCGAGTAACCGCGAAAACTTCAAAACTTTTATGATCACTGTCACGTCCTGCCCTCCTTTTTAGTGCTAGTCGGGTCTTTATACAGAGTGTTGCATCTAAGACCCTTCGGATTCTTCCTTTACCATGGCATAGAAGATATCGAAAAAATGTAGGAGCAAAATTGTGTACAATTACTATCGCTATGTGTCTAAAATATTTCTGGTCACCAGTGGCGTGCTGTATTTGATTGGGTAGGTTTTTTTAAATGGAACCCCATATTTTATTGAAGAAAAAAAAATTAAAAACGGCTTAAAAGTAAAACGCATGCTTAAATATTAGAAGAAACCTGTTGTATTATTGAATTGAATTGAATTATTGCTCTGGATAGCGGAAAGTAAACATCATCCTATTTTTCCTTTCTTAGTACCTTTTAATTGCCAGTTAGCGTTAACTCTCACACTTTGTTTTCATGGAAAGAAATGTATCTAAGTAGAAGATTATCTATCATATCAGTTTAACTGAGGCGCCTTTTTATATTATTGATAAAAGAACGTGTACTTAATGTCTTTGGGATTGTAAAAATCAATAACGAACCAGAAAAAATTTAAATAAACATAATATTGCGCTTGATAAATATCGAACATTCATAGTCAGTGCTTGGTGAAACTTGTGAAAACTCGAAAAAGTTGGTAACATCGTAACATAAAGCAAGATTGTAACTATAGTACGTTCGCTCCTCCAGGGAGTCTTGGACTAATTGCCTCTCTTACTAGTTTGCGTCATTCTTCGATAATACTATCCTTGTTTCTGACCGCATTGATATCAAATTGACATATGATTAAATTGAAGTATTAAAACAAAACATAATCTCCTTGTGCTTTCATTGTCACGTTTGGCAAGCATGTACTGTATGTCCATAAGCACCATACTGCATCTGGAGGTGTGAACGCGCTATAAAAACAAAAGACATTCTTAAAAAATCCCACAAGGTCAGTAAACTGACTAGTCTCTTGAGCAGATACTCCAAAAGGGTTTTCCTGAAGTAATATCACACAAGCTATAGCCTACTGGACGTAAATCTGCGCTAAGCAATAATAAAAATACAACTGAATACCGAACGATTCTCGAGATCTTCCCGCATCCATTATTATTAAAATTTTGTGAAAATATCCTTAAGAACATGTTTGTCAATTTTCAAACCGATCAGACGTTTCTAAACAAAGTTATCGTGCACACGGGCTGACAGGCAGCAATACAAAATTTTACCCAAAATCGTCCAGAAACCTAATTCATTTTCATGCCTACTTTCTGTCAGGAAATTTTAGTTTCCATAACAGAGGCAGAGCAGACTACGTTTCCTGCCGCTTGTCACTTTACTTGCCGCACCTGTCACTTTACCGGCCGAACCGTCTTTTTACCGGCCGCATTTTGTGACATTTGTAAATGTCTATAATGACTCCCGTCATCACTGACAGATTGACATCAATCAAAAGTTCTATTTAAAAATTGAAATTTTATATTAAAATACGATTTCGGGTAAAATTTAATACAAAACTCGTCACTAAAATGACACTATAGATACTTGACTCGTAAATTAAAGTACTCGGCCCCAAAGGGGCCTCGTCCTTCAATATTTCCTTGCCAGTAATGTATCATTTTCCTGACTTTTATGTATATAACTAATAAACGAAACATAAACAAAAAAAATACGAATTAATCCTACATGTTTTTGCGTAGAATATAATCAGAGCCTACTGGTAACTACGCTCTGATATAATACTCGTATAATGCAAGCTACCGATCGTCTGAAGGCCAACGACCACTTTCGCGCGGCGAAGCGGCTTTTTCGCTCACATTGATTTAAATAGGCAAACGCTCACTTGAACGGAGCGCAGCGCAGCGTATCGGTTTATGAAATCAATGTGAACGAAAAAGGTGGTTCGCCGCGCGCAAGTCCACGTCGGCCTTTACGGTATAAAAAAACAGGACAGCATCTCGGACCAGGAACTCCATAGAACTTACAGGATACACCAGCCCACGGAAGACAAATAATAACAACAACGAAAACAATCAAAATAACATCTAAAAACAGAAATAGAAACATAAACTTGGACCAAAAACCTACAAGTAAAAATGCCAGCTGAAAGCAAAAGACGAACTCCGAAAGCAATCGTGTAAATAGTCTAGTAGTAATCGGGAAGGAGCGAAAAATCCTGTTGCAAATTTTGTATGAAAAAGTGAAAAGTACTTTGGTTTGCGAGTGTGTCATATATAAATTACGACGACCGTGGCCCTATTTGTCAATTCAATGATTATTTCTGCAAAATCGCCCACAAATAATAATTTTACCGTATTTACGTTAACTATTAATTTACGATTACGTTGTTTTTTCCTGCGAATTGTTATTGACCTAGAATTTATATTGATGTGCGCATAAAAGGCAATGCGAATATTGGCAGCACCGATTAGGAAATGGTGTCACTACCACGTACCTTCAGGCATTTCACTGACTTTCGCTCAAATTCTAGTTCTAAGTTAATGTATCACCATTCATTGTTTAAATACTTTAAATAATGGTATCACTCACTTGACTTGTGGACTTTTTCATTCGTTTAAAAAGCGCGAGGTTTTACAGCGAAATTAGTTGACAAATTTTCCGACTTTTCAAGCGAATCTAATACCTGTTGCTGCTGCTACTGTAAACTGCTCAAAAACGTTTCTATGGTCCATTTATCATTCGATTATATTTCTTTTGTTTTCATTGAAGTTTCTACGATTATGGGCCTAAAGCAGTCGAACTGAATTGGGTACCTCTGGGAACACCACCATAACCGCAGCCAACATCGAGAGCTTGGGAAGGTTAAGAAAAATCAAACTTTCAGCTCAGGCTCTTGTTCAGTGGTCAGTGTTTCCCGTAAGTGCGGGTAGATAAGGAAATGTTTTTCTCGACTTTTCCATTACGTGCGGGGAAATAAATGAAATGGGAATTGAATATTGAGTGGGTCCAAGTATACCTATTTGAAAGGGTTGATGTCGGTGTACGGTTCGTTTACCTTGTCGCTCGTTGTCTATATTGGTACAGTCTCGGGTACAGTTTATTGAAGAACTACAAACTACAAATCAATAACGTACTTTACTACCGCACAAATAATTTGTTTGCTAAGACGTCGGAAATGTTAATCTTAACCAACGTGTGTGCTGATAATACGGAGACACGTTTCCCAAATATGTTTATGAAAATGATTAATGAGCTTACCGAAATAAAAACTATTAAATACTAAATATTAAAATATTAAAAAACTATTGGAAATGAAGGGGCGTAACGCTGACATGTGTAAGACATTACTCAACCCCAAAATTGCTTGTTGCTGACGAGTTGCTGGTCTTAACTTCGACGTGTCGCTGGTCTAATATGAGATGCAAACATAAAGGTTGTCAGAATTAAGTATGTCAAAAAATTAGGTGGTAGACAGAACCAAAACAATATTTTTTGTAAATAAAGCAGGAGTCGTTTCGTTTCGTCTACTTATCTAAGGTCAAAGGTGGCATTTCTTTACTTTTTTCACCAGCTCGAACATATACATAGATGAGATCGGGTATGCCATTTTGGATTTTGCCAAATTTGTCTAAAATTCGTACCATAAGATGGCGCACACAAAAAAGGAACACAGGAAAAGATTCGTATCCTGACGAAATTTGATTTTTGGGAGTTCAAAGAAAGAGAAAGAGATCGCGGAAACAGGTGTCAATGTCGTCCCACCCGAAAACGGCAGTTAGAAACTTACTGAAACAAACACCTTTTCTTAGGTCAAATTTTTGATATGGTGCTTATGTTCGAAGTTATTAGCGTTCTTTTGTTTTTCGAAAAATCGCCATAACTCCCTTCTTTAAAGGACTATTGAAAAAACAAATATGTCTTTCAGCTTTCTAAAACATTCGTATTTGCAATTATTTTTAATTTTTTCAAATAACAAAATAGCGATTGATCAAAAATTTAGTGTCGGGTTCGCAAGGTGGTCGTCAGTTGGATATGTTGACGTGGCCTACTTGCCAATACCCAGATTTCAGATTGAAGTGGGAGGAGAACACTGACTGTTTCATAATCTGGTTGTACTTCCTGAACTTCGCCTGAATTTCGCTTGTAGTTAATTGAAAATGTCGCAAATAACAAAAAAAAATAACGATTTAAGTCGATATTATGTTACTTGGAATAATGCTTATAGCGAGACTTATGGATTGTAATGGAACTCTACTTAAATAACATTTTCGCACCACCCGCCGCCACGCACAATCTACATCTTTTTGGAATCGAATCGACTTGAATACCATGATCGACATATCGAATTTTTTAGGATCAGTTAATCACTCACTAGTAGGCGGGGGACACTTTGCGCCCGGAAGACCAAATCTTCAAATGAGTATAACTTTTGCTTGAAAAGTGATTTCAAAAAACGGCGGGCACTTTCTGGGAGGAATTTTGAAAAAATTTTTAAAGAATCGGAAAGGACATACCCTCGAACATACCCGAAAACCTATTCAAAGCCGTACCACCAGTCTTTCTAACTTTTATGGTTGCCGAGAACCAAATTAAACAAGAAATGCAAATTTTACCACTTTTGTGGGGGTGGCTCCCAAACGAAACACGGACCCTCGGTTTATTTGGAAAAAATGCTTGTTTTGATCCCCACTACCACCCAAGTTTTCATACGTAAATGTAAAAGCCTGGATAAAGAACATATCTAAAAATAATAACATCCCTATACATGTGAAGAGGATTCAGGACCTCTATTCTTTAAACTAATTTAAAGCAGTAGTAAGAGGTAAATCTAAAATATAATCTTCGATGCGTCAGGTGTGCCAGTACCCATATATCTTTACCAAAAGACATCATTTATTCAAACAGCACAGGTCTAACTTTACATTTTTAGTCAATTACGCGTATTATAGCACATTAAATTACTTAACCAAATAGCTATTATTCAACGAAATTATTATACTTGTAAATGAAGTTGATATTTATTGTTTATTTAGTAACAATGCATTTTTCCGCATTTTTTGCATGAGAATTGGGGTCAGTGTATTATGGTAAATGATTATTATAGAAGACTAGAAGAATTGAGGTCAATTTGTTATAGTTAACCTGTTTAAATTTAGCAGCGGAGGACGAAAACGATACTAATAATTTCTGATTTGCGTAAATGAATTTAATGTTCGGTTCACAACGTATTCGTGGTATTCTCACTTGATACTATTAGAAAGTGAAGGGGTTCAACTTGACTGATGCAAAAAAATAAACTAATTCGAGCCGCAGTCTAAACATTGACTAAGTGTATATTTCTTTTTCAGTGAAGCTGCTCGATACAAGAAAGTGTTATGGAAGGAACTTCGAGTGGGCGATTTAATACACTTATCCAATAATGAAGTGGTGCCAGCCGACATCTTGCTATTACGAACGAGTGCGCCAAATGGAGTCTGCTATATTGACACCGGCCATTTAGACGGCGAAACGAATTTAAAACAAAGAGAAGTTCCACGTACGTTTCTAAAAAAGGTTGGTTAAAAATATTAAAGGTGGCTAAGTATGGATCGGAGAAAGTATTTGTTCTGATTTAAAGTATTTAGACCACTTACAAATAAGATGCACATGAATAATTTAAATAATAAGTATAAGCTTTGATGTGTAGCGTGAAATACACCTTCTTCAGTTTGCTGAAATTCAAACTTCACAATGATGCTGCTCATCCTGAAGTGCGTAACAGATGAGATTCAAAAAGTTGAGTTTTTTTATTTAAATTTGTCTATACCACCGTGGTCTAGACATAAATTGCAACTGTGAATTACGCTCTCATTGCTAAGGAGAAGGAGCATTCAAACAAATATTCCTCGAAATATTCATATTTGACATGACCATCTTCATAATAATATTGTATCAATCGGTTTGTATTCAACACTGTAACGGAAGCTTGCTAAATTTTTCAAGTTTTTGTAGATTTCAAAATTATATTTGGGTAGAAGTGCGTATCGATGATTCAGATTTCTGGGAAGTTGTAGTTTTCATTAAAATTAACAAACATTTTTTTTCGGTGTAATTAAGTTTCAAATATCTTGAAATTTTGGATGAGTTATTGGTTTTGGACTTCCTATTTTGGGCTAGTTAACGATTCGTACGTGATTTAAAAAAGATTACTGGTTAAAAGACGCAATTGATTCTAAGAAAAATATGTAATAAAACAGCGAGGCTAAAAAATTATGAGTTTGTTTATTTCCGGTAAATCGTTGGGAGTATTAATGACGGGCGTTGATTTACTCGCGATATAAAAACAAAATGATCCGAAATTTAGATTTTTTTCGCATATATTCGCACGGGCGAGTTTCGCTGCGGAAAACGGAAGTAAAAAGGTCCAAACCAAAGAGAATTTGTTGCGCGTTTTAATTTAAAATCGTTTCACCAGGGACAAGTTGGTCGTTCTGGAATAGTGAATCGTTCGGAAAGTATTAATCATTGAGTATCTTGCAAAAAAGCAACTGCAGTTCAGTAACGTGCGATTGAAAGACTTCCGTTCAGAAATTATATAAAGTACGAAATGCGCGCTAGGAAATTGTTGTTCAATTTGGATTACGCGATTGGAATTAATAGACGAAGATTGAGAATAATCTAAATCATCCTCCACTACAAAAAACACCATCTCAAAAGGAGAAGAATACCAATGTCTAAATTGTAAAAAGTTATTTTTATCAAAAGTCATTTTTTAATTGTTTTCGGCGAATGGTTTTATTAGGTAGGCTAGTTATAGGTTAGTAGCCATTATATTCATTGCTGTAGGTATTTAATTATATTAAGTAAATTTAAATAGTATTCAGATTCAGGATAGATGTAAGTAATTGAGTATTTAATATAAAAAAAATCAATTGTGAGTGCAGTGGAAGTTGGATTTATTTTATTTTTTTCAATATAGTCGGTTTATGTATGTGGGTTTATTTTTATCAAGCAGAAACGTGAGACGGTAATAGTAGGGCTATTACAACACATGGATACATATCCTTTGTCTACATTCCGCAAACATTATGACATAATGCCTTTTTTTCTGAAAAATTATATAAAAAGCGTAATATGCATAATTGTACAGGGTGACCTATATTTGATACATATTATTAAAGGTGTAAAATATTATTTATCACAATCATGTAGTTGGTGGTTTGTAAATGTTATTTTAATAACCTGCTTAGTCTACAATATCACTGTCACATTAATATTTTATTATATGGAAACGTAGTGGCAACCTTACTGGCCCATTGGTACCTATCCAATTTTCGTGAAAATGGACACTTAACACCATTAATAAGATCTTGTCCGGGATTACCACATTCCCTTTGTAGGTACACACTTCTGACGCCCCCACAGTCATATAAATGCGCCATTTTGATGGAAATCGCTGAAAACCCTCCACAAAATAGTACTCAATTTTCGGGTTACTTCTCATAGCTTGAGATTCTATTGGCAACACGAGAAAGAGAGATCGCGATTGGAGACAAAATTCGCAGCGGAAGGTCCGAAGTCGACTGCTCACCAAACACACACCAAACCTTGAGGATATTTAGATTTCGACTCTGCACAGGGTCCGCCCCTTTTTCCAACTTTACAGAATAATCAAGTAAACTAATAATGCTTTATAACCACTTTCTTTAAACTAATATTGTTAACTAAATTTTGTTCTACTGCTATAATTTGTCAACCGTTCTTGTGTCCTAAACTTAATAAATAAAATTTTCAGTTCAAACCCCGTACGGACGTCACTGGTGAAAATTTAAAAAAATCTTTTGCGTCAAAAAATGCTTCTTAATGATGAAAATGTGTGTACAAAACTTCATAAATATATCTAAGAGTGATAAAAAAAATTATGGTAAAAAACTCAACTTTCTCTTAAAATTTTAACACCCTGTAGCTCACAAACTAAGATGTTTAGGACATACGTTGATATAAACTTTTCTCCTTAAAATCACCCGAGGATTCACACCCTGTATTGTCGGCACTCAATTAATTAACACCCTGCAATGGTATAATTGTATAATAATAAAGCCTTTGAGAAACGCTTCTTCTCTTATAACTTATAGCCGTTCTTTGCTTCGGCCGCCCGCGCGATTTTCACGCATCGCCGTATAGGTAGGAACGGCACAGACTCTGCAACTAAAAAAAAATTACCAGTTGTTGTACACTTAATGGACTGCAGTCAGTATACAGTCTATATTGGAAGAAACTTGAATTTTTCAATAAATACAGCTCTGATCAATATAAATTGTTTGCTTGATTTCAGTAAGAATCTTTGGAGGGGCAACTGCCCATGTTGTCCATTTATTCACGCCCTTGTGAATGTCATACATACCTATTTGTTCGGAAAACATAGCCCATTCCAAAATTAATGAAAAAATTATATTATATTTTAAGATTATTCTGCAGATTACGTATGACCTCCACTATACAATGATTGTTCACCATTAAACACACAATATCTTATCAGTTATCACACTTTACTTTGGTTATTGGTTCAGATATTCATTATCTACATTTTATGCAAGCTCATGTCATCTATACATTACAATTAAATTTTACAGTCTAGAATTAGAAAATAATAATACTGATAAAATATGGAATATGGAATTTCACTAGTCACACAAAGTACTTATTGTATCATCAAGGCAGTACGATTTTTTCATCCTGTTCTTGAAATGTTCATAAAACACACTGAGATTCCTAATACAACATTCTTTTGTTTACCTTTTTAAGCTCGTATAGGGGACCAATTAAGCTACTAACTTAACTACATTTGAGGATTCAAAATGTTTCTTTTCCCAAAATTTGCGTAGTGACGTAAAAATCCAATATGGCGTCCATCTAAAATAAGGAAGTTGATGTTAATATGTCGAAAACCGCCATTTTGAAAAAAGTTGTTCTACGTCCATTGAATTTATCCCATCGAATCTTGCAACTTTTATTAACAACTTAAGACCTTCTGCAGATGCACCTCTAAAAAAAGCATTATGCGGGTCACTCTGTAATTGGGCGCGAGCCTGTTCAGGCCCCAGAACAATAGAGGGATAATAAATAAATACATAAAAAAATAAAATAAATTTGAAACTTTTTTCGATAGCTCCAAGTGTTACTAACGGTTACTAAAATATTTGAATTTTTTTAAAATGTCGATTTTCACTTTTTTACAATTATTTACGAAACGATTTATTTTTTTCATAATATTTCATTGGAATATCCATCAGCATCAAAAACTACACAACTTTGCAAATTTAACCGAATCTGTAACTATAATAATACTGAAGATAACCATGTTATCCTACTCAATTTAAGACACCCTATATAGGGTCACCATTAAAAATAATCATATATCTGATTTTATTTATTTCATTTATTTATTATAATTTTATTACATTTGGTATAGAACTATAGACATTTGTACGCAATACTGAAATACAATTGTTTCTTCGATTTGCAGTACCTATTGAAATTCTGCAATGCAAATTTTGGAAAATTATTTGTGGCTTACTATGTATGCATAAAAATTAAAATAAATAATGTCAGAAGCGTTTAAAATAAACTCAGTGTGTGTTTCTTCCTTACATTCTAATTTTAATTTGACCCGAATTAAAAATGGAATAGTTTATACTACAAATCTGAAATGTCTGAATATCTGATAGATTTTCTAAAATTTCAGCAAGAAATATTCGAACCAAGCAAGTTTCGGAGCCACATCGAAGTGGACGCACCTACAACCAAAATTTACCGATTTCATGGCGCCATGCTGCATCCATCGGGCGCGAGGGAAGTGGTCGGTACCGAAAATTTACTGCTTAGGGAATGTCTGCTTAAAAATACCGATTACGTGGAAGGAATTGTTGTGTATGCCGGTAACTAAAATGGAAAAAATGGGAGTTTAACCATCTAAAGTTTTTGCGCTTTTTAGGACATGAAACGAAAGCGATGCTAAACAATGGTGGCCCACGATATAAAAGATCGGCATTGGAAAGGCAGATGAATCAGGATGTGTTTTGGTGTGTTCTGGTTCTTGTGATTTTGTGCGTTATTGGAGCGGTTGGTTGCAAGTTATGGTTGCAAGCTTACAATCAAATAAAAGAGCCCTTTAAACTTGAGGCTTCTTCTGAATCCACTGAAGCGTTTCTTGCCTTTTGGACGTACATTATTATTTTACAGGTAAGCTTGAGCACATTATAGTATTTGAACTTGGGTATATTCAAAGGAATTTAAAAGTTATATTTCAGTTCAATATCAACAGTAAGATTCTAATCCTGGCTTATAGGCAACACGCGTAACTTATTAAGTAAATGTACATGTTCAGGCCATTAGTTTTTGTTATTCATACAGCTAGCTTCTAGTCCCATTTCTCAAAGTGCATTCCTTACGGAATGTTACTTGGACAATTTGCAAAATTTCCGGTTTTAGATATGAATGGAATTTTACTTAAACTGGAATGGGGTTTTTATGTAAATTGTGCGTTTTCTGAGAATTAATTTGCAGTACTAATTTTTACAGGTATATTCCAATTTGTTCCGGTAGCACTAATATTATTTGCATTAAACTGCATTGAGGTTTGGTAAATCCTGTTGAGATTTTCGCCAAGGCTGGTTTTGAAATCGATTGTAATTATAATAAATTAATATCAGATAGCTGTTGATAGGAGTTTTGCCCATTGTAATTGCTTGTACAAGTTTAGTACCAGGTTTTCTATATTTGACTTACCAAAGAAAACTAGATTGGATATTTCCTTCTAGCGTTGAGTGATGTTATTCAATGCTGCTAGGTTCTGCGTTCTTAGATATGTGATTAGATTGTTACTGTATTGCTCATAGGTAATTAAAGTCGCGCGCTTTGTCAAACGCAACTCATCCAATAGCAATTGACTAAGGTTTGCGATCGCTGATTCCATTCGTTCCTGTGTTAAATAAAGAACTGTATGTTTCACAGTTGACCTGCATGTGAAACAGCTCAATTTTTCATGCTGTCGTTCAAAGCAAGACACAATTTTTGTGTTTATCTAGATGTCACTTGGTTGTGCAGTTTCTGTTTTCTGGTTTTTGATGTTTATGTTTAATATTATTATTTATATGTTTTAACATTTATAAAAGTTGAATTCAGGCGCCCTCAACAGCCTCAATTTCATTGCAGAAAATGCCATTGTTCATTTAATTTCCAAAATGATTAGGCGTCGGGAAGTAAATGAGTATTTTATTAGGTTAATTACAAAGACAATACCAAATTAATTGATGTGTTATTTCTGTTTGTAATGTGATGTAATTTACCAATAGGAATCTGACGTCAGAGCCAATCAGAGACGAGCGCGCCCTCTTATTGCCCTCTCTTTCAGGTTCGTGAAGCGGTCCAACAGCTTTTCCACCCGCTTCAACAACTGTGAACTGGTACCGGTTTTAAAATATGTTGACCCGCTTTACAAACCTGTTGGATCAGTTGAAAAACCTGTAGGCGTACTCGTGTCTGATTAGCTGTGGCGTCACGACCCCGTCTCTGATTGGTGTGACGTCACTTCCCGGGCTAGAAAATACATTGGGCATCTACTCGTGCACATCATTGGTGTGTTATGATGTCATCACTAAGTATGTCATGCAATGAATGGAAGAGAATACGTATGTATGCAGCCATACAGAGAGTGCTGCATTGTAGGTAGGATATCCATTACTTCCACTTAAATTGACCAATTACAAAAAAATGTTTTGGTTTTCCAAAAAACCAAAAACATTAACGTGCATCGTTCCAGCTGGGTGTTGAACGTCGCACGTGCACGAACCTGCTTTCGTTCTGGTAAAAATCGCACCATAGCCTTTTTGCCGAAGATGCGAACTCTCCATGAATTTTAACTCACTACAGGCGCCATTCACCAGCTATTTTGTAGACTTCAAATCTTGAGGTTGATATTTGAATAAAGCGGAAAACATTAATTTGGATCATCAGTTATGATATATCATCTTCATCTGAATCATCTTCCAAATTAATTATTAGTGGGGCTACACCTTCTATTGAAAATATACAAAATTGTTAATGTTTACAATAATATTATGTTGTGTGATATACAATGAACCCTGAACAAATCCAAGGACTTTGCAATTGCGTAGGTGATTTTTAAACAATTCAAAGTGTAATTAAACTAATTCATCTGAAGTATCCATACTTTTATGAAACAGTACCTAACTGCAGATTTTCATAAACACACATTGGACTGCGAATATTGGCTACTGCTGTTAACTGCCCTATGTATTAGTAGGTATTTCATAGTCGACAGTGTACATGGTACAGTCATTTGGAATGAATGGCTAAGATACGTATATATTAGTAATAATTTAATACACTTGCTATTGACTTTAATTACACCTAAAGCCTGTGATTGTGTCGTTTCATCGTTCTGAGTCGCAATAAAACTTTGAACTTTGAAAGTAATCATAAGGATTAGAATCGTATTTATCTTGGCTGAAAATTTTGAAATATCATCTTTTATTACGTTTGTTTTGTTTCAGATTATGATCCCACTCTCTCTATATGTTACCCTCGAAATGTGCAAAATTATTCAAGTTTATCATATTCATCATAATGTCGATTTGTACGATACGGAAACCGATAAACGTGTCGAATGCAGAGCGTTAAATATTACTGAAGAACTAGGACAAGTGCAGTACATATTCTCTGACAAAACTGGCACGTTGACTGAGAACAGAATGATTTTTCGACGGTGCACTATTGCGGGGGTAGATTATAATCATCATAATCTTGAAAATGAAGGACGAGGTGCGAAGGCGAGTGCAGCTTTATCTGTAATAATTAATCCTAAGTTAAAAGAAGATTTAGATAGTCAATTATCCGAACAGAGTACCATAGCACAGCAAAGACATGCAGCTAGAATTCAGGAATTTTTGCTTTTATTAGCTGTTTGTAATACGGTAGTCTGTTCACATCATCCTCACTGTGATCTCATGAATGCTAGTGGAGTAATAGAAGCCGTGAGTAATGTCTTCGCAACTTCGGGGAGTGCAAGACTAAATAGCATAGACTGTACAGATAGGGATGGTCAAATGCACTCCACAAATGACAAATACGAACGTCTAAAAGAGTCAAGATCGGTTACACCATCCCCGCCATTAAATTCGCATACACACAATGATTCCTTAAGAGCGACACATGTGCCATCACTAACTCCTATTAACTCTGTGGAATCATCACCTAATGCCGAAGAAATCGCTCAAAGTTGCGCAATAAAAAGTAGTTTTAGGCCAAAGTTGAACATTTCATCACTGCCTTTCTTAGGAAATAAACGTAATGGAAATAGCTGTAATTTAACCGATGAACAGAAGGCGAAACTTAATTGCTCCACCACACTGTTCGATTCTAAACCAATATTCGAAGCGGAGAGTCCTGACGAACTAGCTTTAGTTGATGCAGCTTATAGTTATAATTGCCGTTTGCTTAAAAGAAACCCAGGGTCAGTGATCGTAGATGTACCAGGAGAAGGTATTTTGGAGTACGAAATCTTACAAGTTCTTCCCTTCGATTCCTATAGAAAACGAATGTCTATAATTCTTAGGCATCCTCACACAAATGAAATAACTGTTTATTGTAAAGGTGCGGACAGTAGTATATTGCCCAATTTGGCGCCGATAGAAGACGACTCTGAACAGAAGCAAATAATCAACCGAACACAACAGCAGCTTCACACCTATGCGAGTAAAGGTCTACGAGTGTTACTCATGGCCAAGCGAATTCTTTCGTTTAGTGAGTACACTGATTGGCTGGCGATGCATCAAGAATATCAGCTATTGCATGAAAATCGCGACAGCAAACTTCGGGAAAGTTACTCCATGTTGGAGCGGAAGTTATCGTTATTGGGAGCGACTGGAATTGAGGACCGTCTGCAGGAGGGCGTACCAGAAACTCTCGTCTCATTAGTAGCGTCGGGTATAGTCGTTTGGGTACTTACTGGCGACAAACAGGAGACTGCAATTAATATCGCGTTCTCTGCAAAGCTTTTCAATTCGGATATGGAAATTTTGAAAATCATGGCGAGGTCGAAAAAAGCCGCCGAGGATACAATTAAGTGTTACTTGACCGAAATTGAGGAGTGCAGCGAAAGCAACGGCTCCGACCGAAGGAGTCAACCTTCAAGCAGTACCAGCGAGCTATTGCGAAGAACTAGGGTGAATAGGAAGAAGTACTCGCGAGCCTTGGTGGTTGACGGAAAAAGTCTGACGTATATTTTGGATAAGCGTTCAAATTTAACCAAACATTTTTTAAAACTTACCACTTTCTGTAATTCTGTGCTTTGTTGCCGTGCGACACCACTGCAAAAGGCGTACATAGTCAAGGTAGTTAAGGAAGAGTTAAAAATGAGGACTCTTGCCATTGGAGATGGAGCTAATGATGTTTCAATGATTCAAACGGCCGATGTAGGTATCGGGATATCTGGGCAAGAGGGAATGCAGGCAGTGATGGCAGCTGATTTTGCATTGTCGAAGTTTAAATACTTGGAGAGGTTTTTATTAGTTCACGGACATTGGAGCTATGACAGATTGGCACGGATGGTGCTGTATTTTTTTTATAAAAATGCTGTGAGTATATTTCCGAAACAGTACGATAAACAATTACAATGTGTTTGTTTTAGGCATTCGTTTTTTTGATATTTTGGTACCAATTGTATTGCGGCTTTTCTGGTGCTGTTATGATTGATCAGATGTATCTCATGTTATATAATTTATTATTTACATCGTTGCCGCCATTAGCTATTGGTAAGTTAACATTTCCATTACTTATTAAAATAAGCAATTGGTAAAGAAAAGAGTTTCCACCACCTGATTTTAGAAGGCATATGTACGAAAAAAATTTAGAACATGACAAATTTCGTGTTCTTTACTTGTTTCAATGTTTTTTTAAAATTCTTTCTGGCTTTTACTATTAATTACCACCTGCACCCATCTATGATGGATCTACTTTTAAGGAAACTATTATCTACAGAACATTCAGTTTTCTTTGCATTTGCGATTGCCAAGCGGTTGCGTGGGAAATTCCCTGTAATAATTCAAGGCCAGCCGGTAAGCTACTGTGCAACTCAAAACCAAAACTCTCGCCAAACTTAACTGAAACCCATGGCACATGGTCATCAAGTAACAATCTTGTCTAGTGATTGGACCTAAGTTGTGTTGTGAAACGAGTTACTCGAGGATCAGTATGTGTCACTCTAAGGATCGAGCAACATAAATAAACCGCAAGAAACGGGGAGAGTCAAATTCAAATCAGGGTTACCCTCTATTAATCACACAAGAATAGCTCTAGGGACTTTACTGATGTGGCATGTTCTGTCAATTATTCTATTATTCTCACCACAAATAACAAAACAAATCAAAAACAACATAATGTGGATAATGGTCCATAGTGAAAATTGGGCGAATTAATATGAACACTACATTGAAGTTACAGAGTATATAGTTCAATGGAACACTATAATACTGTTTGACATTTGATTCGACTGACATTTCAAATGAAGCGATTGCCTCCAGAGCCTACCATTATTTAATGAAAAAAATCAGAATATTTCTTTCAAAAAACCTCGTTCACTCAAAAACTATCTGATATAGGCATACAGACTGTTTATAAAAGTGATCTTAAAATTCCAATCTGCATTCATTTCTGGCATCAGAAATAGTATTTGCAATTTGGAAAACTGAAGTTTTTGACATCTTTTGACATTCTCAAGACTTTCAGCTGCCACTCAACAAATTTCTTAGACATTAAGGACTCGAATATAAACATGAGCACTCGCTTATCTTGAATGGCTTAAGAGAATTTTGGAATGGACCCTTACGCCTGCAAACGGTTACAGAAAAATTGACGTATGGCAAAAACCATGACAGATGCAAAATTTTAATGCTTCGAAGGTCAGTCCACAATCAACCGATTGCGACTGTGAACCAAATTTCAAATTTCTATGTCCTACATGAGTTGCCATTAACAAAAATATGCTCCCCTTAACCATGCACAGGTAACGCCACTTACCTCAAATTAGATTAGTAGCAAACTTTTTATAATTATTGTTGATAACTTTTTTCCAAATTGTAGCTTTGAAGATATATTCAGTGTTCTAGAAAAATTTCCACCCTGTACAAGTACACAAGGGCTACTTAAGAAAAATTCTTGAATTACGATTTAACATTTCATCTCTGATAAAGAGTGCGTAAATATTCGCTTAACGTATCTAAATACTCACAGCAGCCACCTCTGCGGTTTTTTGCCTTTACCATTCAATGTAATTTGATCTGAAGCAATTAAAAATTAAACCAAAGTGTACATTAGACCCAAGCAATAAAATAATTCATAATCATTTTGGTGTGTCAAACCTGATAATTTCGCGTTTTTGAGTAGATGGGTACCCACTGTTTTTTGAAGCTAATGAAGAAACGTATTTGTTTAATACATGAAAATGCACATAAATGACTAAAGTTTTTGTTGTAGGTGTTTATGACCAAGACAGCCCCGAGGATCTCTTGCGCCAAAAACCGTATTTATACAGAAAAGGTCGACTAGGTAAAGTGTATCGAAGTTTTTCTTTTTGGTTGACATTGGCAGATGCTTTGTATCAAAGTCTGGCCATATTCTTTATTTGTGTCGCAGTCTACATGGATACAGCAATCGATATATGGGAATTTGGAACAACTGTAACCACCATTTGTATGTTTGTGATGTCGTTTCATGTCGCAATCGAAATTAAATCATGGGTGAGTTTATATTGTTCATATAATCCGATTTTTAACTTGTTTTTTTCAGACAATAATTCACGTCGCGTCTATAGTTATATCGATTGGAGCATTCTATGTATATTCGATCTTGTACAATTCCTTATGCGTGAATTGTTTCGGATTGCCGAGTACCTATTGGGTGATACAGCATGCAATTATTTCGCCAACGTATTGGCTGTCAACCTTGCTGTCTATTGTAATTGCTCTTCTTCCAAGGTACCACGTATAAAATTTCAAGGTGTCACTAGTTAACTTTGTGTTTTTAGATTAGTGTTTCTAGTCATAAAAAACACAATTAGTCCTGACGACGTTACGAGGGCGCTTATAACATATCGGCGTGATAACAGGAGAGGTGAGGGATTTCTTGTATCTTGGTCTCGTTCTACGTCGGCCTCTTCAATATACAGGTATTTTGGTTTCTGTGGTGTTCACGCTTTTTGCTAACTTTCTTACTAGGTACTGTTTTCTTTGTTGTGTGAATTTAACACTTGAATTACGAGATTTTGTAATTACTTTTTATGAAATATACAGAATAATTTGGTCTATTGTGAGGAAGCAATTTTGTAGATTGAATTAAGGTCGCATAATTGAAACAAACTAAATCAAAGCATATATCACGACACTTCTATTTTTCTGGAACCTTACAATTTGGAAACACTAGAAACACATTAATATTTTAATAAACCTCACGCCTTTCAGCAGCAATGATGTCAGCATCAAATTGTGTATGCGGTTTTATAAGAAATTCTTGTGGTTTATTGGTTTACTTTCTGTAATGTTCATATGTACAGTGATATTCATTTAGAAGTATACATAAGGATTTCCTATGTCTAGTTTAAAATGACAAAAACTCTGCTGAAGGACGCCTAATTTTATGCAACTGAAATAACTTCGTAAAACAAATGAAGATTTTGCTGTCATATTAATTAATTGGTATATTATTGCATTGGCTTCCGTATTTTTATTTTCGTTCGTGTGCAATGTATTCATCTGAAGAAAAAGTTGTTATTGTCAATTGGTGTAGTACTTAAGGGTAATTTAGCGGCCGAATTTAATATCTCTTCATCATAACCTAAAAGCGTACTACATACTTACTGTCGTTTTTTCATTAAAATCTAGAATGACAATGCAAAATGCCTATGTCTATTTCTAAATGAATAGCTCTGTATGTAGTTCGTATTTTTCTGAATATCTAAAAAAGATGGATCCAATTTAATTAATTTACTCGTATATTTGGTGAAATATAAATCAAACATGAATACTCTGCGTACTAATGAAAAGTGAGCATTTCAAATTATAATTAGCTAAATTAGCTGATATGTTTACATGTATCAACTTTTTTCCATATTTTTTGCCGCCTGTATATTGTAAGCCCATCATCTCTGTTACACCCCAAATGTGCTTGCATAAGAGGTGTGGCAATTAGAAGTTTCAAAATTATTATTCTGTATATTCAATTGTAAATAACTTGTGTGTGAATATTAACATTTGCTTTTTATGTTTAGTTAGCATTTTTTTAAATCCAGCTGAACCATGGGGATTATATTTTAATTTTTTCGTCATAATCAACGAAAACTAAATAATAGCTACGATAATTATGACTTTTAATTACTTACTGCAACTCTCAAAATAGATTACATAATCAAATAATGATTACATTTAATGTGTATAAAGATGGTTCGTTTAATTTGTTTCACGCTTACCTAAATCCCATGGTTAGGTTGTAACTCAAAACCATCTACTATCTTCTTCTTGACCCGAAAGGTAAGTCTGCATGTTTGAGCTTCTTACTCAATTTCGATGTTCACCTCTGATATCCTATATCTATGCATTTGTTTATCTTCTTGTCGAGAAAAAAACTTAATCTTTTAGTTTATTCTTCAAACGTGAGTATAAAATTAGATTCACAATAATAACATAGTGCTCCGCACTTCCTAGTTCCTAGAAAACAGTAGTAGAACATTTTTGTTTTCATTTTAGTGCTATTCAAATATACAGGTTGTCCTGTAATATGTTACCAATCTCCCAGATAATTCTAACATATTACCATAAATGTTGTTGCTTTTAAGCGAGAATGTATTAATAGCGTTAATATTGATACAGCTTGTAACACTAACATATTATTAACAAAAGGAAAAAATAGGCGAACAAATCTTGAAATTACTAAACAAGGAATCGATAAAATGAGAATAATTGACAGGAGCAGATTAATTCATTTGTTATTTAGCTGCAGTAGGTATACTGCAGATTATTGGTCTAGATTGGTCTCTTTTAAAAGTGAATATAGGAATAATTACATTGAATGTTAAAAAACTCACTGTATATTTTAGAGTTTCCGGTGACTATAATAGTCATTATTATTAATTGAAACTGGTTGTGGTTTGTGCAGACCACCCAACGTGAATTGTCAGGAGTCATTGCTTCAAAGACACTCTAAAGAAGATTATGGAACTTATTACAAGTATACATAATGATTTCATACAAATGTGCAGTGGTTTGTAATGGTAGTCACAGTAACTCGCGTAACGTTACTGCTGCACAGTATGAATAAATTAAAGGAGAGCGGAAATGCAAATTTTAAAGGGCACCCCGTATTATTTAACTTAATTTTATGAGCGTTGACTGGTGACCCTCATCTGAAGTGCTATGTTATTAATGTAGAGAGCCAATTATTTGTTTTTGTTTGAAAGCTTTCATTAAAGCTAAAATTAATATATTTGAGTCACAGATTGTGAAGTAACTTATCTTTTTTCTGTTTCATTTAGAACCACAGATAGTCGGAATCCAAATCACACTTTAACAGCAGTTGGATGAAAGTGTCCTTATGAGAATTGAACCTCCATTAATTATGTATTTCCAGGCTGTGATGAGTATTATTATAAGGGACCATTTAATAAAACTATTTTTCATTCTATAACTCGTTTTAATTTTATTCTGTGCCATTCTTATTTATTTTACGAAAGTGTACATCGACAATGAACTTGTACCTATTTTAAAGTAGAAGCGTACTTATACTTAGTGTAATAAATACAAAGCATTAGTTACCAATTCTAGGCAATTTATTTATAGCGTAAACAAATTTTGTTCCTTTATAATGATGTAACATGAACATTTGTATGGCTTTTATAGTGTTCTTGCCAAATATTAATTTATCATTGTATTTCTACTGTTATTTTTCAGCCCATATTACTTCTTGCCTGCTTTCCATTTAACTGGTTGCAACTGAGTGTAGGTACCACAATTGAACAGTCTATTAATTTATTCTCGGCAGCGATCAGGTAAATGGAAGAAATAACATTACTACAGAAGCAATAATAATTGGGCATAAGTTACTTAGGCTTCTTTTAGTATTAATAAAATGTGACTGACCTAAATCCTAGACATTTACGAGTTTAATTTTTGTACTAAATTATTGCCTGTAACGTAGTCAATTTGTTATGATGTAAGGATTGTGTATAATTGCCTTAAAATAATCTATTTAAAATATCCATTGTCATATTTTGTGATGTGTACTGTTGAGTTTTTAAAGTATAAGATACTGTTAGAAATGTGTAGTTATGTAGTGATTTTATATAAAAGATGTATTTATGTACAAAATTGGTAAAGAAAATGAAGACGATCAGTATTAAATGATTACAACTACCTATGGTTTTGATTTTGCTCCCAATTTTCTTTTACAGGCTGGGAGTAACCCTTTCCATCTGTCAATACAGGGGAAGGAATACATTTGATTTAGATACAATTTCGAGAGAAACTGCTATGCTTACCACAGCGATAAAGCAGTAAAGCTTAGGTAACACATCATGCTACTGTTTTTTCTGGATTTTTGAAAGCTCCCTCGATGTTATTATGGCCGTATGCATCAACAAATTTAAGCGAGGCTTAGCTTGAGCCATTCATGGCCAATTGCACCGTCTAAATTAAGTATCCCTTAAAGTTAAGCATAAATTAAATACCATAGAAACGATTGTCTTAATAATCGTTGTCATAGATTTTAAGTTCGACTTAACTTTAAGCAAGGCTTAATTTTGTTGGTGCAACTGGGCATCAGTGTGTATAATCAATGCTTCAGCGTAGCTTATAATCCATGGCAACGATTATTGCGACAATGGTTGCTATTTAAATTTGTCGGTGTATCGTGCATGCGGCCATTAGTGAAACCATTATTACAATGGTGAAACGTACGTGTTCTTTCAGTAATGCACATTTTGACTTACCCTATACTTACAGATGGCAACTGGCAACCCTAGAGAAAAATTACAAGCAGAGCCAAGTAACTTTCATATCGAAATCTGTTTTGCGCCACTTTCGAATCGCAGGAGCAGTCGGCATGACTGAATAGATCTTAGACTGTTCTTTCCTTCTCTAAGGAATAGATGAGCAGTGAGCACGTACCAGACAGTGATTACTTCCTCGTGGGCATGTGTCATCTTTTATTTTATATACATGCTTTTAGGAGCCACCTCTAAATGATGACATGTTAACTTACTTCCGTTATAAATTCATAATATTTATGTTTGCCTCAATCACGTAGGTATTCACGTTTAGCTTTCAAGTCTAAGCGTTTAGCCATATAGTGGCTACGATCACGCTAGGACACTCGTCTTGCACTCGGGCGGCTTCTTTGGTAGGAAAAAATTTTTTTTCACAAAATGAGGTACCTACCTACTTGCTCCACTGGATAAATGGTTAAACGACTCACACAGGGCAACATTACACTGGTAATACTCCCACGTGAATACATAAATAAATACTTAATAAAACAATATACCGGGTGGCAGAGCATATTTTAAGCTATAAAGTAGGCGGCACTAGTGCCGCCTAGTAAAGACTTTTTGCCACCTAGTAGTCTGTAAAAATACCAGTGGCAAAAACTTTTCAGCTATCTTTGAAAAGAAATTTATCATTGCCAAATTCATAGTCATTGATGGGAGACTGCAAAGTTTACCATAAACAACTACTGTTGTTTGGCACTTAGTCGTATTTTATAAAACTGTTGAAAACTTTCCGGTTGGTGTTCTCCTCTAGAGGTGCCCTAGTGCGACGACTGGGACCCCCAAAAATTTTACTCTGGCGTGGAGCCTCCAGTATGACACACCGATACTGGGTTCAGTGCCGCCTAGTGGAAGTTATTTAAAATATGCTCTGCCGGGTGGTGCACGGTAAGTGGGATATCCTGCCCTCCTGCACACTTTACAGAAAAAAACTGTCCAGCTTACATCAGTTGTTCAGAATTAAAAGGTGCATACAAAACTGTTATTACACGTTTTATTAAGCTTTGGGCATACCCGTAAATTTAAAAATAAATTTCAACATTTCTGTTATTAGTAGCAATTCATAAAACAACAAACGTCATGGCTATTGCTACTAATAACAGAAATGTTGAAATTTATTTTTATTTATTTCATTGAAATCACCTTATTTACACCTGTACTAGAAATAATGGTATCTGGCCTTTTCCAGGCTAGCTCACGGAAAATTATGTCTATAACTTGTAAGGAATAGCTATTCAACGCTCGTGGAACCGTCACACGAGCACAAACGTCATGGCTATTGCTACTAATAACAGAAATGTTGAAATTTATTTTTATTTATTTCATTGAAATCACCTTATTTACACCTGTACTAGAAATAATGGTATCTGGCCTTTTCCAGGCTAGCTCACGGAAAATTATGTCTATAACTTGTAAGGAATAGCTATTCAACGCTCGTGGAACCGTCACACTCGCCTTCGGCTCGTGTGACGAACTTTCCACTCGCGCGGAATACACTCTATTCCTTACTCGTTATAGAATATATACTATTCCCGGTCCCTTTCATTCTTTCCGTGCGCTGAATATAAATACCCAAAATATTGCTTTAAAATACAAATTTACAGGGAAGTAAACTAATTTTCAGAAAATCTATATGCGTTGTAATGTTTCATATGTAAGTATTTTGCGTTTTAATTCATAGATGTTTGAATATTTAGACAAACTTCTTTGAGAATTTGTGACATTTTTTGACGTTTCGTCAACCTTATCTGAAATAAACTAATTAAACAATCGCCTTTGAAATGATTTGAGAGTAACCATGAAAACGCATTTTCTATAACTGTTACAAAATAAAAATGTTAGCGAGTTTGTTGTTTTTTTATGTTATCGATTTAAAAGAAGTATAATAAAAAATATCGTTCATTAGCATTACACGTCCAGAAATGCTTTTTCCGTGCTTGAATGACTTCCCAGAATTTGCCACGCGCGCACGGGAAAAGCATGCTTTCCGGATGAAATATACTATTTAAATTTGCGGGTATGCCCAAAGCTTAATAAAACGTGTAAAAACAGTTTTGTATGCACCTTTTAATTCTGAACAACTTTAAACTCTACAGTTTTTTCTGTAAAATGTACAGGAGGGCAGGATATTGCATAAAACTAATTTCCCATGCTAAATCCCTATGTTCCTACTTACCGTGCACCACCCGGTATAAAGGGCAGGCAAACATAATTCACTAACGGAACAAATAAAAGAATGGACCACACCAAGCTTCAATAAACAAATAGCAAAATCGACTGCAAAACGTGAATAAAAAATTCTGACACGAAATTGAAAGATTAAACCAAAATAATAAAAGTTATATGGAAACACCTTGAGATACCATAACAATAAATTCATTTGGACACCAAACAATATGCATATCTCAAACAAAAAAATACTACTTATCTAATCGAATATTAAAAATAATACGGTTATTAAAAATAATCGATTACACTGATTAATCGATTTATAATCGATTAATCACAACGATTAATTTAAAAGAATTACCAAACCCGATTTTCGATTGTCGTTTGATTATAATCGATTAATCTAGCCATAACAATTCACATTCGCAATAACGTAAGACGACATTATGAAGTCACTGTCCTGTCTTTTGCATTACTTACCACTTGCTACGCATTTTTGCATACATGCCTTTATTTGGGTTATTGTTCGCATTCATGTTATGTAAAATTTAACATAAGCAGAAACGAAACCTAAAAATGAGACAGAATTAAAAGTACGTAAAAGCCAGACAATCTGGACACAATATAGCAATGAATTGTACTGTGGCTTCAGCTTTGTGAGTAAATTAATGATCTAGCTAATAGTCAATTAAAATTTACTTAATAATCGAAATGAAATTGATACCTAATCGATTATCGGTTGTATTGATTAATCAAATAATCGATTAATCAATTAATTAGAAGGAAGCCGATTATCGATTATCGTTTGATTATACTCGATTAACCAATTTTTTACCTAACGCTACAAAACAATATCAACCTGAAGTGGTTAATTTGAAATGTTCTTAAATTGCTTACAATGGAAGCAATCTCGCTAAATTAAAAGAATATAAAAAGTGAATGCCTCTCCTTAAAAATGTAGTGCACAATCGTTAAGAACAAATCGCAGCTGATTACAAACATATTGCGACGAGATTGGTAATATCTACTTAAGTTAGAGATTTTCAGTTAGTCGTTAGGATGTTGCCTATGATTCAGCCTGTTGTCCGTGGTCGAAACTCCTTACGCCACTTGCTCTCTATGGTGAAGAATTTTTCTGCATCATGGAAAGGTGCGACATATGGGATTTCTTTTGCTCTTGGAAGAAAAATTTCCCTGGGTTTCATGCACTTCCTGTGCATTACACCAAAGATCATAGTGTATAGTACCCATGATCTTTGATCACACTAATAGTTTAGTGATTGAAGTCATACCATACGCACATAACGTGAGGACTTACTACAGTCCACAATCTCATCAAAACTCAACAAAACCAGTGAAAAAATATTAGCGCAATTGTTTTGTGGAAGTCACGGCTGTTGGGAATCTAAGTAGGTACCTATGTAGTTCAAAAATAATAGGTACATACAAGGGTTCTCATATTTTCCGACATTTCAAACGCCAAATTTTGATAGTATCCACCTTATCGCCTCACTATGATTCCATTGCGTATTCTAAAGAAAAAGCTTATGTGCATGTATTAAACAAAACAGTGGTAAAATGTTTACAATGTTGGTACGTTCAGTAGAGTACCTACCTATTAGCTTATCTTTGAAATTGCAGTAATTTAAGTTTTTAAATTCAATTGTTAAAGGAAATGCACATTTCTTAAGTGCACATCTCTAAAAGTAATACGGAAGTTCCCCTAAGAAATACAATTTTACCCTATAAAAGGTTTCTATTGGATGCTACATCTAGGATAAATAAATAGTTCAAAATTTGATTTTTACGGGTTAGAGTTTCCCATGTGGTAGTTGAAGAGGAAGCGGACATGTGCCTTTACTTACCTACTTGGAAAATTAAACCAGTTATCTTTTGAAATTCGAAACGTTTTAAATAATATCTGCATTAGGAAAAAATTGAGAAATTGAGAGAATTTTTGTGATTATGCTGGAAATACTCTGATCTCTAGGCTTTGCGATAATCCTATTTCAGAACGTAACATCCAGAGCTCGAAAACCGTAATCTACGTCCTTTAGCGTTCGGTAGGAAAGGAAAAGTGCGGATTTAAAATGCGCCGCGAGAGAGATGCAATTTTTCGGCGTGTTACCTGTTGACTTTCATGCTGTACGACCTTATTTCCGCCACTTACAATCGGAAGTGAAAAGTGCATTTAGCACATTTTGCATTTGAAAAGTTTTACATTGGTTCAATGTATTTATCATACTTTTATTTAGCGAGTTCACAATTCCCTTAAATCAAAAACTAATTGCCCCCGCATTCAGTAAAATTTATCGTACGTGATTTAATTAACACATACCTACCTTCGTAAATACGTAGATGCACTTTTAAATTACATATTTAACATTTTTGACATGTTCAGGGATTTTTCATGTGCCATTCATTTTGTTCTTTGGATTATTTGATTAGATTGTCCCAATTAAAACCCTTTTAGGGTGAATATTGAAATTATTCGTTTTTCGTTTACCCAAAGGAAATTGTCACTTTAACAGGAGGAAGGAAATGTGCCTTTAAAAATTTCCTAAAAAGTTTCTTTTGTGCAATTACGATGCGTGATGGAAATAAAGAAAATGGATGTCTATATTTTTCCATTCGCAAAATTATGCAAGCTTACAAAAATATTTAAATATGTTACCCCCCAAAATCTGAAAGTAGCAGAAACTAAACATCTGGTCGGTCTTTCATGTTTCAGGTACCTTCTATGTGGGTACATACATATCTCTGGAATTTAACTGTCAGGTAAGTAATAACTAAATTATGAAAGACCGGCTCCCAATATTACTTACGTTGATTTTAAGAAAGTAGGTATAACACGAGACTAACTACTTAGTTACATCAAACCTTTTGTAACCTAATACGACGAGATATTTTCTACGCGGGCTCTCGGTCTAAGTTCCACAACAAAAATAGGAGATAAGTATATATGGCATTCTTTGACACACTCCGTATCGAAAAACTTCAGCTGCAATCAGTGTAATTACGCTACAACCTAACGCTCACTTAAAGCGCCACCTATTAACACAGAACCTTCTCAAAAATTTGATTTGTGATCTGTTGAATTACGCTACTCACGCATACCTCAAAGCAATGCCACATTCAAGGATGTTACATTCAGTCAGTGCGATAATGCTATATATTAAAACACGACACATCGTAAATATTGTTTGTTTTGTGGTCAGTCTATGTAACGAATAGTAAGGCTGTTGTAAAGCATAATCGACGTAAGGGAATGTCGGCGAGTTATTGCAAAGATGTACGGGTGCGCTGGAAACTAAATGATACATCTTTATTTGTAATTAGAAAATTAAGTTAATAGCGTGTTCTAATACCGCTGCAAAATATAGCTCTGTGGTTGGCACAGATGCTCCTTGTTAAAAGTAAATAGGGGGCTCTATATCTATGGTATGTCCAAAATGTGCAGAAACAGAGTCTAAAATGAATACCGTCGTCTTCCATTTCCCTCACACAAAGCTTTCAAAACTTCTATGATAGGGGGAGAGGGAGCAATGTTACTTAGTTATGACATACTTAACTCCAGAAACTTAAACGTGTTCTGCATAATCTGGTGAACTTTAATTAGCAGCTCAGTGTAATAAGATGAGGATTTTTGACAACAGACCTTTTCCTACAAAGATGATTATTTGATATACGTTCCTTCAACGTTCCCAATCACGCTAAGATTTAAACAATATTCGTATTATTTGTCAAATCTAAAGGGAGAAGTAAGTGATAATGGATAAGGCTCCCAACTTCATTTAGTTAACCAACCTCGCAGTTAGTGAGAAAATATTAAAGCGGCGAGACACTACATATATTAAGAAAACAGACCTCTGAAGCTGAAAAGAGAAATGTATCTGAATTTAGAATTGGAGAAAGACGATGCAGGATGCATTTCAGCCAAAAGACGCTTTTATTTGTCGCGGCAACTCATAAATCTGAGTTAAACCAAAGAATATCACCTGCGACCGAAAAGATATAGGTTACTTTGTATTGCTTTCCCTGCTCAATGCTGACAGTGTTACCTATTCGGACAAAAATATTAATACAGACTGCGTTTAATAATTTGTAAATTTCAATAATGTGTAGCAATAACATTTTTAACTCTTCTGAATGCATGGTTTCTACGAAATATATTTAGAATAGCAAACAAAAGGCAGGATATGTAATTGAACCCTTACTTTTACCTTTATCACAAACCTGATTTTAATATGGTAAAGACGAACATGCCTGCTTAATTAATACCATTTTTTCAGTTTAATTAGAATAATTCAACTCCTATAAGCAAACTGGAAACACTGGAACTTTTGTGGTCGTTGAACTAACAGAAACTGAAACAAAACCGCTAAGATATACTCGTAAGTGAAGCTCTGCAATTTTCCCTGGGCACGGTTCACTCGGAATGGGGAAATTATTAGTTTGTCCGGATAGCTCGTTGTAGCAGGATTCTGCAGGAAAACAAAATAATAGCCGAAACCGTTTAATACGTAAAGTTACAAATTGTTAATAAATAATAAAAACTAATAAGTTATGTTTAGCAGCAAGTGCGTTTCCCGGTATACGATGGCACCCTCCTAATTGATGTAAATCAAAAATCAGAACAATAATTAAAACGTTTAATAGTTATGCAACTGATGAGTGACTTTATTGTTTTTACCTCATAGTCCAGTATGCGGTGCAGTCAGAAGAGCCGATTCCTGAAAAGGTGGTGCAAACGATTTTATCTCGAAACTCGAAAACGGCTCATATTTTATGAATAACACTTCTTTAGTAAATTAAAGAAAACAAAATTCTGCGTCGATAAAAAAACAAACAAAATCGGTACAATAGAAACATTTTTACAAGCGATCAAAAACGCCCATTTTTTCCAACATTTCTAAAAAACTGAGTTAACCTTTTTTTAATGCGTTGTGGCTCCTAAAGGAACGATAAAATCCACTACCCCCCTCCCTAAAGATTGTAGAACATCAATCAGAGAGTTCAAACGGTACCAACAATTTAAAATTGGACCCATTTTTGAAATTCGTTGGAAAAAATGGGCGTTTTTTGATCGTTTTTTTCTATTGGACCGATTTTGTTTGTTTTTTTTTGATCGACGCTGAATTTTGTTTTCTTTAATTTACTAAAGAAGTGTTATTAATAAAATATGCGAAAAACTGAAAAAATGCCAAAAATTTTGAGGTTTTTGGCTGCCAAAAGTTGTGCCGGGAAAAAATTTGTGTGCATTCTTCAAATACATGTTATTTGGGCCCAAATGGACCATTTAAACCAATAACAATTTTTAGACCACCTTTTGCAGGTCAAAATTATCTGCATACTAGACTATTATTTATTTTTTATTTATTTATTGTCCCTCTTGTTCTAGGCCCTCAACAGGCCCTCAACAGGCTAGACGTGCCCCTGCAGAAGGTCTTAAGTTGTTCTATACTACTCCGGTATTTACCTTACGAATTAGGAAAACTGCAGGAAAACCTAATTCGGAGAAGCCGGCAGAATGCTCGAAACTGATCTAAGGAAAATCCCATCTCTGCCACAGATGAAAGATTCACCTCAAACCAGGGTCGAACACCCGACCTCCGGATTTATATCCCAACGCTCTACCACTGAGCTATAATGCAAATGGTAGTGGAAGTTAAATATTTCGTAGCGAACATTCCAGAAATCTCGATAGAAATCGAGGCGCCATTAAAGATTAGTATAATCGGCGATACAGAACGCAGGCGGATGTGACTTAATCCTTCCGGGAAAATTACCTGTTTATTCTAGAACATTCCGACGCGTTTCTAAAAATTGGTAGTTGCGTTTCACCCAGTTCCAAAATTGATGAGTTGTTGTTATGTTATAAATTGTGGGTGATAAATTTACTAGTAAATTAATCTATTTTAAGACTGCTGTAAATTTATAGTTAACTCATTGTAAATAAATGACGTAATTAAATTCACGCTTTAAACAAACAAAAGTAAATCGGAACTTGAAAATATCGCAAATATAAAAAAATAACGATTTAAGTCGATATTATGATTAGATGATAATAAAAAATTCGATATGTCGATCATCGATCATTGAAGTCTGCAAATTCGATTCGAAAAAGATGTAGATTGTGCGTAGCTGTGGGAGGTGGGAAAATGTTATTTAAGTAGAGTTACATTACAATCAATAAGCATTATTCCACGTATCATAATATCGACCTAAATCGTTATTTTGGGGAAAGACACCTAACTTTCAAGTCAAAACGACGAACGTTTCGCGGCATCTTTGAATCTCGGTAGCAATCTCAATATAGATGGCATGATACCAGGGAAACCTTCATCGGGACAAAAACCTCGGCATAAGAGAATGCAAGGGAATACACAAATAAAACATATCAAATTGTACGATAAAAGTCAGGTAATCAAATCAAATGCAGTTAAACAAATTCATAAAGACAAACACAAGAGACAACATAAATGCAAGTGGAAAGCATGATAAATCAAATGAGGTCATTTTTTACCCCAATGCGAATATCTTTAGATAGCTATTCCTTTGAAAAATAGTCAGTCACTTTGGTTTGTGTGAAAAAATTGATCAGTTTAAATCTTTTGGTGCATGCTGCGTAAATTCAAAATTTGTAAGAGAAATCCCGGCCCGGATAATCCGCTGCTCGGATAACTCGGCGCGGATAATCGGGGTTGTACTGTAGTATATGGCAGGAAATATGGTTTAAACCATAAATTTTATAATATATGCATACATTTCTGTAGTCTATTAAAATACCTACATGTACACCTACGCAAATTTAAATATGCATATTGGGCTCGTTCTTCCAAAAGGAAATTAAACTGTGTACTCTGAGGGCGTTAGCAAATTAATAAACTGAAAGTAATAACGACAGATCTAAATTTATAGGATCCCTGAAATAAGTTTAATTAAGAAAAAAGGTGGATTAGTAGAGGTAGACGTCTTGCTAGAGCAGACATTTCGCACATACACGATAACGTAAAAATGCAATTATTTTTGATTTCATTCAACCTATTTTCAAACGTTTTTGTTGAGAGTAAACCTGTTAGTTCTTATTTGACGATAACGGACAGCTAAGAAAAACTAACACCTTTATTTTCCAAAGTTACTTACAAACTAGAATAAAACAAAAGGACGTCGTTTCCGACTTCAATAGTGAACTAAAAAGAGTAAATTCGAGTGGACATGAGGCAGAACTACGTTTTCAGGAAAGGCCATTACAGAGGTCGCAATCAGGGCAGCAGTCAACCGCTAAAAGACAGCATCGAAAATCTCATTCGTTTTCCACTTGTCACTCTATCATTTGAGAGTGATTTTATTTGTTGATTTTTATAGGGCATGTTGTTTACCAAGCCTGAATGGTATTGCCAGTAAGAGCTTTGCATCATCGGGATTGTCTACTCGAGTTTTTGAAGGAGCATAATGCCCAACCCGATTTGAGATATCATCGCCCGATTACCCCTAAAAACAAAGATAATGCTATTTTACGAGTATAGAAAGAATAACAAATCGCGTAATCGTTGAATAATATACGAGGAGAAAAATTAAAACGAGAAACGATTAACTTTTCCGATATTAAACTTTCAGTAACGCCGTAAATCCTCAAAGTTAATATTAGCGTGGGATTTGAGGTTATTTTCAATTAGAGCTTTAACGAATATTAGAAATTTGTAAACACGTGTTGCATAAAACTTCATTTTAAACTCGTATTATAAACCAACAAAAATGATCATTATTCGTTTCCCAAATTGTAGAATATTCGAAATTGGTTTCGTAATGTATTCGGACATAGTGCTTTGAACTAGACTCCCAGAAAGACTGTCACAGCATACTCAAAGCTTTGAAAGAGCACTTTAATTCGGACTAGTGTATAGCCTAATGCAAATGCTATCGATTTTTCTATCGCATAAAAGATAGTGCGATTATCTGCTTTCAAATGCGGTCAACATCGTGTGCCCTTTAAACAACTGAGTATTTACTAACATTGTGTATAAGAAAACATGAGTTCAGTGTCACATTCTCCTGAAAACCATATACAGTGCTGCATGATGGAGGTGAAGGCACGTTATCCAATTGTCAAAATTCACCCATCTCACCACGGTATAGTAGTGGGAGAGTCCATCCTAAACGTTACTTTCCAAGTTCAAGCTCTTTTCCAGATGTAGGTAGCACTGACTAGTTCGTGTGCGAGCAATTCGTGTCCGGACAGTTTGCACCCGGATAACGGGCGATCAAAAATGAGTTGCTGTCGAGTCGCCTTTGGAAGTTCAAGTTAAGTACATTATTTAAAATTTTTGTTGCATTAATGGGGGACATTATTTAAAATTTTTGTTGCATTAATGGGGGACCTATATCTGTTAAATAAACCTGCCAATTCCGGTATATCGTCCCTCACACGGACGGACGGACAGAAAAAAACGCATTTTTCAAAAAATAAAATGTGTAGAGTATATATGATATAGACTCGAAAATAAAAAGATCCAAGTTAGGAAAAAATTAACAGCAAATGTGAAATTAGTTGTTCTTAAATAATTATGTTAGAATTCTACATTGTTGTGTAAACTACGTCATACGGACGTTTTATTTGGTATCAGCACCTACAGTAATGTTGGGTCACCCTGTATGTGTTTAATTTCATTTATTCTTGAAGTTAACAGTGGTGCAAAACAAATTCGATTATGTTGTTCGAATTTGAGGTCAATGTGTTTTGTATGACATTTATTCGATGTTAATTTTGTTTAAATAATCGCTTTGCTTATCCTGTTTACTTTATCGTAAAGTTGGATTACGTGCAAAAGGATAAAGTTCATCTCTAAATAATTGCATTGTGTTATTTTAAAGTTTATCTCCGGCCATTGCGATAAGCGTTTGTGATCGCTACGTAAATCTAATTAAGTCTGAAGATAGACAGGTTTCGCCGATAAGAAAACAAATTACATCTAGGCTTGCTGAGTTTTCTCAAATTAATGAAATTAAAGTCTTATCGAGATTTTTCGTAGTAACAAATGCTGAACGCGCCCTGGTAAAATTATAATCATTTGGTATAAAAGATTTTGCTAGTACCCGTGCTTAATTGAACTAGCTGGACAGGCGCTTGTAGGCGGTTTAGTGGCCATTTGCCATTGCTCGTAGCAATATACAGGCTGTCCTATATATAAAGGTACACCATGTAATAGCAAATACAATAAACAAGCATATTTTGTTAGATAAACATACGTCCGTCCGACCTAACTAGCTAATTACGTTTATAAGTAGGAAAACTCAGATTTCAAATGTCGATAAACTAGTTCTTGCAATAAAAGTTAGTGGTTGCCTGTCCAATCTCCTACTTATTTAGGGGCAATGCGTATTTTTATGAGATGACTCCATCGTCTTTATTGTCGCTGCGACCACCTACAATAACTACAGCAACGACGCTTATAATAAAGTTTTTTTTAAATATTTCATATTATCCGCTACAACTGATAGGTATAATGGATTCCTTCCACCCAAACCTAGTTTCCACGTAAGCACGTGCGCAGATTATAAAAGAACACCCTTTCTCCTTAGCGGATTCTACTGGTCGTAATGGGATATAATCATTAAATTGAGCAATTGAGTAGACACTTCTGTTTTGTTTTATTTGGAGAAGTATAAACAATTAATGACTCGCAGATTTAGCTCAGATCGACTTTCTTACTCCGCACATTCCCTCTGTTTGGCTTTAGCAATTCGAACCGATATAATTTCCAAAGGTAAATAAAAGGAAACAAAAACGCACTATCTCTTCTACGACATTTTCAGTAAAGTCCATTTTCAGTAAAGCTATTGCAATTTTAGCTTATTATCTTTTGAGAACCCATTTTGTCCAATGACTTCTGCAAGTACGTATGTAGTCTACGTACAAGCATTTCCGCCGCTTTAAGGGTTGTCGCAGTACTCTTTTCTTTTTAAAGATTTTCAAATAACCACCTCCGCTGTGAAATCGACACCGTTTACCAAGATAATTGGATTAGTCTCTATAAGATGTTTAAAATCCAGACGTGTATTTCCATCTCGTAATATCCAATTGCACAATTATCGGGGTAAGTACGCGATGGGGTGGAAATGAGACGTTCAACGGAGCAATCTACCTAAACAAAAGTTCATTGAAGATTGCCATTTGCCGTATAGATAGTTTCAGCAGGATTTCCGGTAGTATAGTTATCCTTTGAAGTAAAATCGAGGCTAGTTTCAGGTGTAAGAACTGTAAAGGCTTATATACGAACTACGCTAATCAAATTATCAGAGTGTACACAGCGGCACCGTTGCAAACGTCTGTGGAATTTATGCTTCGATATGTTACGTTCTCTTGATAAATGCCTAAACCTCTTCACGGATCGTTTTCCACTCTATGGGTTGAAATCATGGGTAAAATCAGAACAAAACCACAAAGGAAATGACTGTAAGATCGTGCAAATTGAGTTGGAAGTTTCCCGAATAGAGGACAAATTGTGATCAAATTAAAATAAAGCTTTGTGGCATTGAGTGCGCTAATTTAGTATACTCCATTATCAATTCGTATACTGAACTGAACAGAGATATTTTTTCCAGAGAACATCAACTAAGCGTATTAATCTCTATAAAACTACTCTACACACGAATATTTAATAACGCTTGAATTGCTTCACTATATTAATTTAGAGAATTATGAAATAAACCATTATTAACGATTACAGATTCATACGAAAAGAGATCGCGAGTTAGTGATTCGCACAAGAAGCAAGAATTCTTGTCTTGCGCAAGACAAGACAAGTGATTTTTGTTCTTGCATGGCTATGCAAGACAAGACAAAAAGAACCTTTGCAAGACAAGACAAGAAACACTCAATGCAAGACAAGAAATTTCTTGCATTACTTGCATTTCTTGAAAGTTTCCGGCGATCGATTTTGAAAATACGTATTTGCTTCACCCGCTTGAAAATAGCTAGCTTGACTAATCGCGTTAATAATTATTTACATAAAAGTCAGGGAAGTTTGCCATTACTGGCGAGGAAAAATTAAATTGAATTAATTTCGGAGTCAAGTATAGAATCGTCACTTACTGGCGAGTTTTGTATTAGGTACATTTTTCCCGAAATTGTCTTTTTAATATAAAATTTGGACCTGAGTGGTGCAGTAGCGTGGAAGCACGACTGCGGTACTAAGGGCACCTGGTTCGAATCCGGGTTCGGGCAAAAATCCGCGTCCAAAAATAAAATGAAGTGATGACAAGTGAGTCATTATAGATATTAACAGTGTCTATGCCAATGTAATATACGTTATACGAGGCGGCATGAAAAGGAATCTGGTAAAGTGGCAGGCTACAGGAAAAATACTTAGGTAAAGTGTTACTACCACTGCCATTAAAGTTAAAGAGCCAGTAAGTTCGGTTTGCATAATATTTTTCAACTTTGAACTTCTGCACAAACTCACAATTTATGGGTTCGAATTTAATATCAAATAGTGATATTCTCATTTATCCAATTTTTAGCATTTTTTTAACAAAATATTACAAAAATGTTGGCTGGTTTAAATATGTTCCGGATGCTATGCAAATCTTGCCGGCCGAGACGAGCCTCACTTTACGTTGTGGCCGTTTTGGGTTTTAAGCTGTACAATATAGGAAGGGGAAAGGAAAAGAAAACCCGCCACGCTCGCTCTAGAATACCTACAGGTCTTTCGCTAGAATTTTATTGCGGCAGAAACGAAGTTATTTCCTTTAAAAAAAGTAAAAGTTGGTGGAAGCACAGTTTATCAAATTGTAGTTTAGTTTAAGAACCTCTTCCCATTTAAGTGTACAAATGTATTAGTGCCGTAGAAGCCCAGATTATTATAAATCGCAGATTAATTTAGTTGTGACTGTGAGTATCACTTAGGGATTTCCTATTTTTATCTACGCTTTTCTAGGTCAAAGGATGTAAAAGTTAGTTTTTATACCAGTGAGCGTAATAAGATAAGATTTAGGCCGTTCGATTCAGTTGCGCTAGTCGATGCAACCCATATACTGATAAATTCAAAGAAATCAGTTCAAATGTTGTATCTACTATATTCCACCTTGTTTCAGTTTGAATACTTGTCTGTAATTACATGAATTACCTCGATGGAACTTTGCTTCATTGTTGCAAGATTCCATTTTAACATCCTGTTAGCGGTGAGAAGTGGTGGAAGGGAAATAAAAACACACTGTTTTGTGGGAGAACTACGCGGCGACTTTATTTGGGGCGAACATATACACGATTTAGGTCTTTTTACACCACTACTGATCAATTGAAAGAAAGAGTATGTAATCATAGGGGATGGTGGAGTACTATTCGGAGACACTAACAACTGATACCCAAAAGCACGTAGTTAGCGATTTTTGGGCGGTCTATCACTTGCACCAACGTCCTTACGCATACAAAGCGATGGTGAAGTTCCCTTGCCTACTTCAAGTGACTTAAATAGGGTTTGGCGCGTGCTCCATGCTAAGTGGGTTGCGGTTGTGTAGGCGCAAAAAAAGTGCTTTACAATCTCCCCCTACTGGTCAGGGGAACGTCCCGGTTCAGTATTAGAATTTGAGGGTGGGCTGATGGCTGATGGGCTCGATTTTGTGTTTCTGTTTCATGTGTCCATTGTATGTTAGGGCTGTAATATGGTATGCTCCTAGCGTCGTCCCTGGTGTGTATTTGTCCTTGACGTAGGTAGTAGGTTGTGTGGGAGAGGTCCTGGAGGATCTTGTACGGTCCTCTCCGCTTTGGCTAAAATCTGAAACTGATAACTTTTGTCTGGTTGCTTATGGTGTGTGCGCTTACCGAGACTAGGTCTCCTGGCTTTGCATAATTATGCTTCTCGTCGTTTCCGATCCGCAATCTCTTTTCCTTTGGTTTGCGTCATCGAGTTAGGTGGGCTTCTCGGAGCGTATCCGTAAGGTGTATGAGATACGGCGCGGGGAGTACTGCTCGTAGACTACAACATACGAAGAGATGGTGAAGCTTAGACCACCCCGAGGGATATCGGAGGCGGATGGGAATAGGACTGCTCCAGCGTTTGACTACTAGCTTGTTTATTTGAAATGACTTAAATAGAGACTGTCCCTGATCAAATGTGAGTGTCTTCGTCTTCGTCGTCCTCTACTGGTAAGGATAGGTTAAAGTTGTTTTCGCACTCTTCGGTGGCACGCACTCCGTGTTTAGTCGGTTGCTGTCGTGTAGGCGCAAAAAGAGTGCGTTACAACCTTATTTGTTGAAAATACAATATCTGTAAATGTTCGTTAAGGTGGCGTTTACATTGAAAAATTGGAAATTTCTTTCCACAATAACTGCCTTCTGGGTACAAATTTTTGGTTGAAATAGCAGTCATTCAAATATATAATGTTCCGACATTTGCATGAAACAAAAATTATTTAACTAATTCCTGCACTTTCGCCGATATTTAGGAAATAAGTTGTTAAAAACTCCCATATAAAATATATATCTTTCATTTTTATCACACACTGATAATAATTTGTTATCTTCATTCGTTAGCAGAAGTTTATTTTTTTTTACCTCGAAACAAAGTTTTTCAGGAAATCGCAAGGCAACTTTTGCAGTTTTTGCAAACGCCACCTTAATAGCGCATTTTTAGAGTTCAAAAAAATGTGCTATTGTTTGCGTTTTATCCATCCGTCCGTCCGTTCGAACCCACTTCTGCGGTTTTTAACTACTTTTAGGGGAATGGTCCTAGAGTCCTGGATTTTTGCAATACGTAGCGTATACCTTTAAGGTTTACCAGACGGCCATCAAATTTTGCTGTCCCAAGTCTCCCCCCTCCCCCCCCCCCCCCCCCCCCTTGAATTATTTCTTGAGATGTTTATGAAAGTAAAACGTGCATATCTTTCACATGTGACCTGGTTTTTGGTTTTGCATACGCCTGGCTTGCGTGGTGCCAAGTAAAATTGATGAAAATGGGGGCGGGGAAGGAGGAGGGAGAACACACGTTTTACCCTTCATGGTATTCTAATGAAAGGTCTCACCGAAGTGAATTATAACTTTCATGTGTGGCTATTTTTCAAGATCAGTTGGCTGGCAGGGGGGTGGAGGGAATTTGATCTTTTATGGGATTATAATTAAAGGTCTCAACAAAAGGAACTGTTTTCTACAAATTATCGCCCTACTTTCTAACGCCTTATCATTTATCAAGAAAGGGGTCGGAGGGTGGAACTATTTTTATCCTTTATGGTATTGTGATGAAAGGTCTCAACGAAAGGAGTTAATTTCTACCAACCATAGTCCTTTTCCTCGACCCCTTATCGTGCTCGAATATGAATAATTCCTTATATCTTAAGAACAGATTGTCAGAAGATGTTACTCACAAAGGGATATCTCGAAAACGCGTTCTCGGAGGAAAGTGCCCACAAAGGGTGAAGTCTCTCCATAAATTATCTACCAAGAAAGAAAATATCAATAAATATAGCATGCTACTACCTTATAACGCACTCACTTACTATACGCTATTTCGGTTTTAGAAAATGCACTTTATCTGCACAAGAGTTGCACAATTTATACTCGTTTATTGTGTATCAGTTGTTATTAAGATGCGCTTTTTAGCGCATTTTTTAAGAATTAAAAAAAATTGTTTTCGTCTAGGTTTTCGTTTTGTCCGTCCGTCCGTCCGTCCATCCGGGCCCACTTCTACCGTTTTGAACTACTTCTAGGGGAATGGTCATAGAGTCCTGGAATTTTTTTGCAGTAGGTAGCCTATACCTTGAAGGTGTGCCAGACGGCCATCAAATTTCGCTGTCTAAAAAGCCCCCCCTCACCACGAATTATTTCTTGAGATGCTGTTTTTCAAAGTAAAACGTGCATAGCGTTTACATACGACAACCAATTGGTTTCAGATTTTGCATACGCATGCCTTTAGTGGTGCCAAGTTGAAAATGGGGGGGGGGGGGGTCAACACATGTTCTACCCTTCATCGTATTCTAATGAAAGGTCTCATCGAAATAAATTGGTTTGTACAAACTATAACTTTTCCGTGCGACTCTTTTTCGTGCTCAGTAAGCGACGGGGCCGGTGGGGGTGGGGAGTTAAAAATTAATTTTATCTCTCATTGTATTCTATTTAAAGGTCTCAACAAAAGGAACCGTTTTCTACCAACTACTGCCCTTCTTTCTGTCCTCTTGTCAAAGTACGTGGTAGGGAGAGGGGGGGGGGGGGGGAAACTAGTTTTATCCTTCATGGTACTCTAATGAAAGGTCTCAACGAAAGGAATTAATTTCTACCTCCTCCTCGACCTCTTATCGTGATCGGATATTCCCTTATACCTCAAGAACGGATTGTCGGAAGAGAGTACTCACCCCGGTACTCACAAAGGGCGATTGGGACGTCTGCAAGAAATATATCCATTGGTTATGTTAAAACAAAAGCTATTTCGGTTAAAAAAATGCGCTTTATCTGCACAAGAGTGGTGCACAATTTATACTTGTTTATCAATTAAATTCAAGGAAAAAATGAAAGATCAATAAGATGATGACAATTCATGAGACAATAACATAAACAAACATACTGAAAATTGGAACACGTACCTATTCTGCAATGTACCTAAGCTTTATGTAAAATCTTTTGGTTGTAAGGTTTCATTACAACGTAATCCTGGGCGTAATTTAAACTGATTAGGTTTCATGTTATATACTGGGAAATTCAGAAACAATCGGTGCTGGTTTATTTCGACAAAAAAGGGAAAAAATTTATATTACAGGCGCTGTTGGTATTTTAAGTTTAACATTTTAAATTAGTGCGTAAATTAATGAGTGAAAAGAAATGGAAGACATTATAGACAAAGTTTTCTTAAATGTTAATGAAGTGTTGGAATGTCAGAAGCAATTTCAGTAAACTTGGGTTGAATTTATTTTTATGTGCCATGAATCCTTTGAAGTTTAGATTTAATTTAAGTTTGCAAATAAGGCAATAACGGATGCTTTCCGTAGGGCCCTTTGATTTTATAAGCAGACTTCCAAATTTCAAACAGACAAATAGTCGAATGAAATCTATAGAAAATCGCTAAGGGCATAGAAATATGCGTGATAATTGTCCAGGCCCAATTTCCAAAGAACTGTAAGAGCGTCGGTCGAAATTCTGCCCTATTCTTTTCCATAGCACTTATCGTCCACATTGCCATGTTAGCGATAATTAAAAATGTCACGAGTTCTCTGCCGGGTTTGCGTTTCGTTTGTTCTAAATTTCGACAGCGGCGCCACCATCCATCAAGGACCAACATCGTTTGTAGGCACGTTTGAATAAATGAAAATACTTCAGTCAAAAGTGGTATCGGAGAATTAACTGCTATCATATAATAGCACCCGATTATTGAAAACATGCAGTAAATAAACATTCCCGCTTGAGCAACGACCAGCAGGGTGATGTCTAAGACGCCCGCCCCTTCACCTGAAAAACAGCTCCATTAAAAATTAATTAGAGTACAAACTTTACCTCCAGATTTTCGAATGTACTTAAGATTTTTCATGCGGTACATGGCGAGCACGACCGCAAATATGCTGGTGAGGTACAATATCATTTCCACCACATTCACCTCGATTTTCGCGATGGCTCGGTTTAAAAGTTTCTGTTGTTCAGTAATTCCATTCTCATTGTTCAATACGAAGAATATGATCAATGAGATTATTGTTAATACGATTACAAGAATGCCGGCAAATAAGCCTTTGTGCGCATTCGAGCAGTCTATTGAAATGTGATGACTTGATTTTGGATGGGGATGCTCGAAGATGCCTGCAGGATCTGAAAAAAGTATTACGCATAATACAACTCAACAAGATATACATACACTTTCGTTATAGACATTTTTCAGTACGTGTTACCCACATAAATCGAACTCTAAAAAATCGCCTTTTTTATTGAAATGGAAAGAAGTACACCCTGACTCTGGGTTTAATATTAGAACAACAAAAGATGCAGATTCAAAATCCTTACGAAAATCTTCGGTACCACCCTTGATCACTTAGGTATATGAACCTTTTTTTCCATATCAATACCCAGACCTTGGTGAAACTACCATTTTGTTCGGAAATTGCAGTTTATCACTAAGGTTTGGTATGATCATTGGATAGGGGAAACTCTGTTTGAATGATATAGTGGATTGATACGATTTTGATTTATTTCTCGATTGTGATCACTTTATACGATGAGAGTAGCGACACTTTGTATGTGGGTGCGTGGTCCTGGAATACGATCCTGACTGTTTTAAATCTATGTGAAAGTTTAAGGCGCCGCGAAGTCGTGGGACAGGAGGAAATTAACTAGAATTACGGGACGATTTTGGATGAGTCTTATCCGTCGTTAGCTAAGGAATTGCTAACTCACCGATATTCAACTCTATGTGGAATTGAGTTACGTATGTCAAGAAATCTCATTCATTGGCGGACAAGGATTTAACCCAGGGGCTGAATTAAAAAAGAAAAGTAGTGGGAATTAGGTAGTGACAGAGAGCCGTGGACCAACGTGCGTTAAGCCACGATATCGTTTGCGTCGAGCGGTTAAAAAAATTCGACCACCTGTAAGTTGGCGTTGGTATAAAGGATTCACGGAACAATTCGCACCAACCCGGAAGAAAAACAATAGTTAATTGTGAGAAAAGTCGATAATCAATCAAGTGTTGCGAATTGGAGCATATCTCAAGAAGTGGAAGACTAGAGGACTAGTGCCGATAGTGAAGGGCGATGGAGGAGGCAGTCGGTGAGCGCATACCGCCCTTCCAATATAAATTTCGGAAAGGAATGATCAACGGTAGGAGCTCTTCAAGTAATTATCGATAACGTAATAGTGGGCAACAAAGGCATATACTCGTACAAAGGTTAATTTATAGGCGCCGGTATAGTAAACTTTATAAGTGCACCGCTTCATAATGAAAGAGAACGGAACTAATATTTGAGAAAATAAAGCACGTTAAGATAAGAAACGAGTGTTCAAGCAGATAAGAGGAGAAACGTTACAGTACATTGAACATTTTCATTACAAAAAATAAATTGTCACTTTTACCAGTGCCGTAGAGAATAAAATTTATTTTCTACAAGAGGGGTAAACCCTGTAAATGTAACTCTAACTAAGCCGTTACATACTATAAAAACTGGTAAATTTCGGTTTCTCCCACCAGAGGGAAACCACTTGCTAGTTACTGTGTCTATTTCTTAATAATTAGGACATGGAGACTCAGCTTAAAATTATTGAACTTACTTTGCTGATGTTGATGGGTTTTTTCCAGATTGATACCCGAAGCATTTTTGTGCAGGTCGCCCTTGCGAATTCTTTCTACTTTTTTCCACATCTCGTATAAGATAACAGCACAAATAAGGCTGTATTCAATAGTGCAGGGAAAAAGAAAAGTGCTGGCACTCTTCACTACGGAACCCATAGCCAATCCCGACAAGCAAAGATTATCGTGTAGTATCAATGATGTGTTATTCGAAACGTCTGCAAACAGTTTAATTAGCTCGCAATTAATTACAAATGCAATTCATACGAACCTGCCAAGTGCGCAATTTCATGCTTTGTCTCCTCTACGAGAACGTACAGCCACTCGCACAGATTAGTTGCAATCATATGCATCAGGCCGAATCTCGCAACAATTTTGTGACGGTCCAGCTCGATATCCTAAAAAACGCGAAGCCGCAAGTTAAAGGAATAACGTTCGAGTTAGTTTACCTTGCTGTTCAGAAATATAAATTGAATTTGCACTAAAGTTAATAGCATTCGGGAGGCGGGAGTGACGGCCTGCAGGACGTTGGAATGACAATCCTGGTTATTTCCCAGTTCGAAGTAATGAGCAAACTCTAATCCAGAGTACACCATGCTTCCGATACCGAAGGCTAGACATTACAAAGCGGGAGTTAATTGGCCTACTAGTTAATTTGCTATTATGTTGGATTTAATTGTCTATCTAATATTAATAGATTTGTTTTCCGTTAATTAAATCGACTGAATTATTTTGGATGAAAATACGACGTTTCATTAAGTTCTATATGAGCTTGCGTTTTGTACTACATGTATACCAAATTACGAAATGCTTTTAAGAAAAACTATCATCTTAAGAAAAGTGCGAGTACACTGGAACGAGAGGCATTTCAATGATGAATTCATGTACAAAGCTAACGGATGTGCCTTACATATGCATTAAAATGGTTCGCACAAATTTCCAAAAATAAATATTCTATCTTTTATGAATTATTATCCTCAAGTATAACTACAGTTTACGAAAACTGTAAATGTAATTATGATTGGTGGTGTTTTTGAAAAATCTTGAGGAAGGAGATTATTTTATTGTGGAAGGAATGTTTCATTAAATACTAGAATTAACGTAAAAACGAGGTTAGGTGGTTTGCGACGATTGAAAAAGCGCGTACGTTTCATTATGGGTAGTCCGCTCGATTTAACGAGTTGAAGAAGTTCAGAATCCGTCATCGTTTACGTGTGAAGTTAAGTGCGGTTTGTTATCGCAAACTTTTGTACGACCAGAATATTAGGATTATAAAAAGAGAAAAAAAACTAATTAATTTTAAGATTTTCTTGTTTTATTAAATGGAACGCCTGCGTGCGGGGTAATTTGTCCAAATAAGCTTTGTAATCTTTTCTTTCTTTCATGAATTTTGTTTTAATTTTCATTTCATGTGTGAATCAATTTTTGTTTTTGTCAATCAGTTAATTGAATGTGTTTATTCCAAACCATTGTGCGACTCCCATAGAGTGTTCATGTCAGATTTACCTTTTCGTATCCAAGATTTATTTTAGGTGTTGATCAAAATTTGTATAATTAACTGTTTGGAATTTGAGTCAGTATTGGGGCTTCTTCTTTCTAGCAGATGCCGAAAGTGTACAAGGAGAGATTATAAAATTACAAGTACCAAATTAAATCGCCTGTAAACCAATAAATAAAGTGACAATAACATTGCGAGAATTTGAGTTTAATCTGAATTATAAGTACCCATTGTGAATAATTGTAAAAACAGTACTACGTAATTAAGCAAAGCAAGTACCGTGAATGAACCACACGGAGTACTGGACTCCTACACTGATGAAATCTTAGACCACGACATAATTGTATCTGGTGAAGGCTACAAGATACAGAAACATCGTTATTACTTGGCATTTTAATCATTTTATAGTAGAATAAACTTAAACTTTGTGCGTAATTAAGGAACGCTTATTTAGGCCCGGTTGTATAATGTCAGTTTAACTTTGAACCTTTTCCCACAGAAATGGATAGCGTGACTAAGCTAAACAAAAGATAACAAAATGTAGGAAAGTAAAAGATCTTTTTCTGGATCACAAAGATCATTATTTTATTGATACTGATCCGCACAAAGCACACTGAAATAATGGGTACCAAGCGCCAAGCGTTTATAAAAGTGTCTGTACACTCCTAGCACAGTATAATTCAATTTGAAGACCTGTCAATAACATTATTTTGTACCCATTTTGCACTTACTTGTACCGAAGGTACCAAATTATAACCTATAACCGTTTTAATCAAATCCTGGGCATTCATAAACGTTTTTGTGTCATAATTATTTACTGTGATCCTACTCATTTATTGATTGTGGGTTTATTAACGCAAACATTGAAAATTCATTGTCGTAACATGTTGAAGAACTCTTAAGGCAGGTTTTAAGGGTACAACCTACAAAATATTTTCAACGAAATTGAAATTATACAGGGTGAGTTATATCAAAGTTGCATTTTTTTAAAGAGAAAGGTTGTGTCAATGATAAAATTTTGTATCATGATATACTGTGCCACAACTGTCATATACTGATGTGTACTGCAAGAAACACACTTAATAATTAATATTTTCGTTATTTCGATATTAAAATCTAAATTGTGAACTCAGAAAATTCTCATTAATTAAATTTACATTCAAACGGAAAATATTGTTGTTTTGTTCTAGACAGGTTCATACAAGAAAACCATGGTATAGTTTTGTCTGTTTAAAATATTGCCCGAATCTTTAAGAGTTATTTCCTGATTAGTTCCTACTCGTAATTAGCTTACTCCTTGAGCGGAAGTCAATAAACTTGGATCTGCACGTTTAATTTACACTGTTTTTGAATTATCGTAGTAGATTGAATTCCCGATTGAGAGCCATTACTTTGGACGAGCGATCTAACTTTTAGGCAGGCTTGTTCCTTGACGATCATGCATCATGAGTTTCAATTGGCTTTGACGGGAGTTTTGATTTCTGAGTTTGAGTTGCGCGGTCTTTTCTCGGCTGGACTTGAGCTTTTACAATACATTTTCAAAAACTACACCCATCATCGAACATTTAAATCTGCTTCACAAAAAAAATTCATTTGGTTTAGCCAATCATATCTTAAAGGCCACATTTTTCTTTGTAAGTGTCACTACACCAGTAAATGAACCTGAATTTACCTTTCAGTGGCGTCTTAAAAAAGAACCTCAAAAATTGTTTAATTGGATACTGGCTGGCGTCATTGACGGTATAAATTAAAGATCCTACATGATAGGTGCGCCTCATCCAAAAAGGAGTACTCACCGATCGCTCCCAGTCTCAGGTACAGACTTCCGTATCGCTCAGCTTTAGAATGCCACAACCGCCCCACAGACAGTGTATTCTTCTTGATAAAGCTTCTACTTTCTTTGCCTAAAAAATCAATTTATTAAATACAAAATCCCCTTTAAATGAGTTTCGTACATGTTTCCCTATCAAATATTGTGCTTTGTTGATGTACATTTCTCTTGTCATGTTCGGAGATACAGTGAAGTGCAGTGTAATGGTAGTTTACGTACCAAGCAATATAAAAGTACCATTTACAAACCTAGGATGTATTTACAGAAGTGTAAACGGCACCTTGCATGGTATATATCGTGTTTTATCTGAGGGTTCAAGAATAATTGTAGGTATTGGTGAACTAGACCGTGGGAAAATTCTAATTTCGATAGTTTGGCCAGGGTGCCAGATAATTTATCGGCAGTTGGTCCGGAGTGCGAGATCCGGGGGTGCCTCGCCAGTTGACCCGGGATGCTATATTTCGGCAGTCGGCCTGGGGTAGGTACTGTGGTACTTGGTTCACCATCTTGGATGTCAATTTGAACCCACCATCTTGGATGCTATTTTAGACTCGTCACCTTGGACCCTCGTCATCAGTGATTGCTGGAGGTTGCTTATTGGCGTTGAGGATTCGAACCTACGATACTTGAAATACTCGTAGTAGGCTAACGCGTAAGAACCTGTTAATTACGGAGGCTTTAAAAATGTTGTAGTTAAACGATGAAGTCAATAAAAAGTAGACTGCGGCCATTTTGTAGGAGCTTCTATTTTCTTCGTTAAGCTTTCAATATTTGCCCTTGGAGAATTACGTACTTTGACCTTAATCAAAATTCGTCTAGAAAAAATCAAAAATTTTGTAGAAAAGTCACTAGAATTAAAAAAGTTACCAGAAAAGTAACTAGGCTTGTAACTCTGCTAGGTTATTGGGCTGACCTTGAAATTGTAAGTGTGTGCATGCGCTTGAAGCGCATAATTTTAACCGATTGTAGTAGACCAGCTAGTTTTGTTGCAGTCATGGCGAGTGTACAACCAAAACGCGGAGTGTGTTTTGTGTAATACTGAATGTAAGCGTGGGATTCTTATGCACTGACGTTTTCACGCAGTGTATGGGCAAGCTTAGATGTGTGTCGTCTCATAGGGAGAGCTGACATACAAACCTATTAAGTAAATTTAAAAAAAAACGAAAATGTGAGACCTTTATTGTAATTACGAAAATAATCCCGAGCAAACTGCCAAAGCACTCGGGCCAACTGCCAAACTACCCCGGACCAACTGCCGACATATAGCACTCCGGGTCAACTGCTGAAGCACCTTCGGGCCAACTACCGAAATATCATCTCGCACCCCGAGCCAATTGCCTAAGCGTGATCTCGCACCCCCGGCCAATAGCCCAAATTTGATCTCGCACCCCGGACCAACTGAGAGTGGCTCAAATTTTGTACACATTTGTTTTGCATTACTTTTTGATACACTAATTTTATTTACTTTTCAGTTATCTGTCTCATTCATTCCCAGTTTCTTATTTACTAAAGTGTATTGTCTTTCAGCGGGTACATTTCATAAGAAATGTTAGTATCTTTTGAGATTGAAATTGTGATAAACATATTCTTCCATGGGTTATGTTGTCAGGATAAGAATATCTCAGTTAAAGAATAAAGACATTAAAACCAATAAAACTAGGTCAATTTTTGGCGTTAGTGTATGATCAAGGCAGAAGACTATAAAGAAAACTTATAACGTGTACGCCAACAAAACCACATCGGTAGATACTTTAGGTAGTATTTAGTTGAGACGGACTAGAATATCCGGCTAGCAGTTTCTGGCATTGATTTGTCTAATAATCCATCGTGTTGCTCAACCACGGATGCGGTAAGTTTGGGTTAGGTTCGAAAGCTTATCAGTGTTTTATAGGTAAACGAGTTTGTTTATCACATTGTCAATTTTTTACTCGATCCATACCCCTGCAGAAGGTGTATGAAACGCACAAACTCTTATTTCTATTAATCATGAAGGAAAGCATACGAGATATTTCACTCCTGTGAAAGTGTACGTTTATTTTCGGTGTCACGGAAAGCAATACCGTGGAGACTCGTTACAATGAAGGAACGGAATTCTGATTTTTCTTGTGTATATAAAGGCTTATTCATAAAGTATCTTAAATCTTAACTTAAAAGGTTCCGTTATTTTTGAGAAGATAGGACCTGATTATTAAGTTTATTCAATTTTACAGTTTCCGAAGACGCTTTTACATTAAAAATCGCATTACACAATTCAATTTCGCAAAAATAAAGGTTTAATAGAATATTTAGGGCAAACCATTAAAATTTTCGTTTTAATTAAACGAGTCAATTACCTCTCTCACTTCATCAAAGCACTGATCAATATACCCTAATGAAGTTTACCCTTTGTGAACCAAACTATTGAATTAGTGTAACGAATCTGAAATTGGCTGCACTACATAAATTCATACTTACGATATGCTTTCATGATGGAAAAGATTGCCTTCTCCTTTACTAACGTAATGTACATATAAGCAACGAAACCGATGCTTCCGAAGTATAAATACAAATAAAAGCCTTGGTAGAACGAAAAATTTGCGTCCGGTGAAATTGTGTCTGTGATCGGAATTGCAATTCCTAGGATAACTAACAGTTTCCCGTATAGCGCTGACAGAATGGTAGTAGATGCATTGCTGTAAAGGTTTGTGGAGTAAAAAACATATATCACATAGATAGGTACTTACAAACTCTCTCTTGGCTTATGAAGCGTGTGATTCGTCTCCTCGTTCTCGTCGAGCTTTGCTTCTCGTGTCTCGGGATTGTAATCAGGATTTTCGATAACTCTAAGGGATCAACATTGAGAAATGGTAAGTAGAATGAACCCACTTTTCCGGCCATCTTGGATTTTAGTTGCTGATTCGCGCAGCGATTGGTTACTTAATTTTGCGGTTTTGCGGAGAGGATTCAATTAATTTAATTATTTAAAAAAATGGATTTTTGACACGCTTTATTGCCCTGTTTATTAAATTTATCACATGGTTTTCGAATTGTGGACTTATTTATTGATGAATTATTTTAATTAAAATTGTGATCTCTTAGCATTCGGTAATAATTACTGGAATAAATCAGTAATCAGTACTTTAATTACGTATTAATTTTTTCTCTCTTTTTCTTTTTTTGTCGATATATTTTCCTTATGTGCGTAAGGACAGAAAAAGGACATTAGTAAATATTTCAGCAATTCATACGGAATTCCACAAGTTATCACAACTTGTTGGAAGATGGCAATACGAAACTCTGTCTTCCGCACAAGACTCTATTTTATTTGTAAGATTCCGGAAGGTGTAAGTGTACACGGACGTACAGGCAATGTACAGACAAAGTAAAAATTCAAGTGGTAGCTATTCGCATGGCGTCCTCTTCAAAGCAGGTTTGTTGTTGCCGTGCTGCTTATAAGGGAGTTGATGTGGCAAGATTATTTACCTACAGGTAGATGGGGCTAGGGGTTTGTTACAAACTTAATTAAAATAAATTCGCGAATAAATCCTGGGATAAATTCAATGAGGTTGTCAATAAATCGCGTGGCCACGCCCATAACATAATCCGATTCTCATAAAGTCGAGTACAAATTTTATATTAATAAGTGATATAATTTAAGGCTTGATTAAATTAGTCCATTAATAAAAACCAAGATGGCGGAAAAGTGGGCCGAGCAGCCTTGATGAAACCCCGCCCACTTAAAGATAAAAACAAAAAATGTAAATATAAATATACAAAAATTATTCGTAGTTTAAAAACTTGCAGTTTAATGTATTTGTGACTGTACTATGTAACGGATGCTATGCTTTTGATACGAATTTAGAAGAAAATTTGTATATAATTATCATCATAAAACTTCACATTATACCTGTATTGTTTTATCATGAGTATGTACGTGTGAAATGTTACATAAGATGTAGCGATAATTCCAGCGGGAGAATTCGAGGTCTGGCTGACAGAGAGACGAGTGCCAGACCTGGCGGTGTTAATGTCACTCTTTGATTTAGTAAAATAATTTAGGCAGGTCCTTCTGTGAAGTAAAAATTATTTGAATTACGTAAAGGCACGGCCAATAAAGTGCACATTTAAATGTGACAATGAACGACTTCATAATAAAAGGAAATACAGTGCGTGGGAGGTGATTTCGACTTACGTGTTATCTAAATTCTAATGGAAGAATAATTGTAAAGAAGTGCACCGAAGAAACAAGATCGAGAATCGCAACAAATAAACTGTGTGAATTGCTGAACTGAGTGCACCAATATTAACAACTGAGTTTCACCATAAACCGAAAACTTTCCATTTATCAATGGGGATACAAATGAGCAGCGGATTGTTTTAAAGCCTGCAGAGTGTTGTATTTTTTTTGCTTGCGGTTTGTTTATAAAAACCTCGTGATTTGCTTATAATAAGGGTTCAAACCCAGACCGAGAAGTATGAGTGGCTCTTGAAAAATCGCATATCACAACAAAAACGACATGAAATCATATTAGAAGAGGTGACCGGCGCGGGGCATCGAACTCGGAACCAATTCTGCAGACGGCGATTGAAAGGACGAAAGGAAAAAGAACTTTGGTGGACATTCCCTACCACCGAAGTTTTCCCAATATCACGTCATTCAAAATGACCGCCTTTTTCCAGTGCCATTCTCTTTACGCGGGCGTTTTAGGTTATCGAAAAAGGTTTCAAACAAAAAATGTTCAGCCTAAAAGTATCTATAACTACATTTATTACCAATTTTTTGACAACTCAAACCGTTAGTCCGGAAGAATTAGTTTTTCATTATTCTGCCGTAAAGACAGCAGATTTTGACATGTTTTTCTTATTATTTCTTATGAACACGATAACTGGTAAATGTTTGGGCCGATTCAGCTCAAACTTTACGCAGTTAAGCATTAATATCCCCCCTCTACAAACTTGGTCGCATCAGATATAACAAAACAAGTTAACAATATTATGAAATACAAAGTAAATATAACAAAAAAAAGTAAAAAGTAAGTAAAACAGTATAACAAGAAAAACGAAAAAATAATAGCTTTCTACGTATAAATTTACACATTAAACATTAAAAAAACATGTTCAGAGTCCTGCAACAAACAAAAACACTTGCGATCGAAACCTTTACAGGACCTGGTGTGTCTAACATCTTCTGGCAGCTTGTTCCACAATTTGGCCGCTTGTATATAAAAGGACGATGCTCCAATGCTTGTCTGAGCCTTAGGAATATTAATATTTGAAGTCCTAGTACCGTAACAATGGAAACTACTGAGTGCCCGAAAGTTTGTGTAGAGATAAAGCGGTATTTGATTAAGAATGATTTTATGCAAAAGTCTTAGCATGTGGTATATTCGATTAGTTCTCATATTTAGCATATTATGATGTTGAAGTATAGGTTGTATATGATCATGATCACTACGTTTAAGATTACACGCAAAACGTAAACAGTGATTTTGAATTTTTTGTATTTTATGTTCGTTAATAGCGGCCAATCATATTATGTGATGAAATGTGAATAACTAAATAAATTGTATTGTGGTTACTTTGTCCGTTCATCTGTCCGTATGCCAAATCAAAACAATTTGCGCATTCGCAATCCGATTTTTTTATTTGGTAAGATATTTAAATTAATGTAGGCACCTCGAATAAAGGTAAAACTAATGCCGAATCAAAAAAAATCATCGCATAGATTTTGTTTTTTTTTATTCATCGCGGACTACTTGATTAATATATAAAAACCGTTGATATAAATTATTTTTTCTATTTCGGTGTCACAATGATGATTTTGTACAACTGTTTTCGGCCGAAAACAGTTGTACAAAGACAGTGATTATAGTCGTTTTTTTTGGTAACTCATCTCTTAATTTGGCAGTTACTAGTTAGTACAAGTAGGTACTTCGTTGGGTACATGTTTGAACTTCAAAATGTCAGTCTTACTACGCTGCCAACCTAAAACTTAACGGCATAAAAAGTGTTCCCAACATAAAACATGTTAGTTCTAATGTTCCCTATACTTTCTGATAATGATTTTTTTAATTAAATTAAAGCACCGAAATAGAAAAAATAGTATGAAAAACGCGTGTTACAATGCTTTATTGTAATACTCCTATCTTGCGGACACTCGTGGCTACGCTTCGCGTCGCCACTCGTGCCACAAGATAGTCGTATTACAATAGGTCGCATTGTAACACTTGTCTTTCAATATACTATTCAATTTGATGCTATGATAGCTCCTTGAAAAGAGAATTACGAAATCTATTAACTAATCTACAAATCCAATATAACGCGGATTTAACTTCAGGATGTTGGTAATTGTTCCTCAAAAGTAGCCATCTTGAATTTTTTTGACATCAATCGTAAATTAAACGTAAAAACGTAAATTAACTTTTATATAAAACTTTTTTTAATTTCTCGTATACTTTCGATTATATAAGGCATTGAAGGAAATGACCGATTTTGGTATTTTCGAAATTACGTCTAATCTATTCGACATTTTGAACTTTCACAAGCAAATTTTAAATAAGCTACTAAAATTGCAAAACATCGTCCATTTAACCAATTGTCTATCTTTAAATGCTGACACATGTTTCGGTCTTATTAACGACAATTAATTTTCCAAGCAAACATTATGCTAATATTCTAGTTAAATTGTAAACACAAACAAACAAACAAAATAAAGGCAAACTACCGAGTTAATGCCAAAAACTGAGGACACTGAAGGCTATGTCTCTTCTAATCCGCTGATGGGGAGAACAAAAATGATGGCAAAATCAATGTCACATGTTGAAGGCAGCCACAACATGACTTCCCAATACAGCTCGGGGTTAAAGTCACTTGCAGCTATTTTTGTTTAACACTTACTCATACATATGGTCTACACCAGAAGGAGTAAGAAGGGTCGGTAACATCTAACACGTATTTTGATCCCGTGTTTCAGCTAACATGTGAATAGGGATGAGCCGTGATTTGTCACCTACTCCAGGGTGAAACAACACACGACTAATCCCGATCGATATATTAGTTGAAACCCTGTGCGTCATAATGACCGTTACTTAATGATTTGAATTTGCTTATCTAGAATTACATGTTACATTGTTTATTAAGATAATTTTAATTATATGGCCAGCAGGGAGTTTAATGGACATTATAATTTCTTTCAGAAGAGAGTAAAAAGGTTTATTTCAGAAGAGACGCCAATATTGAAGTGGAGTAATCTCTCCAAATATAGGTACTCGAGTATTTAGGTTTCGTTGAGAAAAATCCTGGTACTGTGTGGTTGTCGTAGACACGATCTACGATAAAATCTCTGGTATACAAAAACGTGTACGTGGACCCTCTTGATTTTGAGCTCCTTGCGAAAAAACACTTTTGCAAAGAGAAAATGATAGATTTCGACGAGACGCATTCGTCAGTGGAGTCAAAGCTTCAAGTGTTATAGTATCTCGAAAACGGCATGTCAAAATAGGGTAGTTACAAATGATAGGTATATGTTTGATAGATGTTCAGGTTGTCTTATAGATGAATCCCATTAATTGTGGGTGCGACATCCAGAGATCCATAGATTCGGAAAACTATGATAAATAAAAATTTGAACATTGCTTTGCGAGAGGAAAATGCATTTTATTTTGTCATCAGCAATAAAAACCTAAAGTGAGCACCTCCAACCAAAAAGCTGATTAGATAGATACATATTCATTAGACGAGCTCTAATAAAATTGCTAAATAGTTTGCTTGCTTGTTCGGACGGCTATTGGTACACAAATGACTATTTCCTTGCGAATTTGGAATAAAACAGTTCACTATACTGCCAAAATTAAGCGATAAACACGAATTTCGTAGCAATATTCAGCCTACATCATTTACGAAAACACAAGCTTAAATGGCACAGAACTTTTTCAATCTATAGCGATTACTACGTTCAAGCCCAGCAGGCATTCTATATTGCATTGTCGGGCGAGAATTTGACCAAGATTATTCAACGTTATCCAAGATGCGTAAGATTTATGCGGACAAATTACCTCAGTAAAGCTCTTCTTTGGTGCATTACCGCATGAGCCGCAGATAAGGCAATTGCTTGAGATGGCCTCCTTAATGCAGCTATGATAGCAGACGATCGCCGGGAGTACGTTGCATGATCATAATGTAACCCATCTACGTCAAGGGAATGACTATTTATTACATTAGCGGGATTGGAAATTGTATTCTCTGGACCTTCAATTAACGGCTGTAATTCCCGGTCTCCTTCTTCAGCACTGCGAAGTAGGAAATCGAGGTAATAATTTAAATATTTACATCAAATTCAGAACTTTAGTCATTAACCAAATATGCGTCCCTCCATAAAAATCTTCACATTAGCACTTTATTACATAAAATCTCTACAATTTCATATTTGCTCACCTCTTTTCCTCTTTTACGGTGTCCATTTTAATTCTTAATTATATTTCTTCCCCAGGAGCCTCGTTCGCTTTCTTTATTAAAACTTTTATAAAACTAAAGCGCTTTTCCTGTAAAATTATAGTCGAAATAATTTAATGAAACATGCACATTCTACACGTTTTAGATAAGGATAGTTTTACGGCTTCGAGTTACTTAGTAAAAATTAATTTGAAAAATTTTAAAGTAACCAGACGGTAGTTGCGATTTTTTTTAAATTCCCGCACGTATCGCTTAATTCTAACAGAAACTAACTAAGCGGCTTCGCGACAGATTTCCATTTTAACTGTTTTGCTTACATAAACGATTTGTGCAAATTATCACCGTATACGCTGTGACGGTGGAGCAGGCATGCTAATTAAAAGTTAAATTCACTATTATCATACCCACCTAAGTACTGTTTTAAGAGAAAAACACTTTTTTAGTGTTTCGTCACAATATTTATATCGGTTGTAAAAAATTTACAAGTAAACGAAGTTTATGATCTGTGAAGGGAAGATTAGATCCCGTGCATTACCAACGTGCATACCTACTATATGTTGCCATACAAATTTTTCTACTATAAACTGTTGTTTGGTTTAAACTTTTCCACACAGTCCCTAATTGTGACAGTGGCCACTTGAAAATAAAAAGCGCATTTCGGCTTGTTTTCAGTTGGTTGGGCAAAACAACCAACTCATGAAAACGTAGAGACCAACCACATGGCACACCATAGACAATTAATTGGCTCTGAACTTCTACAGGTGAATAGAATGATACTAATGTCGATAAATTCAACTTCTGTAAGACGTACTGGTGTGTAATGGTCTCGATTTGGGGTAAATAAAAAACTCAATTCCATTTGTTAATTGTGAAGGAGTACAGAAGACCAACCTTCATTTAGGTTATCCCTATCGCACAGGTATCACGAATGCAAGATAATATTCGTAATGTGTTATAGACCGAAAAGGGACGCTATTTTACAATTTTGCGGTATTAGCCGGTTGACCGTACACGACGAAGACGTTTTATTATGAAAATCAGAAGAAAGGGACTTTTCCTACAGTGACTTTATTGTAACTTTTCCCACCTACATACCCGTATACAATCCGCACTATCGATGAGGCTGTGGAACAAGGGAGAAAGAATAACTTAGTTCTACAAAAATCCGAAGGAGTGCATACCAAAATTACACTAGGGGGTTCTGACTTCCTGTCTGAATAATCAGCGATAGCTAACATATGTAATCAGTAATCAGTAATGTTTATTGTTCAACAGATTCTTAGTAATCCATAACTGAACAATCATAAAAGTAAATATAGAAGCGTATACATACATTATTATTAAATTATTATAAAAAAAGTAAAATAAAAAAAAAGATAAATGGAATATAATTATTACAAATTAGTAAGAAAAGTAAACAAACAGTAAGAGAAAAGGGTATGTGTATATAATGGTACACTTAATGTTGCAAAGTGGAAAGCAATTCTATGAACGCAGGCAAAATAATAATTACAAAATTCTGTTAATTAAAAATAGAACTTAAAACATTCGATAATGAATTATAATTAATGTCACAGTTCTGACAATTCATATTACAATTACCTGCCATTATTAAAGATGGAGTTCTGCGAAGAAGATTGGATTTTGGATTAGGATAAGTGAAGGTGTCTAAATGCCTGGTAGAATACATTGGTATAGTAAATGACAGTTTTTCAAGTAAATAAGGACAATCTAAAGTATTGTTTACAAGTTTAAAAACTTAATGCTATTAGCTACTCGTCTTTGTTCCATTGAGTGAACGTCAAAACGTGCCAACAGCGTGTCCTGAGGAAAACCACGTTGCGGGTATTCGTTATCAATTTTAAATACAATGTATTTTAAAAATCTTCGCTGAATGTTTTCAAGGTCATGTTTATATACGTTGTATAGTGGATACCATACGAGGTCGCAATACTCGAGCTTAGAGCGCACCAAGGAGTAATACAAAGGAAAGAGTAAATTGATATTTTTAAATTGTTGCGTATTTCTTATGATGAATCCCAGGGTTTTCATAGCTGAGGTGCAAATGGAGTGTATGTGCTCCTTAAAGCTGAGACGAAAATCAAATGTGACGCCAAGATCATTAACAGAGTTAACAGGGCTAAGGCCAACTCATCATTTAATTTCAATAACAAATTATTAAAGTAACCAATTCCATATCTTAATGATATTAACACTAAAGTACAAAACAATAACCAGAACAGCTGTTCCTGTAAGACCTTGTGTCAAGAGAACCAATACAGTAACGGAATTAGCTTTGTAATATAATCGATAAATGCAATAGTAAATCTTTAACAATTATTAAATATGGACAATAGGGAATACCCGCTACAACCAATACATGCAACAATATAAGGGCATAAAGATACACAAAAAATGTAGGTTTAAATTAATGTTGAATCACCAACGCATATAAAGACATGAACAACCAAGGCACATGTTATATAAAGAATAGCAATACGGTCATTAACAACAAAGGCACGTTTTACATAAATAATGTTACCACATTTATTTGTCTTAAACGGGAGACTCGAACTTCGGCAACTCGAAGTAGGTAATACTGCGATTCCGTAGAATGGATGGAGAACCACTAAGCCTGCCAAATTTAACGGTAGGTATCTTTCTATATCAAGCTACTAGCACAGATAAAATACCCAATATCTGTGCTACTAGTTTGTACTCAAGTGTTAACGATACTGTTTCGGTGCAGATAAGATATCCGAGAAAGGAACTAAAATAGAGAAATTAAACATATGTTGATACGATTAGCCTTGCTTACCCCAATAACTGGGTTCCATAGCTTTTTATAAATAAATTTGCAAATAAAAATCAACCATAGAACGATTGTTTAATAAAATGACATAACGCAAGTAAGCAATCCATTGAACACATTTGCCCTTCTACCTTATTTTTGATACTTTGCCATGCAAAGGCAACCTTATTCGTAGTGACCTCTGTGACCACAATTAATAAGATTCTACAAGATAACCTGAACACCTTAATATCAAACATGTATCATTTGTAAGAGTACTTTTCCGTTTTCGAGATATTCACACTTCAAGTTATATCTCCATCGACGGATACGCTTCGTCCACATTTATCATTTTCCTTCCTTTTCCTCTCGTTTTGCTAGCGGAAGACATCTAGGTGATTGTTGAATAGTTTGTGGGTTCTCGGCGTTTATCTTGTGTTGCACCAGGTTCTTCCATTCGATTTTTCCTCCTTGGTCTTAAATATATATTTATAATCTTTAATGAAACTATAAAGCTTCATCTTTTGTTGTCTTTTGAGTAAGGCAGACTATTGCGAGTTGGTCTGCTAATTCTTTACACGCGTCATTAACCGAATTTGTCGCATTCACCGGACTATCTTCTAAATTCCAATTTCTTTACCAAAGTTAAATTGTTTTTAATATCGCCTACCATACTGCCGCTTCCTTAGCTTCAAAGCAATAGCTGATAATTGTTTTAACCAAATCCGGAGCGCCATTATCACTCTTATCGTGCCGGTATCTACATCTTCTACAAGTACGTACACAGCTGATTTTCCATTCACTAAATCATCTACACAAATCTAACTATTAGTAATGAGTGCGGAGAGAGACAGTGGCTTATGGGGCCTTCATATAGCAGGTCGATGTTTGCCTCTTTTCCTCGACCTTTTTTTAGTTTTCCTGATTTGTTGTCGATTCCATTCTCCCACGCACGAACCTTTGGACATCGATTCTAGAAATGGCCAATTTCTCCGCAATTCCAACAATGAATCTGTTTCTTTGTCACCATAGCCTTGACAGCTTGAACTACAGCTGTTAATGCCGTCGGAAATTTGTTTCGAATAGTGCCTTCCTCTTTTACAGCTCTAACACTACTACTTTTCTTAATCGTACCTTGATCTGTTTCTTCTAGGAGAGCTCGGGCTAACGCGTGGGATTGATGAACGACCCCAAAACCATCTGGGATTGGTAGTAAAAAGGCTTTAACCAATAAATGACTAAAAATGGCTGTCGGGATTAACGATCCGCTATTTTATAAGTAGGGCCAATAATTCTTTGAAATATAAATGTGGCTAAGAAGAAATTGTTTTCGTTCAGATTCTTTAAATTTTTTATCCAGACCTTTTTAATATTTCGGATGTTACGGATCCTTCAGCTTAATCCTTTTTTGTGATGTCTCAGCTCCTTCAGATTGTTCCGTTTCTTTGATTTCCTAGGGATCTTTAGTGACTGCGCGCAGCTGCTTCAAAAGACGATGCATACGAAATTTGGCACGGATTCGAATGAAAACAATTTTGTATTTTGAACCAACTCTATGACCAACAGGATTTCTTGCAGCTGACTTTACTCACTACATAAACTTACATCTTAAAAATAGAAAATGGCGAATATGATTTCTTTATGGAATGTAAATCATTCCGACATTCAAACAATTCTATTGTTGAGTTAGAAAGGTAAATTATGACAACCGATGGGCATTTCCGTTTCAAAGTAGTTATGTGATTTTATCAATCACTCATCTTGTAATAACATAGTATAAATAAATTGTATTCACTTTATAATACCACATAATTAAATCAAACCCCATCAGTCTCAATGATATTGACTAAAAGCTTTCAAGTCCACTATCCCCCATAATTCTTTTAAATAGCGCGTAAATAAACTGTGAATTATAGCAATTATTCTAATACAGAATCCATAACATTAAATTAGCCGAAAATTATCAATACGGTATATAAACTAAACATTACAAACAAATTCCGATCGTAAATTGACCATCAATGGTCCCATTACATTAATTTACATCCCAATACTAATAAGCAACAGGTCACGGCGAGATGATTTCAGGGATAATCCTTAGAATGTGTAGTTCCGTATCGACCAATATTAATATTTGGTCACAATCTAACCAAAAGTCTGCTCGTCCGAGACAGGATACGCGAATTACTACTCAATCTCTCTGACCCCAAGTTAGGGAGGGTAAACCTCCCATTGGAAGTGGTGCCCTATTTGGGGAGAGGCATCCGAGCCAGAGCACAACGCCGGATATGAGCTTCCGTTATGAACAATTTACTATGAAATTGAATTGAACGATGAAGCAATACTAAGCTTTTCGAGGTTTCGTGAATTGGATTTCAGTCGGACGTAGTGTAAAATAGTTTGCGATTATTTCCCTTTTAATAATAATAGGAGGGTGTCGAGTCGTTGCGATAAATATTTATAGCAAGGATACCGCTTTTTTCTTGCGCTCTTCCTTTAAAGATTATTTAATTTTATCAGCCCTTAAGATTTAAGCTTCGTATAACAAATGAAAAATGTGGGATTTGTAAAATGTTGAGTTATAAAGTTGGGCATTTAATCTCTTGACTTAAATTAGCATTTCTATGCAATTACTTTTACCTTCAATTCACAATTGCATTCACGTTTACGTTATTATGAAAGTATTACTCATTGTCCACGCATTGTTATTGTTGTTTACCTAATTGCTCTTAGTTCGTTCTATAAACAGCTCACTGTACCAAATGGGAAATAAAAGCATACAACCGTGAAAACATCGTACACTTTAAAAGCCTCAAAGCCTTTTAGGAGAGCTTCTGCCATTGCCATTCTTTGCATAACTATTATATTGCGGACCAAAAAATTAACTTGGATGTTGAGTTATCATAGCAAATTTCTGTATTCACAATAGATGATGTCTCATCACTGTGTTATCAAGTAGTTTTTTTTTAGAAATGGCGCTGACAATAATTCAATTTAGTGCGAATAGGTATGTATCAAAAGTATGGGAAGGAAATTAAAAAATATATTCAGATTTCTACAATGCGGGAATTGAAAAACTTGCGTCACGTTACTATAAATATTTTAATTTGAACGAGGATTACGTTGAAAAATAGCCTAAGAATGTAAATTTTGCTATTTTAATTTGTTAATTGTATATTTCAAAACGTCTACCAATTTGTGGATAGCCCTCGTACCTATATGCTGCGGCTAGCTGTCAATCTTTACTTCTCTTCTGGTCTCTAAAAAAAAAGGGCAAAGGGATAAATAATGTCATTAATCTTTATTAAAACACTGACTACAATAGAATACACATGAGTAAATGAAGTTTGACGTGAAACGACACTAAAAAAATGGTTAAAAAGTACTCATTTGCAAAAAACACACTAAAACATCCTAAACACACTATACAAAAAAAACAAAGCGAACTGTAATAGGTTTGTTACGTTCTTTTCGCTCGTAATTCAAATTTAGTATGTTTCCGTTCTTACGCCATCAATGTGTTTTGTTTGTAATCCACTAGTTTAGATGTAAATTGTTCTTGTAGTAAATTTTTGCTTTCGACATTCGCTGGCGCATTTGAGGATATATTTTACAAGTTCTAAGGCCTTTTGACTTTGAATAATCATTTTTAGTCTTTGCCTCCGTGTCAGACGTTAGCATTGATATTTCGCAATATTTGGTGTGCAGCGCGATTCAGTACCCCTTTTATTTGTTTGTTGCGACCAGAATTCAAAGGTAATTTTTTGAATTTTTGACGACTCCTTGAATTAACGTTTGATTACATACTGGTTTTATCGAATAGATATTAATATTTTCTCTGACTACGTGTTGATCCATTTTTACTAAAAATTAATTAAAATTCAAACATTGACATAGCACAGTGACCTATTTGTAATATTTTTGAGATCACTGATTAAATTACCCTCGATTGTGACGTCAATTATTGTTTATGTTCTATACTTATCAAGTATTTTATTCCTTTATCTTTTCACGACTAGAACAAGGATCTCTTAATCTGTCTTGTTTCCTCTCGCTTTTGGTTAGCATTCTCCCGTCTATTTTGACATTTACAAAAGACTAAGTGGCGCCTATCCGGTTAACTATTATTACATTTCCCTTTTGCTTATTTTTGCTGTGTCCCTGAAATTCACCCCGACTCGACTCGCCTCTAATTTGTCTGAAGTTATCATGTACTTATATTAAAGTATTAGTTATATTTGCCCAAAGTCAACGTAACACGTTAATATATTAAGAATGTTCAGGCGCAGGTCTAAAATTTCTACGTGCACTGGTGTTTAGCAACACCAACTTAATCAAAAATTGCAAGCTACTAAAACTGACGAATAACGACACGACAGATTGGCAATTGTTTATAAATACTCTATTGTTCAAACATTAGCATTTACTGATGTGCTTCGATCGATTCTTCAATGCAGAATGAATCTAGCTCCACCTCCTACTAAACTCTAAAGGCAGATGCACCATTGAAATAAAAGATTAAAGGGCACGGACCGGCAACAGAATCCAAGTAGGCGTTTCTCCGTGGAAATTTTCAACTCTCCCGTTTTTCGTGGAAATGCTGCGAAAATCTTCGTCCGCGACGCGACGGTAGCTTGTTGGAGATAATGTCTCGTGCTTGGCGTAATTTTTTGTTCGGGATTCATCCTAGCAGACTCAGCTCTCTTTGTTTTTGTTTCAATTACAATGACCTCATCGATAACATATACGTAATGCAGTATAAACATTTATTTACATCTGAAATAAAATTGCATTTCTACACCGCGACTATCACTATCAACTTTTCAATATTTGAACACGCTTTCACAAACCCAAGGTTATTGTTACGTATTTATATGAATTTTTTTATTAAACTGTAAAATTTTCTGTATACAAAACGTCGAAACCTGGTCACAAAGTGCACTCTTTATAATTTACAATCCACATAAATATTTAACAATAAATTCTACTCCCTCTTGCTGATGGGACCCCAATGCCATCATCCACCAACTGTTGTAATTGTCTATATTTTTAAAATGTATCCTGAGCATTTTTTCAGTTTTCTGTTAAACCTTTTGTTATTGAATGTTAGTAGTTTAAATTTTTTCTGGTCACCGTCCAGTTTATTGTCAAGCATCTGGTCTTTGATCTTATCGTTCAATGTTTGCAGTTCATGATGAGTATCTTCCATCATTAATATATTTACACGTCTTTGATCTAAATTCGGAATAGTGTTTTGGCTTTTATAATTAATTTCACCAAATAACTTTTTCAACCATCATCTACTTACACCACTTGCCCGCTCTATGCGATCTATTATAGTAGTCTTCAAGTTTATGAATAGCAAAATTTTCTATATGATACGATTAGTGACTATCACTACCCGTTGAAAGTTTAACCGCTGCGTTATATACAGTAAGCGGCTAAAATGTGGAAAAAATTAATTTAGAAATCAAGTGTTGGGTTAAAAAAAATGCATAAAGGATGTAAATCTCTCAAAAACTTTTTTTTACTAGATGAGTTTTTAGGTGATTTATTGGGGTTTAATTGCATAAGCGAGAATTGGGGTGTCGCCGAGGGCGTACCGGTTATTTCTTTTGTGAGATGTGACTACCGGTTCCGTAACGTTATATTTCATGTTACTTAATTAATTTATATACAAGGTGTCCCATTTATTTTGAGTCGATTATTGCGGAAACTAGTGCGGATATCAAAAAATAATTTATATGAAATTATCTTTATATGACCTATTTAATGATGTTATGTTTACACAATTGTCCCTTAAGGGTCAAGTGTATTGCCAAAAAGAAACATAGACTTTTATTGAATATTTCTTATTCTACATCGGAAAATAATAAACTTTCGTGGGAAGCGTTTTTCCCTACACTTACACTTTTTTCTTGTGAATTTTTCGCACTCAAGTGAAAATATACTGGGAGCGTCAAAAAGTAGATTTTGACACCACAGTGAATTTTTTAAATGGAACAGTCCATTTTCGAACTCTATGTCAAATTCTACACATAATAAAAATAATTCAAAAATGGATTTAAAAAAATACTGTTCCATTTAAAAAATCAACTTTGGTATCAAAATCAACTTTTTGACGTATCGTGTATGTTTTTTCTTTAGGGAAAAAATGCAGAAGAATATTATGAATGACATGTGCAAACATTTTTTTCAAACCCAACACTTGATTTTTAAATGAATTTGTTCCATATTTTAGCCGCTGCCTGTATAATAACCACTTACAAAAGTCGCTACTTAAGCGTTGTCAAGATTCGCAAAAAAATCTCGTTTTCACATAATTTTCTATAGCAAATCTCCTCACATACTTGATCATATACAGTATGGAAAAGTCAAACGTTTTTTCGAAAAAGTTCCTTTTATGTGATGGTTTTGTCCGTCTGTTCCTCGTCTAACTCGAGAACAGAAAGAGACCGCGATTTCAAACCTTCACCTATCGGTTACTACGAGTTTAAGGATCAGTGCTATTGAATATGTGCCGGATTGAACGTCTGGTTTCCAAATGTGAGCCGAGTGCCAAAAATTCCCCTACTGAAAATCGTATGCGATTCTTTGTATCTTGTTATTTATCGTCTATGTACAATTAATATATGAATGCTCGTTAAACAATACCAAACAACTCAACTCTAATATTGCAAAGTCAACATTTTTGTAATTGTAAGTGATGAAACATTGATCTAATATGGAAATGTCGTGGGTGCTTGAGCATATCTTGGCAGAGACAGGTTTCTGAGTATAGCACTGCTAGGGAGTTTCTTCCTGTCGACGAGTGGTGTTGGTGCCGGAGATATCGGTGACGGCAGTGGCGAGCGTCTCAAAAATTTCGCAACGCGTTTCAACGATGCTCCGTTTCTTTCTTTGAAGTGGTCGGTGACATTCGAACGCTGGAAATTTGTGAAATTTATTAATACTACGCATCTTTTATTAATAATAATCAACGTTGGCAGGAAAAATGACTTCGTAAAAGCTTAAACAAGCTAATGCACATTGGGAGATTTATTTATTCCGAGGCCATTAGACCACACGCAAGTTTTGGTTACGCGCAAATTATTTATGTATTGAATTCAATTAATGAATGTTAAATGAAAAGACCTTGTAGTACTGTGAGCTTGAAAGTTTAATTATCCGAGTTCCCGTTCGCTTCCTTTACAAGTTAAAAATACCCATTCGTTTAGAAGCGATTAGTCACGCTCGAAAAGTAAATTTTTCGCCTTGGTTGCTTTAGTCGAACAAACTGATTCTGTTTATACGTGACACATAAACATTATAAGAATTTATGGGCATAACAACTACAAAACACCAATACGGTTTGCTTAGAAAAACTAGATTAATTAGAACATGGAAGACAAATCTTTTGACAACAAGATAGAGACAATAAATAAATAAATGAATAAATGAAATAGATAGATAGATAGATAAATAAATAAGTAAAAAAATAATTAAATAAATAAAAGGTTGTTTACTATCTTTGCTTTGCATTAGAAAGCATAACTGTACCTAATTTTGTGGTAGAGGTTTTAAAACAAGTCTTGTATCGCTCTTTGGATTATTTGAATTAAATTTAGTACATTTTCGGCCAAAGTGTAAAAATTCTACAAAATTGTGTACTCATAGGTATACGTAAGTCATCTGCCTATGCCATAATACAATAATTGCATAATAATAACAAAATATTGCACTTAGATTACAAATATACCGCAAACATTGTGCTGTTGACAGAAATTACCACAACGTGATCAGCTTGTAATACCAATATTAATTTTCAATCTACTGATAACGCGAGGGATATCTACTTTAGCATGTGAGAATAACGTGTGACAAAATATTTGTCAAAAGTAACTAGTTTTCCGATTATCTACTTACATGCACGTGCAATGGGAAAGTTTTCTGTTTCGTAAGGCACCTGACAATCGAATTCAAGTTGTAGTTAGATTTCAATCGCTTGCCTTATTAATTAAACTTCATAGAAAATCAACGTGTAAAACGGAAACTAAGTAGGTAGGTAGTTGTTTTTAATGGATTCCGAACTTCGACCCATTTTAATGTCAACACTTCAGTGATTCTGTAACAAAGTGTAATTTAGTTATTATGTGTAATTTTTTAGATACTTTATAGAAAGCCAGACCTCAGTTCGTCGGTCCATTCGTCAGTCAGCCTACATGTCGAAAAAGCATTTGCAGTTGCAGTACCTAACGTGAGCTAATTCGTGGATACAGAACTAGGGTCGTAGAATGGTGTTCGTAGGAATTCGGTTTTAACCTCACTTGGTCTTATTTAGATGTATAGGTAAATTGGTTAGGATTGATTTGTATTGCAACTGTAATAAATTACTCTTCTGTATTTTACAGACAACATTTTGATTTTGATTAAAAACTTGTTGATTAAAAATACAAATATACATGTTTACCGTTTATGATACATGGCACCTTAAGTCATGTTAAATGGCGTAACTACTTATGTATAATGTTCTGATTGGTTACCCAATTACTTTTCGGACTGAAAAGCAACTACTTTTTGTCACGCTCGCTCGCCACCTGGTGATGACTTTGCAAAGTACGTTAAGGTGAAAGTCACGTGCTAGGTGGCGGTAACCTTGGAGAGGACATTTGCTTTCAAGGTCATCAGAGGTTAGTGGACCCATTCCATAGGTCACTTTCAAGGTTACCAAAGGTCAACAATCTCTTTTTGCGGTGACACATTGTACTCCCAAGGTCATTAAACGGCGAAGATCCCATTCTCAGTAATTCTGTGGTACCATATTCCATTTGTGGTCATCGAAGGTCAACGACCCGATTTATTTGCGGTGTTGTGTTTTATTAAGGATATCATAGTTGAATGATCTCCATTTTTTTAAGTGCCAAAATTCATTTTCAAGGTCATTCAAGTTCAATGGCTTCTTGTCAAATTCCATTTTCAATGTGGTGCCCGAAATCGCCCATTTTATGTACCTAAAAGTATGATAAAATAGCGATTTATTCAGGTGGTTTGAGAAAAAAATTATTTCACCTATTACTCCTGCACAAGTTAACGGTACATACAGAATCAATAATATTACTTTTGACTGCAATGGTCCGTATCCGAATATGGAAAAATAATGGGTAAACTTGTTCTCCCACCCGGGGTTGATAAGGCCTTTTTTTATGTAGGTTGTAATATTTTTCTGGGTTTCAAACGCCTGTGCTAGAGCTCCTCGTGGGAGTTGGCGGAATTCGCCCAGTTTTTCTTATTTTGTTCAATATTCTTGTGTTTCCAATACTTTTCCATCTGCCTCCGGTTGAACTTCCCTTATTAGTGTGTTGGTGGGTAACATTTCACTGCCAAAATGCAAAAATTCCGGTGTGTACAGTCTGGAATTATGTTTAACGCTATTAATAGCGCAAGCAATTTCTGATCCCAATCCCAATTTTTCGGATCTGCATCGTACCTATAACCTTATTAGCCCTTTCTACGGAGTTGCCCTGGGGAGTGCACGGGGGGGGGGTTACCCGGGGAGTCCCGAACTTGTAAATAATATTTTCCTGGAATGTTTTAATTAAAACAGCACTGGTAGCGTTGCGAATTGCCTTTATTTCCACCTATTGGTGAATCCATCCTGAAATACAACTGAATTATTGGCCGATATTAAAATGTAGCAAGACGATACATGGTGCTGTATTTTTACTTGAAATGTATGGTCTTTAGTTTCCAACTAACAATTTATTGAACACAAACCATTTCAGCGTTTAAATTTTGGCAGATCACCCAAATGGAGGGCTGTAATTAAACGGGAAATGGAGCAATAAGAATTCCGACGTAAATTGAGCCGAAAAAAGATTCGAGAGTATTAGTATAGCAGCTGAGCCTTGGGATTACTATCTGACGTTGGTACACGTGAATCGTATTTTATTTAGATTCAAACCTGTACCTATTGTATATCACCTTAGTATATAAATGCGTGTAAGTGCCCTGTAAATTGTGTAAATTTGCAAGTAAGCCAAGTAACAAAATGCTTCAATTTGTACACATGCGAGAAACTTATTAGCACAATTCAATCTCAAACGTTAGAAAATATTTACATTTTCGACCTCGTGATTTTTATTTAAGATCATTAATTTAACATTAATTACATTTGCATAATTTTGTGTCCCATTCATCTGTAGCTATTTGCGAACGAGAAAAACGTGCTGGTCAGATGCAACTTAGTTACAAAGTTGGGCTGTATTTCACATTAAGTCGCATAGTGAGTTGCTTCATTTATTGGGGTAGGTATACGCAAATATACGAGGGGATATTTTTATGTAATCTCTACCTAGTTATGAAAGAACAGGAATTTAACCCGAAGCATAATTTATTTTTCCACAGACATTTCTACACACTTGTTTCATTGTTTCTCTGCAATAAAAAGATACCTTCAGTTCACCATTAAAAGCAAATTTTAATTAAGCCCATAACAGCAATCATTGTCTTATTTGTGGGCATATAACACATCCTAAAATTAAGGGAACCAGTGGCAAAAAGTTAGGTTTTGCTATATGCATTTCTGGCAAGACGATTCTACTATTGAATTTATAATTATCTATAAACTCAATGATTCTACGTACAGATTCAATTCAAACATCAATAAAAAGATTCGTCAAAAACAAGTTCTGAGGCGTATTTTAGATATATCCCTAAACTTAATATGTACCTCAAAATTTGATTTAAAAGAGAGAAAGATATTGAGTAATCTTCCTTATCGACCTATCAAATTAAACTCGAAAATGTTTACAAGTTCTGAAACGTATTTTTAATATCTTGATTGAAAGCACTGCATCTGTGTTAGACCCCTTATTATATGTATACCAACTGTAAAGTAAATAAAGTAAAAAATATTACTGTTTATTAAAAAAAAATTACGGCATACATAGGTTCTTCTTCTTTTAGCTCAATAACTGACCGCGATAGACTTTTTCTCTCCTCCTTTGACGTAAACCTGATCTGACAGGTATTAAATGACGAAGTATGGCGGGGAATAGATGAGATCGTCTATGGGAATTCTCCCATTTAATTGCATGATGGTTAGCTTATTGAAACTGGCGCTTCGTTACGTTACGGATCCAGGAGTTGAAGCTAAAGGTAATTGATGTAATGTCTAGAGTCGTGTTTCATTAACCGTTACCATCATTAACGCTGCAATTAATCCGCCGGCCGTTTGCAACCGTTCTCGTCTAGAAAGAAGCGCTCTTAATTAGCTTTCTAATCACATAAAAATAGTACATTCTTCGGCGATGAAATCACTTGGCTTCATTATGCGTAACTGCAAATCATTTACCAACGTCAATGCTCTAACTTCTTTGTACTTTGCATACGTTCGCTCTAAATTGGAATACTGCGCATTAATTTGGAATCCTTACACTAAAAGTGACATATCTAGACTAGAAGGCGTCCAGCGTAAGTTTTTAAAATTTTTGTTTTATAAAGTTGAAGGTATATATCCGGAGAGGGGATACCCTTATTCGTTACTGTTAGCCAAATTTGACTTCTGCTCCTTAGAGAAAAGGAGGGTTAGGAATAGTGTGACTTTTCTGTATAAATTAATTCATAATAAGATCGACTCCTTGGTACTGTTAAGTTTATTGAATTTTCGTGTTCCTACTTACACCTCGCGTACTGGAATAACTTTTTATTGTGCAGTGCCATATACCAATATACTAAGAAGCTCACCAATTCATACAATGTGTGCGCATTTCAACAAGGTATGCAATTCATGCGATATTTACCATTTTGATCTTGGCGCAATACTAAATTCAATTTGAAGACAATTTGTATTGTTTTACGCGAGCATTATATGCATATTATTAATAATAATTTTAATGCCTTAATAACATTATATATTATTGTAGAATTATTATTTGTGTAACTTTACCTTTTTTTTTTTGCTAAAGCTTGTCAAATAGATAGGTATATTATATATAGTATTCTTAGTTTTACAATATTTTATAATTTGTTTTTCTTTAAATGTATTCAGGGGCAGTTATTAACTTTTTTTTTTGTTGTTTTTTTGTTTTTGAAATTTCACTTTTCTTTTTTCTCTCAATTTTCTTTTGTTATTAATGCACAATGCTTTGTATGTTCTATATATATTTAAGTTGACCCGTAAATGGATGCGTTCTGTTGGTCAATAAACTATTATTATTATTATTATTATTATTGAATTTTGACATCGGTCCCGTATTTCTACGATGTCGGGGAAAGGCGTAATTAATTAAAAACGTTTTATAAAGTGTGTAATTGTTTCCTTACCTGAGAAGAACTTCGCTAATATAGTAGGGACAGTACCGCACCCCCTTAGCTTGCTCTCTCAAGCCTCAGAAATGTTAATATCAATTATTTTGAGGTTAGAGCGTACAATAGAGACTGTGTCCAGCGAGCTCGAAACAAAATAAAATTGAAACTTAGAATTTTATAATCTCTCTTGGTACACATCCGCCCTCTGATAGCAGAAAAATCCTAATATTGACTTAAATTTTGGCAATTTGAGATTTGAGAAAAACTATCCGATTTGTACAATGGATTCGAATAAACACACAATTAATGAAACAGAATCCTTGCAAAAAGAAAAACGTACAAAGCTTGTTTGGACATAATACCCCGCACGCAGGCAGCAACAATTAAGGTAAAAAGTCTTACAGTTACAGTGTTTCCAATAATCCGAATAATCTGGTCGTAAAAGGTTTGCAATATTCAGGTGAACTTATCAGATACAAAAACACTCGCTGACATCCTCGGGAAACTTCACTGAACTCAACGACTCGATCTGGCTTGATAAATAAGATGAAAAAGATATTCGGCGGCTGCTCGGACGGTAGCAACCTTTAACTTTCACTAAGCAGACGACTGGTTTGTTTACTCAGACTCCAACTAACTTTTTTGAATACGGGTAAACCGTTCATAAACTTCACACAAACTTTTACTACTTCACTGAACGGTGACTGAAGTAATTGTATTTCGAAACCATCGAACTGTGTCTTCAATTAAACAAATAGGGCGAACTGCCAGAGAAATTAGCGTAAACAAAAATACCCGCTCTTTTTACCGCCACGAAAACTAGCGGAAGCATAGTTTTTTACGTTGATTCCAGTATTTATAGAAACACCACTTTCACTATGAAAAAATCTCCTTCTTTATTTTCAAATAACACCGCCAATCACAATTAAACTTCTTACGCCTGCTTCGAAGGAACCCGCCTCAAAATTACGCCGACAATATGCGCCACGACGTAAAACACCTTCTAACAGCGATAAGAACACGTGCGTTAATTAAATTTCGTCCTTGTTGCGAACGACCAAATGTGCCTACATTTTATCACGCAATTTCACGTTTTCCAATTAATACACAAATCTAAATAAACCATTTCCAAAGCGATAAATGTTAAACAAGAATTACAAGACTTTTAAAAGGAAAAACAACACTGAGACAGAATTCAAATATAATAAACCAACATTGTGCTTATTTCATCCACCAGATTTACACTTAATAATTGCCATATTAGGGTGTCCCGTCATTAGTTTTGGTCTACAAGACTTTGTTCACACAACAATATTGTTCAGGAAAAATACAGAGATTGGGGAGTCTGTACAGAGACGAAATTGCAGTTATAAGAACTGGAACATACCAAGAGGAAGAAAGATAAGACAGAGCGTGTGGGAAGGATGTTCTATTTCGCCAGTACTGTACAATGGGTACAAACAGAAAACAATTGAGGAGGTAAGGAAAACCTCGGTCATGAAGGAGCTGTTAAAATTCAGAGTGTTCCGTTTTGCTGACATCGGAATAATTAAAGAGAGTGGGGGAAGAATTAATAGAAGTGTTGGAAGAAATGGAAAGAACATTAGGACATAAATACAATACGAAAATGAAGTGCTCGTGGTCAGCAGACACGGTGAGACTGTGACGGAGTTCATTTATCTTGGAAGTAAGAAAACATGGAGAAGGAGCAAAAGAGATCTGGAGAGCCTCATAATTCAAGCACAAGTAGCGTTCAACAAGAAATCCAAATTATTCGCATCAAATGGTGTTAATCTAGAGCTCACGAAACAACTGGACCCTTGAAATATCTGAAGAAAGGAGAATTGGGTCATTTGAATTGCGGTGCTACGGGAGGATGTTAAAGAGTCGATGCATTGACAGGTTAACGAATAAAGAAGTGTTGAAAAGAATGGGGACGACATCAAGCCCCCTGGAAACGAAAAGAAGACGACGATATAGCTGGTTAGGGCACATTTTGAAGCACGACAGGTTGTTGAAAGAACGAGAAAGGAGATGATAAATTATAAACCATATCAGGATACTGCTATGCAATGATACCATTGCTAGTTGAAAATCAGTTTTGTATTTAAAACTTCCCTTAGTTTGTGCTTGTTATGTAAGCTGCTCTACATATGATCATTATGAAGACAAACTTAATGGGTTGTATGTAACTAAACGGCTGATTCAGATCCGCTAGTATTCAGGGTATGTGGCTCGCTCAGTTAGGGAGATGAATTCTATTGGTAGAAAGAATAAAGATGGCCGTTGAAACCGATTAGCAGTCATTTTGAAGACGTATTTGTAAAATTGAAAAAAGTGGGGATTAAGAAGAGACAGGTGGCGAGAAGCGTTCAGAGTACAGCACGGCGTGGTTATGCGTTAAGGCCACAGAAGCGTTTAGTCACGACGTAGTGAAAATTCGAAGCGCAACTAAAATCGTGCTACAGAACAAATCTCCTTAAATAATAACAAAAAAAAGTGGTCACTAAAATTAGGAACGTGTACTGTATAAAGTATGACGTAGCCTGGCCCCAGAATTCACACGTTTGCTCGCAGTAAATAAACCTTTATTGCCAAATGGGTGTCCGACGATGGCGTAAATGGTGCAGTTCTTGTTTTCGAGAAAAAATCAAGTTGATGACCCTTACGAAATATGCTCGCAAAATCGCCCAGTAACCGAGTTTAATGCGCAGGGAATTTCGTAATACTGTAAAATGAGGTAATGGCATCTTTCTTGTATTTGAGCGTCCAATCCATTACCGTGCCTTTAAGGGCAATAAAGAGTTAAACTGATATAACATTAAATGGCAGAAAAGAAGAGTAGACACTTTCATGTTTTTTTTTAATTTGAGCCGACATAGGAGTGTGTAGAAATGCTCTTCCATGTCGAATGCTCAAACAATGACTTGTAGTTTGCTTCAGAAATTGCAGTTTTAAGATTGCGAGTTATGCACTAAATAGGTAATGGGGAGAATTTGATATTGTTTAACTAGGAATTATGTAGGATAAAGAAAATTGCAAATTTTTAAGAGCGTGTTTATCGGCATGATTACGTAATTTTTTGCAGTGCGTAGCCCATGGATAGAACATAACTTAGTGTGGTGTCACACTATGCGTTTTTACCGCTCCCGCTAAAACGCTCCCGTTTGACGGGATGATAATAATGATACCAGTCACATATACCTATGCGTTTTCGCCGCACCAACCGGATGCAACCGCATCCTGCTGCCGCTGCGCAGAATGACATGACAACCACAATGACATGAAACCATGTGTTGTTACACGTTGGCTGTCATCAGTTGTCACACTGAGCGTTGCAACCGGGTGTTTTGTTAGGTTTACAATGTTTGATGTCGGTTTATTCATCGAATGCGTGCATGCAAAAACTGCACTGTGGGAAAAACAATCTAAAGAGTATGTAGATAAAAACTGAAGGGAGAAATCATGGGCAGAAATTGAATTTTTGGACCTTCGGTAATATACAAAAAAAATTTTCTTGTCCATTCGAATTTTTTCATAAAACTTCGCGAATCTAATTAGATTCTCGTCCTGAATTAAAAGGATCAATCCAATATTGACGATATATCTGCTTTCGCAATAGCCCCTCCGCCTCAAGCGCACAAACCATCTTTAACAATAATTGAGACATGACACTACTTAGACTGCCAAAATATAGCAAAAACGCATCCCGTTAAACCGGAATAGTGTGACAAGTAGATCTCATCCGGTCAAACCGCATCCGTTTTAGCGGGAGCGGTAAAAACGCATAGTGTGACACCACACTTATAGTTTCCAAAATCTGTAGGAGAGGTATTGTAATTATTATATTGTTGGAAAGAGAACGTGTTTGTGATTACCGCTTCTGAAGCAGAGCTAATCCTTTTACAGCCAAAATGTACTTCCAGGGGCATTTGTTGATATATTAAAGGTAAGGATTCTAAATAAGATACCGCAGCCCGTCAGTAGGGAGTTGAGGCCCTTTACTACATTTGATTTGAGTAGGTTTAGTTTACTTTAGGTTTAGTTCTAAATAAACGAAAAAGGAACCCAATGTTGTCCATTTTTCAAGGTAGCAATGATTTTGCGACTAAAAAGCTTATAATCTTTTTCACTAACATTAACTGTTTTATTACCTGTCATAGTACAACTTACAGTGATTATTTTAACTAACAATAGCCTATTACAATTCTTTTATGAACAAAACTAGGACGTGTTTAGCATTGACTAATCGAACATAATTACTTTACACAGTAATAAGTGTAGGATTAACTCACTTTCATACGAATTCCATAAAGAAAACATTGAGGCAGAACGCACAAAGCTTCCGCAACTGCTCTATCCCTCGTTCTTTGAGGTTTTGCTTGCGCCGCGTCACTGAAGCAAGATCTCATATCGTGCAGGTTTCGTCGACAACGAACCTGTTCAAAATCGGTTACGATGCCTCGAAACCCGTAGCATAGGAGATCACAAAACACTCTCTCTTCCTTCCGTATACACCCCCGTCTTCTTTCGCCCGGCGCCGCGCTGTAATTGGAAATTCAATTAGAAAATGTTTTTAGTACTACCTACATTCGTCACCATCGGCAATCACAAATTGAGATGATGCTGTAATGAGAAGCGTGTAACAATATGTTGCTTTAAAGTGGGGTCCATTATAAAATAACGCTACAGTGAGCACAACTACAACAACATTGCGCTAATGATACGTGATTCCGGTTCGATTTTATATATGTGTATTTAAATGAATGGCTTATTATGGCATCGGTGTTGTAAAATCGTTCATGTGCAATCAATTAATGCAATTGCCGTACCTATCGATGATTTCTATTGCATTTTCATAAACTAACGAGTTTCGTTTTTGCCTGCCAACATACACTCCTTTGATTTAAATAATCGCCAACTTAGGAAAGCAATGCGTTCCACCCTTAATTAAGGGATTTGGTAGATATTCGGCGTATCTATCTCTAAGCCACCCTTATATGGTGCAATAAAATTCTCCTCACCGTGCAAGTTCTCCAATTCTAATGGACTGAAAGTTAAATCGTTGATGCACAGTGAAGCTACCCTAAAGTTCAATAGTAAGTAGGTAGTTCACTTATTGCGGGGCATAGTATTAGTAGTTTGCGTTTAAATGAGCTTTCTGTAAGCATCGAACTAAACTCTCTACGTGCTCTTTTTGCAATTACCTACGTAAATACTAAAGTGTATATATACACATCCCACAACTGTACCGATTAATAACTTCTATTTACACAAACGTATATGTGTTTATATAACGTTTAAAATTCCCCTGTCCCAATTTTGGTAAATTTGAGATGTGGTTTATTTCTTAGGTTCTAATTAATATTAATTAGTTAGTTTAAATGGATTTTGTTCGATGATCGTTACACTTACAACTTTCAATTGACGAAAAAGAGTTTTATGGTGAAGATTGAAGTGCTAAAATTATTAAAATGTACTCAAGGCACGTATGTAGGGGTAGGCATTGTAATGGCCAGTAACACTGCTGTGGAATTCAGAATAATACAGGTACCGTTCAATGGGAGTTAGTGTTTTAAGGCTTACTAGAAGTCGAGTTCCTCTGCCTTTAGTAACAAGAACATAAAACCGAAGCAGTATTTGCCTGCGTTCAGGATTATAGTCACTACATCTGAATGCCACACAAAGGGTGTGTTAATATCAGCAGAACTTTAGGGTTACTAGTAAAACTGAAAATGACGTCAAAACAACCGGATCTGGATCTCGAAATTTACTGGGTTTGTAAACACACGCGATAATTACAATAAAAACTGCGCAACAATTATTTGGTACATAAAGATATTGATTAATGTAACGCTTCTGTTACACGAATTTCATTAAGAAAGTTTGATATCGAGGGGACTTAGGTACAAGACATGGTTGAACGTGTACTCAAGTATTTGTTAAACACAAACCTTTTGTAGTAACTGAAATAGGCGAAAAAGCTACCTACTTTAATATTTAAAGAGAAATTTAAAGGACAACTTGGTAGCAATGAAGAATGGAAAGATCACCTGGACCAGGAGGTATCTCAAGTGCTTTGGGAACCACGAAGACATTTCATGAATCTAAGCTTTATGAATCAAAGAATACCAGAATAATGAAAAGTTTTGTCAGTATTTAAAAAAGGCAACAGAACTGACCCGAACTGCTACTAAGTGTAGTAAGCTCTCCAAGTTTCCTTTGCAGCAACTATTGGTAATGACCAAAGGGATTTATACCAGAACGTTCGTGTGTTCGCCTATTCAACAAATAGTATTAAGAAAGATTAAAAGATTTAAAGAAAATATATGACGGTATACCTACCACGATACCACGATGGGATAAAAACACCGATAAATATCTCATAAGCATAATCGTTAATTTATATGCTCTGTGACATGGCAAACGATCACTAAACCACCCACATCACCACCTGCCTAGCTAGCTCAATTAAACTCAGGTAAATTAAATACCCTCTAACCAAATTTTTGTACGAAATTATTATAATTTTACCAGGGCATGTTCAGAATCTGCCACGATGAAAAATCTCGATGAGGACTTAAAATTAAATCTTTTGAGATCTTCACTAGCCAAATTTTTATTTAAACACCTACCATAACTCTAGGTACTAACATAAAATGCATGGTGACAACTCTTATACTGGGTCGTAACTGGGTTCGATTCATCACAAAACTGTAAAACAAATCTATTCCACAATAATTAATTAATTATGCCGCAAAAAACGGAAAACACTCAAGGCCTGCAAACAAATGCGCACACATACGATCGATTGAAACAAATCAGTTAATACCTTAAAACCAAGGTGCTACAGATATTGGGAGAGGGGGCACTGGCAGGTAGGCTATAAGGGTCTGGGTCACGTACATACCTGATGACTGCCTTGATAAACCAAATTGTGTCCTTTGCGACGGAATTAATGAAGAAATTGGAGCGGGACACCGACCCTTGTGGAAGGTATCGCCGTTTTAATAAGGATTCTCCACCGTGACACTGCCGTTGACCGGGTTGGATTGGGGGTGCGGATAGCGCGACAGTGATACATTTGTGATACTGAATGATGGGATATTTTAAGCGACATGCTAGTGATATTTTTATGTTGTGTTTCGTGTGCAAGACATGTGTCGATAACTGTCAACTGTGATATTGGTTTTAAGTGAGTGTATCTGTGATTTTTTCTCTTTCTTTCTCGTTTTCTTCTTTATATAATTTCGCGATCAGATCTCTCCAAATAAACATAATTAATAGAAGAGAAACTCTAGACTCTTGAAATATGATGCCATAATAGCGTTGGACATTGGCTCCGCAGGTGGAAAAACCATCGAGGCAGAGTGGGAGTGGTGTTAACTGGTGCAGGGTGTAAGAAAACATCAAATTGATAACGTAGAATTTTATTTGTGAAACATCCTGTACTATGTGTTGTAAAATCCCCTCGTTAGATGTCGGCTGTTGTTGTCCCCATCCTTTATTTGCAATCCTTTCTACATCTCCCACCTTGTAGTGTGTCCTATAAAATGTGTTTGTAAAGTACCAGAGGACACTTTCGATTAATTCCGTTCCTTGTTACAATCATCCACCAGAACCAGAACCAGACCAGATTCCGGCCCGTTTAGCAAACTTGAAATCCTTTTAAGTTTATTTTATTTCCCGTTTCGTTTTAATTCCATCAGAGCTTTTCGTTTTAGTTTCATTATTTTTCCAGACCTATTAATTCGATAATTTTGCCGTTTTACTCACCTGTTCCCGGGAAGATAATCCTGGTAGGGTAAATCCCTGCGGGCTTATAAAACCGGACACAGAACTAGTTCATTGTATTCTTGCCTTTGGTCGGTCGACCGGACTGGAATCCAAAGATCTTCCCTTCCGTGTTTGCCGTCTGATTCCACCGACTTTGAGTAGAGGTTGTTGGAAACGGGTGGAAGTTCCTATGTAAGTGCCGTCGCCAGGTAAATCCCGACCTTATTTGGGAGCTATTACTTCCTGTTCAAGTCAACACAGGTCGGGTTATTTCTTTGCTGAAGAGCACCTGAAATATAATTGGTGGAGAAAGCTTCCGATACTTCCTTTATCTGATACCTCCTCGAGCCTTGATAAGAATCCGGGTTTATGTGGTAATCACTCTTATCATTACAGCGAACTAGTAGCACTTACCACATCCACCTCACGTTCCGAGTTGGGGAAAAGAAAACTACAAGACCAGAGTCCAAGGTCAACCGGGGATTTTAGAGGTGTCTACACACCCAACACCGGGAATTTAATATTTGAATTGTGATTCATTTTTATTTTATTAATTAAACAGTTTCAATTAGTACGAATTTCGATCTCTGGCCAGCCGGCTGGAGCTACCCGAAGGCAGAACCCCGTTCTGCTCACAAGGGGATGGGAGAAGGAGCTTGAAAGTGAGAAATGGGTATGACAGACGTGTATATACGCGGGGCACAATGGTTTACAGTTGGGTGCAACGTTGGAGGGATTCTGCAGGGCTGTGTGGAAGGGAGGGGCGCCACCCTGCAGCTGTTGCAGGGGGCTCACTCGAACTACTGGGGGAGCGAGATGACCAACCGGAGGGGGTGGATGATTATGGAGTGGCCTGAGGAGAGGAGAAAGTCGGCCACTATATTAAACGTCACCTTCGTTTCAGACGATCTCCGGGACAAACTGGGTGAGTGGGAAGTCCTGCAACAGGAAACATTAAGCGACCACCATTCCGTGCTGTGGGACCTTGAGGATGAACCCCTTAGTCGGGAATGTCTGGAAGCAATCTGCAGCGCAAGCTGGAATGACACTGAACGGTTTTGCAGGATGTTATAGCTGAAATCCAGTCCAAAGATCTGGCTTATGTGAAAGAACGATGCGAAAGAGAGCCTAAAGCTGGAAGATGAGGGGTTAACTGGTGGACGGACGAGATAGCGGAAGATAGGAAAACATGCACTCGCCCGAGATGGAGGGATACAAGAGAGAGAGGAATATTAAAGAACATGATAAAGAAAATCAAGGAACGCTCGTGGGGGCGGCTGTGTTGATAACGACATCTTGAGGAGGGGCTACAGGATCGTAACTAAAAAGATAAAAACAGCGTAGACAATTTTGGGATAGACAAAAGAACGCTCACAAGAAATAATACTCTTCCCCAGGTACGAGGAGCTTCCGGACTGGGATACACATGAAGACAATGTTTGTTGTGCCCGCAAGTGACGCGGTGGAGAAACCTGATATGGTGCTGAAGTTATTTACCAAAGTCTATTATTATTGAGAACTACCTATTATTAATAAATTTTTTTTTTAGGCGATCGATTTTGACTTTATTGTCATCTTGAGGCCGTAGCGTCCAAGTTAAAATATAATAGACAGTGGATGAATGGTGGTAACATATGAAATTTTTGTGAAAAGATGTGGATGTAGATGGGGCGGTTGACTACGTTGTGGTTGTAATCGATCGCCTAAAAGAAAAATTTATTAATAATAGGTAGTTCTCAATAATAATACACTTCATTAATGACCTATTAACAATGGAGTCATACATTAAGCTTATTTACCAAACTTATTATCAACGGTTGTTATCCCTAAATCTAATCGGCAAATATGCCTCTTGAACTCAGCGGGGAAGCTATTGGAAAGAATAGTAAAAAATAGATTGTGTGATACTATAATGTCAAAACTTTCTAAAAGGCAGCTTGGCTTTGTGAAGGGCCGAACAACTAGCAACGCCCTGTGCAGAGGTGGCGAAGGCAAACTCGAGCACATGGATAACCAGGGAGGTGCGCCTGGTAACCTCATTGGATGTGAGGAACGCTTTCAACGAGGACCCAAGGGAGGAAATATGCGAGGCACTCCGGAAAGAAACGCCCGTTTACTTTAGTCCGTAGTGCAAAATGTGGATAATAGCGAATGCTACGTAAACAGAAATTGTTCTGTAACCTTAGACAATCACGCCATATCTCACGACTCTAAGACACCTTTCAGTCCGTTCCAAGATCATTCGCTCACGTAACACAACAAAAAAAAACCCTGCTAAACAACAAAATCGAAAAATTTGGAACCAAATACTGGAAAGTACCGTTAGAAGTTCCATCATTTATTAAGGATGACGGAAACAAGATCGTTAAAGAGGGTGCACTTATTGAAACCACCCGGAAGAAATAAAAGAGGTCGACCTAGAAATTCCTGAAGGTTAACACTAACGAATGCTTGATAAGTTGTTTGTATTCATAGAGGGATGTCTTTATTCTACCCGCAAAAATTGAAGTTCGGGTTTTGGTATTCTCAGGAAAATTAAAAATCTGCGTTCTTACTAAATCATTGTATTTGTCGTCTAAAAGGCATTCAAATTCCGGATCTTTTACAGCTACAACCAGTGCATAATTACTTTCCACCCTCAACCTGTCCAAAATTCAAAATGTACACACAAGTTCGAAATTCAAATAAATGTAATTGAATTTGCACGCGATACCGGTAACGACAAACGCATTGACAGCTGGTAGTTAGGTAATAGCTTATATTGTAAGGGGATCTTAATTCCAAATTGCTTTAAAATTGAACTTTTATAACTTTTGATGGCAACGTAAAAGTTGTCGGTTTTAAATTTCACAAACCCCCGTCAACTTTTAAATGCGACGACGAAAAAAATTATTTTATTTAAATGATCCGATCAAGTACATAATCTAAAACACTGGTGGAAAGAAAAATGTAGAACTTTTTATGGTTAGCAATAAAAATAACGTAAGACTTCCTTAATAAAAATTCAATAGGTGAGCTTGTTAAGGGGAGTTTTGATTTATTACGCCGGCCGCTTCGAATAAAGGGTGTATGCGTTGTCAAGGTGATGAAACCTCTTGACATTTTTAAAATATCCCTAGTCCTATCTTTTCCTGGTATATTTAAAAAAGGAACCTTGTTTATCTTTCGCTGAAATGTAACTAATAGTTTCCCAAATCGCGCTTCTTGTTATACCAAAAACCTCGCTGAATTCTGCTTTCGGATTAATATTAATTGAAATTACGGAATACACGTAGGTATACTTTTTTCAATACTTATTGTCGAATTTTTATAGTTCCACAATAATATTCGCAATTCGTTGCTTGAGAGTATATACGCCGGGATAAGTTTTAATTTAAATCGCACTAGAAGAATCAGGCGCGATTCTCAAATGAAAATATATTACACCTGTATTACGGGTTAAGGAAGAAACATGTATGTAGTTAAGTAGCTAAGATATGACACAATGTAACTTTTCCCATTCATTCTTTTTATGTCAACGCAACTCATTTTTTGTGAACTTTTCTTTTCTCTTTGCAACATCGATTAAATTAAAGTTTGTGTGCGGTCCAATTATGAAATTACCTACATATACTACCTGTTGAGGTCCATAACGTTGTGTGTTGTACCAAATGCTATTTTATCATCACTCTGCAACAAATCCTTTATCATTCGCTGTCTGCTTTGATGCAGGTAATTGCATTATTGCGTGAATGACGTCAGTCAATCAACCTCCATATATCATGTATGAACTGTATTATGCGATCATATACCTATTGGAGAGCAGGAAGCCAGTTTTTAACGTCATCCACGAAATGGAGAAACATCAACCGCGGTAGTTTCTTTTGGTTACACTGCCGTCACATTTGTGTGTAAGGTGGGTTGCATGACTGGCCGCTTTTTGCTTATGAGACTTCACGTTCACCGAAAACGACTCTTCTATGGACCGGAATTTTTTACCATTTTGACTGCTTTTTCCACCCAGGTCGACTACCAAAACTCGAATTCTTTTTTTTTTCTTTTTTAGTGCAAAATAATCGCCCCTCTTTGAATGACTAACTAAATGGAAAAATGGTTATGGTGGTGATCTTAAATTAATTGCAATTGGATAGTCACTTTTTTCCACCGCTACCAAACGGCTTTTAGGGAAGTGACTGGCTTTTAAATTTTGCAGTATCAACACTTCTCACACACCTACCTTTATTCAATTTGCTGAATCGCAGAAGTAACCAAAAACGACTAATTTACAGAGTGTAATTCAAAACCATAGAATGAGGCTACAACGAATGATTTAGACCTATTAATCTATGGCGAACGTTTACTCTTATTACAATGGACAAAATAAAAACTTCGAAACTACCATGAACAATATTTGTTTGGGGGAATGTTTCACAAAAGAATTCAAATAAAAATGCCCCATTACAGTACCCCCTCCTGCTGTTTTAAACGAAGAAAACCTGATGAGATTTGTAAAACCACAATACAAGAAACGGGAGCTCATCATAAACAAATTTTCAAAAATGTCTAAAATATCAAATATATCAAAATATATGAAATTCTCAAAAATCCTAAGCAAAATCACACTCACTAACTTAATAAAAAAACTACTACAATTCAAAAAACCTAAGACCTAAAAATTGCAACTTCAAAAATCCACCAGATTTCCAAACAAATTCTAAAATAAGATAAAATTCTATGTCAAAATCCCAAAAAATCTAACCTATTCAACATAAAAGATAAAACAAATTATGTACACTTCAATTTACTTCACTTCACTTGATTTCACTGTTTTCAATTTTCTTCAATAATAAACCACAAAAATAACCTCCACTTTTTAACTTCATATAACTTCAGATAAATAAAATGAACTCTTTATCAAATTCTTCTTCTACTAATAACTTGGAGTATTGAGCTAATTCTACCTCTTCTTCAATTTTCTTCTTTCAACTTCGGTTTATCTTCTTTAATCATCTTCACTCTAACTTCTTCTTCATTTCTTGTAATCTGCGCTTCTTCTTCTTTCTTGAAATATTCTCGCCCTAAACTGGTTATTTTCTTTTCTTGTGTCTTCTTAAGTTTTACGTTAAATGCTAACCTGCGTAGCTCAGATGAGTTTACGTTAGTAGCTCTAGCTCTGGCGACAAGGGTCCTGGGTTCGAATCCCAGGTAAGGCATGGCTGTTTGTGATTGTATAGTGGGTTGAGTGGGGAGAATAGCTAATTAGCTAACACTCCGCCCACAATAAAATAAAGGCAATAAAAAATATTCTTGGGCCCTCAAAAGAGCTTTGAGTAACATTTCTTCTAACATCTTTTGTCGTTATTTAGAAATTTTTACTTCTTCTAGCGCTCCGTCTCCCTTCTCTCCCCTCCCCTCTCTGGAAAATGACTGGTTGACTCCTCGTCCTTTTTTTTCATCTTCTTGAGTCCCTTCCTTAACTTGATTTAAATCTTCAATTAAATTACTTAAATTTTCATCTGTATGGTTAACATCTTTAATTTCTTTATTGGTTTTACTATCATTTCTTTTTTATTTTCTTCAAATTCTTTTGATTTCTGTTTTCCTCTAATTTCTTCATATTAATTTTGAATGTAATAAATTAAATTTATGCGCTTCTTGCTTCTTTGGTACTTCTGAGGGACTAGTGGAGCTCCTAGTCCTCTCCTTTGTGGTTTTCCGAATTTCTGTTAATATTTGCATTCGACTCCCTTTAAACCTCCTGGTTTCTATTCGATTTGTATTTTCCTTTCTCTTTTCAATTATTGTCATATTCTCCTCTAATGTATTTCACCTGTCTTCTGTTATCCTTTCTTGTTTCTTGATTTCTTGAATTTGAATTTATTTTTGGTCTTTCTTCTTAATTTGCAACTTCAATCCGTTCTAGAACACTCGTTAATTTTGCTATTGTAACTCTTTCTGAAGACCCTATTAACATATTTTCCACCTCTCTGGGGAAGTAACAAAATAGGGCAGCTACTACTAGGAGTCGAATTAGTTTAATTGTAATGCATAAACTCATATGAGAATTTATTAAATATTTGTAGTTGAAGTACAACTAAAGACAAGGAACGCTCCGGCAGTGTAGAATTACATATTGGAAGAGTCGATCTACTCTTAAATCTCAAATTCAGGTTATGCACATCAGTTCTGAAAGTGATCCTTTGAAATAGATATGCTGGAGTTTTAGTATTAAGTAGTTTATGAAACTCGAAGTATTAAGGTATATTATCGCTCATATTCAGTCAGAGCTTTCATAGCTCACCCGTTTATACCTTCTTATACAAAGAATTAATCGGATACAAGAATTCTGAAGCGCCTTGTTTACATCAATACTTAGACATACCTGAAACGTTTTGGTTATGTATTTTACTTTTGTTTCAGTTGTACCACTTCCCAGTCGTAGGAATTCAGAGAAGTTTGTCTTGGTTTAGAGTGGTTTCAAAACTTTTATTGCTTAGAAGTTTAGCTTAAAAAAAAGTTTTCAGCACCTGTCAGGGTTCGGTCTTAAATTATTAAACAGCACCTTATCTTATCACCAACCGCAAACAGCGCTAGGAGTGGAGATAATGAAATTGAATCAATGGATCGTTTATCTGCTTCAATTAATCAAATTTGAAATAAGTAGGTAACTCCTCTTCAAGGGATTATACCAATGTTCATTTTCTTTAAATTTTGAAAGTCTTTAATGGGTACTTAACTTCTCCTTCAGGAGTAACACGTTAATTAACGCAGCCGATCGTGGATCGCAATGCATGTATTTTGGCTCCTCAAGCAATCGCCATTTCAATTACCGAGTAGATTAACTCGGGTTCCTTGTTTCTTTTCTTTGTTTTAGAGTGAAGCGTCGGAACAGAGCTCTCTACTTGTGCTGGCGAATTCTTCATTAAAGGTATCGTATCGTATGGGTGGCACTCCCTAGGTATAGATGTTTTCAGGTCGCATTAACAGCCGTTTGTGTGACTTAACGACAGTCGTGGAATGACCGCCAGCTTTTCATGCCCTCCTAAGCATGGTAGTCAGGAGATGTTCTGTACCACTAAAAACTGACAAGTTGTGGGATTTGAACTCACAACCGGTGAGATTAGAGTCGGAGTCTTAAACCGTTACATTAAAGGTAAGGTGATTACACCGGTCAACAAAAAAATAATTTTTTTTTGCGCATGAGATTTACATAATATATTCTAATAAGCAAAAATAAATACAAAGTGCAATTAGACATTGAAAATATTTGCTTTTACAAAAGTTATAGCGATTTGATTGAAAGCTTTCAGGAGCGAAAATTAAAGCTGTAATCTTTGTTTTTCCTCAAATAAAAAGAAAAATGGAGGGTGATATTTTCCCGCGGTTACTTAGCAAAGAGGGAAAAAAATCCTGGAACAGTTTTAAGGATATAGTCCATGGTTTCCCGTTCAGTGTTTCCTGGGAAACCATAGAGCTGAAAATTATGACGAGCTGACAGGTTTTGGTTTTGCATCATCGGGTATAGAATGTCTCTAAAGATGCACAGGTTACATTCTCATTTAGATTAATTTAAGGATAATATGGGAGCTTATTCGGAATAACACGGACGACCCTTTCGTCAAGACATAATGGAATTTAGGCACGTTACCAAGGCCAGTAAGCTGGAAGCATGATGGAAGATCATATTTGGGGGAATGATGAGAAAAACTTCAGTTGAAAATGACAAAAACAGCAAAACTGTTCCATTTTTAAACATTTAGACTCTAAGACAAACAAATTATAAATGTAGGAACGATACCTTATAATAAATCATGCCAATGTAAGTAAGATTTTATAGGTAATTTTATTTTTTGGTTTTTTGCATTTTTTTCGCACAAAAACAAATACATAACCTTTTTTTGTTCTAATGCTTATTTGTGGCTATACAAGCAATACAAATAAGGTATATATGTCTCATGCGCAAAAATGCTGTAGACCGGTGTTATTCTATATACTTTTATTTTCAGTGCCATTTTGTCATAATAATTTTACATTTCTGGGATTCTTTTGTAAATCCGTAACTTACCGCAATCGATCACGAACTAAATAGGGATGTGTAAGAAGTGGTAATTATTGTTGAATTTTTGGGAATTAGGTACGTACTAATGGCTCAATTAAACGCTGCCCTCGTTCTCCGGAATAAAATAAAGACAAGGTTTTCTCAACATAGAGAAGCTATTGCAGACATTCGTGAAGATTTATTGATTTGAGTAATGAACAGTACGAGACGACGATACCAGATATGCATAGAAAAAATGGCTTGAAATTCCGTGTATGTTATTGTTGTGGTAGTACGGTATGTAATAATATATAAGGTTTGTGAATGGTAAAATCGTAGTCACTATAGCCTCGGGCCCTTTTTGTAGAACAAACTTGGTATAGTTGACTTGATTGTTATATGGTTGCATACTTACTGGTGATAACATCCTATTATCCACGAGACTGAATCGGGAGTTGGTTTTACGAATAATTCTTCCTGCTGGCACTCTTAGGGGTCACCCTGAAAAGAGTACAAAAATTAGTTTCTTTATATATTGCAGAGATTATGGACTTAAATAAATATTTGGTATGTTTAGGAATTCTGATCACAACCCATTATATAGGGTTTTCCATTAAGGACGTTAATCTTTAAATTTGAATAAAACATGCTGTGTGTTAGATATCTTCGATTTTTTTTTATTATTAGAAAGGCCAATGAATGGCATTATGTATGGAATATGATATCGTTCACATGGCCGCCGTGACTTCGTTGCGTGGCACGTATACGAGAGGTCCAATTTTCGATTACTCTGGCACACAAATCGGGCTGAATCTCGTTGATGCATTGAGTGATATTGCCTTTAAGGGCATCGGTGGTTTGCGGCTTATTCGCGTAGACCTGCGACTTCAGAAATTCCCACAAGAAAAAGTTTAACGGGGTCAAATCGCACAATCTCGGTGGACAGTTGACGTCGCCTCTGCGTGAGATAACCACCGATGACCCATTTTCGCAAAACAATTTTACAATTTGTACACGTTGTTGAACACTAATGCCCGTTTGTACCGACAAATTTAAGCGGAGTTTAGCTTAAGCGTAGCTTAAAATCCATGGCAACCAGTGTCTCAATAATCGTTGCCATGGATTTTAAGCGACGCTTAAGCTAAGCTCCGCTTAAATTTGTTGGTGCAAACGGGCGTAAGACTCTCCATGATGATTTGTCAAAACATACTGAATAAATTACAGCCAATTTGACAGATGTAACTAAAACAATATCGCCGCAATCAACTGTCAAAGTTTAACATCCCTATTGGAAAACCCTTTAGAACAGAAAATTAGACTTCATAAGTGAAAACCACGAACGTTTTAGAATACAAAAATTCACAGATTTCGCAATTCATACAACTATCAGCAACATTGAAACTGATAGCAGTATAACGCAATAATATGTAAAACACAAATAAGTCTATAAGGTCAGTGAGTCGACCTTATGAATAATAAATGTGTAAACAAATATAGCAAACGAGCTCCTGAGTACCTATGGTTATAGCATGCCCAAAACCAAATTTTGAAATTGGAGTTAGATTTGCTTTTATTCCAAGCACCTATGTATAAAATTTCATTTAAATGCTTTCATAAAAAAGTAAATAAGAAAGTTGGCACTGCGCATGAGCAAAACCAAATTTGGGAACTGGCGATAGATTTGCTTTTATTTCAAGTGCGTATGCATCAAATTTCATTTAAATGCTTTTATATATAAGAAAGTTGGAGTCTGCGCATCTAATCTAAGATCTCAAACATACCAGCTTGTTTATCATAAGTCAACGCATTATCAGGAATCTCAATTACATAGGACTCGACTGCATCGTCATAGATATATACGCTTTTAGTGCGTACTATTATATACGAAAATACAAAATTGTCAATTTTAAAAAATACCGACGTATACTCAACATGATAAATCAGTAGATCTGACAGCACTGCTAATAAGTCACTTTCACGAACTGTGGCTGTCGCAGTTCAAATCTTCTCTGGCTTCCCCACCTTAGCCTTTTAACATTCGAGCGTTTCATATAAAACGTCTCATACAAATTTAGAAACTAGGCTCCGCAGGAGTGTTTTCAACACTAAAACATCATAGTTAGCGATAATAAGGGATTTCCTAAAAATCCATACCAAGTATACGATCAAAAATTATCATAAAAATAATAAATATAACTTTCTAGCATAGATTTCTTTTATTGTGTATTCAGAGTGGCGCACCTATCGGAAAAATCGGAAACTGTAAAACTTGTCCGATAGGTATTCTCGCACGATTAGGGCGTTGTGCGCGGGTGTACCATCCTGTTGAAACCAACAGTTTCCATCTTTTGTTAATTTTGTATGACGTATATCGTTGGATTCCTAATGAAAAATGCTAGTAATACAATACGTACTTTTTTACGGGCCATATAAAAATAAGGTTGATGATGATTTCTTTGAAACGAAACGTTGTATTGAAATTATCTCGACGGTGTCTTGTAGAGCTCAAAAAGTGGCAATGAGAAAGTGTTTCCTATTTTTTTGTGTATGTTCAAATAACATCAGAAAATATAAAAATCAAATCGGCAAATTTCGGTTTTTCTGGAATATCTTCGGAAGCAATCGGAATTTTTTGGTTTTCTTTAAAGCATGATAATAATTGTTTCATTGCAGAACTTTTTCATAATTTGACCATCGTCGTATCTTCTATGGTTTCGCAGATGATATACATCCTTATCTTGGACACAGTGTATATTTGTACACCCCCGCTGGCATAAATAACGGGCGACCAAAAATGAGCTGTTGTCGAGTCACCTTTCGAAATTCAAGTTAAGTATGATTTCCTATGTAAACAAAAATTCCAAAGGTGACTCAACAGCAACTCATTTTTGATCGCATAGTACTGCAGGCACGGTTTGAAGCGCTTCTGATAATGATGGAAATCAAAATTAATATTGGATCTGATTGGAAAGTGAACCATAATTCTACCCAAATTTATTAAAAGACTAAAAGAGTTGAAAGTGAGATAAAATATGGTCCACCTTCTAAGTAAATTTGGCATGTTTGAGGAGGTGCAAATTGTAGTTGTTTAACCTATCTTTCACGTAATTACCGATCGCCGACTTTAAAGATTAGTAACTGCGATAAGAAACGAAAGCGGATGTGACGCATTCTTCCCGGGAAATATGTGGTGTTTATTCCAGAGCATTATAGAAAATTTGGGAGCGTTCGGAAGCGTTCGAGAGCTTTCAAGAGAGAGTGTTTGCTATATAAGCAAATCGAATTGTGCTTCAGTGAGTTCTAACAGCGTTGCCGAAGTGAAATATTAGTGATAAATAGCTTAAGCTCGTGTTATGTTATCAATTGTGAGTGATAAATACTAAATTACTAAATTAATTCATTTCAAGACTGATATAAATTCATTGTTAGTTAATTGTAAATAAGTAAGTCACGTAATTAAATGTGCGTTACACTGTGTTGTTTGTATGTAAGTGGACAGTTAATGAAAGTGTATGTCAGTAGTGACCAATTGAAACGAAAGCCGGGTTCGAAGTTGCGATCAACAATCACAATCAACCGAAGCTAAAATAGAAGCATGTCTGTACTGTAAGGCAAGGTGGTATATATTTACTGCTAAACAATTAACGCCTGTTCGGCTGATGAATTCAAACTCCTACCAAGTTAAAGAATTGCACTGAGATTGGGGCGTGTACTCTAGCAGCTGAAGTTGTATGAATACAGCCAAGGGTATTGACACTTTGGAGTGCCCAGAAAGGCTTCAAGCAATGATCACAGCCTCATGCAAGCCAAAAGACCAGGCTAAAAGGCAGGGACCCGGACCGGGTCGAAAACCGAATAGAAACCGGTATTTTTTTTCAGGACTGAAAACGGAACCGAAACCGTAATTTCTTCAGAAATGGAAACTTATTCAGAACCGGAACCCTTATTATTTTTTCTTTTAAAGAATAATTTTTTTCCGTCTGTATGTATGTGCGTATGTTCGTACGTTGGAATTTTGGAGGTAACGGCTCGACGGATTTTGTTCAAATTTTGGATATGTATACTGCCCTCCTACGTAAAAACCCCGTATCTCCAAAAATTAAAAAATGCGATATTTGCTAATACACGTTTCTTATAGTGTGTACTACTACTTTACTTAGAAAGAACACCACATTTGCTAAGTTTTCCTTGATTTATAAGTAAAAATTGTTTCCACGTATGTAACATCAGTGGCCCTAATACTCAATAATTGAGTATAGTATTAGTATTTATTAAAACATCGTATGCACACATCTTTAAGCAAGAACACCGTATTATACGTGCAAATGCGGAATTCTAGCTTAGGGATAATATTTACGGGGTTTTATCTTAGTAAAACGCGTGTTACGCCGCTGTATTGCGAGTTGTTATAACCTGGCGATACGGTCGTTGGCGCACTTTCATGCCAAATACGTGCAGGGTGATTAAAAAAATTTTAATATTAGATTGTATTGTGCTTGTGACTTAGGACTAAGGTAAGTTTTCAAAAGAAATATTTTAACGCTGTTTATTTATATGCACGTCTCACAATTAAGTATGAAAACGCACCTACAATTTTGAAAATTAAAAAAATTGCGATATTCTCCTTAAGGAAATTATTTGTGATGTCCAATTCATTGCTCATGTTCACGATATTGAAAAGTTTACAATTTTTATTAGCAAAAGTTATGCTATACGTTGTTTTTACGAAGTAATGTTACCTGATTATGGAATTTTTAAACCTCGTAACTCCGCTTTCAAATAGTATTCAAAAAATTATTATGTTAATTTTTACATAATTATTCTCAGGGCACCCAAAAGCAGTAGTAAGTAGTCAATTTTGCAGTTATATGATATGGCATTTGGGGCAACGCAGAATGTATTAATCCGCGTTTTTCTCAAAATCATGTTCCCTGGAGATACAGGAGTCTTTCGTAGGACGGCAGTATATTAAGCATACTGAAACGAAAACTAACGAGCCGGATTTTTGAAAAAAAATTGTAGAGCGCCGCAACGGCATCGAACGTTTTTTTTTCATATAGAAACCTAAAATTTTTATTAAGTTATTCGAAAGACTTTCTTTTTTGTGTACAACAAAATTATGCTACGTTCTAATATAAAAATGCGGAGAAAAACATGTCAAAGTTGAAAACTATCTAGCGGCTTAGTGTTGAAAGTGAAAGTGCTAATCAAATGCGTCTCATTTAAAAAAAATGCAAATGCTCCTTCTTGCCCTCCTCTGCGGGCGCCCCTGAATATTAGCATTGTTTATTCATAAATACGACGATATTCGATAAAAGCTACCATTCTGAATCTTCTGGTACTGAGGACAAAATTAATTCTATGGTTGTGTACAATCATTAATTAAATGCCATGCACTCATCATAAAACGCCATTTCCTCCAGAAACCATGTGAAATCTATACCTAAATTATGATGGAGTTTGTATCAGGAAAACAATTACATTTCCACGCAATTTAAAAGAAAAAACTACTGGGTTGCGGTTAATAACATCTCTAACACGAATATTCAACTACCGTAAATTAATTCAGTAAAGCTCCAAGCATATTAGCAACACATTTGTAACTGTATAAGAGCGTTCCGAGTTGAAAATAGGATAACCCTATTAAAAGCTATTTTCGTTAACATCAATTTGAAATTGAAACTTTTGTATAAAGGGGATTTGCTTTTGCAGTAATAATGCAGCTACGTAGATTGTGGGCGATACTTTGATGGGGCCCAGCTTTGAACCCTTTAACTTGTCACAACGGACTTATGTTTTGTTTTTGTTTGCGTAACATCTATAAAGTTTGGCGTATATTTTGGCTTAATGCTTCCGAATCCAGGATGTTTGTATTAAATAACGGGTGATTTCAAAGGATATTGCGCAACAATTTCGCGACATTTATTTCATCCACTGAATCAGATTAAAACATACAGCTAATGCCAAAGCATTTTCTGTGCAAGGCCCACGACAGGAAGTGAAATCGACGTTAAAGCTCTAAGTTGATTTATCTGTGTGTCGACAATTTCCGGTAGTGTTCTGCTTTGTTACGCGTTTCGTTACTGATAGCGAACGTATAGAAAAGCGAAATTGAGCTGTTCGTTACCTTACAGTACACACGAATGCCTTTCCGGCCCGTCTCGATTTGAATGCGCTCCCTTACACTGTAGTAACGTTTCACCACTTTATCTCCTCGGCGAAGTTGTGGAAACGTAACATTGAAACAAGAGGGTGCGATAGCTTTGAACGCTGGAAATGTGTACAATAACGCATTTTATCGTGGACGGTATTTCTTACTATTATTCGGCGACGCCGTTTAATACAATTAATTGATTGGATCATCACAACTGTACAAAGGAGCAGCGTAGACACCTTGAAATGGGCTGCTGGTTGATTACTTTGTATTAAATAAAAGTGAGATTGCAATCTCTATGACGAATCGTTTGTAATAAAATGCACTGGTGTGCTTATAATAATAACTTTAAGTAAAATATTCAACAAATCAGAGTGTTAAAGGCGTAAGAGTGTCATCTCGGTACACACGAATGAAGGGCGGTTGTTTTTAGTGTTGAAAACACTTATGGGATGCTACTTTCGAAGGTTTATGTAACGTCACCAAACGATGGCTCCGTTAACTTAGCACCACCATTTCAAATTTCTGACTAAAGACAGATTGCGCTAGAATCTCTATGGCTAGCGCCAGCTAGCGCCACTTTGAGTTCAGCTAGCGCCATTATAGATTTTGCAGAAAAGCCCTTGACTTTCGGGGGGTGCTATGTTAACGCTAGCACCACCATTGCGTCCGATCACTTCCAAAAGCAAGCGCTGTGTTCGTCAGACCTAGCGCCAGCTAGCGCCACAAATTGTAGAGCTAGCGCCACCCCCCAATAGTGAGGGGAGCAATTTTTCCTAGCACCACCATTTTGTCTTTTTATGTAAAATTTTGACGTTTTGTGTTCTGCTGACCTAGCGCCAGCTAGCGCCACTTTGAGTTCAACTCGTGCCATTATAGGTTTTGCAAAAAAGCCTTTGACTTTCGGGGGGTGCTATATTAACGCTAGCACCACCATTGCGTACGATCATTTCCAAAAGCAAGCGCTGTGTTCGTGGGACCTAGCGCCAGCTAGCGCCACAAATTTTAGAGCTAGCGCCACCCCCCAATAGGGTGGGGGGGCCATTTTTCCTAGCACCACCATTTTGTCTTTTCGGGTAAAATTTTTACGTTTGGTGCTCTGCTGACCTAGCGCCGGCTAGCGCCACTAATTTTAGAGCTAGTTTTATAATTTTGCGGTGTCTGTCCGTCTGTCCGTTAGCACGATATCTCGATAACGAATTGACCGATTACGATGAAATGGATGGATTCTTTATCAAATTTGTAGATCGGAGTTGGTGAATTGGCAATATAGCCCAAAAAATAAGGAAGGTCCTTTTGACGTCTCTGTGAGTTATGAACCGAATTGCATGAAATTCAATATGCGTATAGCTTTAGCCATATCAAACGCAATTCCAAAAGTTGAGCCTAATCGATCAACATTCACAGTGCCCTTTTCGCATCTCGACCATTTACAATCCGGATTGAAAACTTTCTTATTTATGGAAGCATTTAAAAGAAATTTGATACATAGCAACTTGGAATAAAAGCAAATTTAACGCCAGTTTCAAAATTTGGTTTTGTGCATGATGTGCGGTGCCAATTTTCTTATTTATGGAAGCAATTAAATGAAATTTCATACATATTCACTTTAAATAAAAGCAAAACTACCACCAAGTTTAAAATTTGGTTTTGCACATGCTGTAGCCATATCCAGGAGCTCGTTTTCTATATTTATTTACACGTCGATGCGAAAAGGGCACTGTGACTGTTGATAGATTAGGCTCAATTTTTGGAATTGCGTGTTATATAGCTAAAGCTATACGCATATTGAATTTCATGCAATTCGGTTCAAAACTCACGCAGATGTCAAAAGGGCCTTCCTTATTTTTTGCGCTATATTTCCAATTCACGAACTTCGATCTACAAATTTGATAAAGAATCCAACTACAACATTTCATCGTAATCGATCCATTCGTTATCGGGATATTGTGGTAACGGACAGACGGACAGACACCGCATCTGGGATGGTCGAACTCTTTACCATTTTTAAACCCGAATGTGCAAATCTGTCCCTCTTAGGATCGGAAATAATAAACAAATTATTTTAATTTGAAATCCTTTACTTTTTGGATTGATCGTTCTGTTTAAAGTACAAAAGTTCCAATAAAAATACTAAAATTTGTATGTAAAGTAGCAAGATTGTAAATATGAACATCCCTTCATTTCAAAGTAAACAGACGGTGAGGTATGCAGGTACAAACTTACTTAAATCCTTTATGAATGCGCAAAAGTTGTAAATTATTTGTCACATCAAGGGTTTACAGGCGCGTCAATTGTGTAAAGTTTGGTATATCTGTATTGTTAAAAACAACACCTTTAGATAGTAGTCGACGCGACGTACATAGGTATATAATTTATCGGGAGCAAATATACAAGAGCTTGATTTTTAATCGGATAATTTTATTCTTACACGAAAGTTTTGTTGCCACCGAAAAAACTCGAGACCAAAAGTGTGATAAAATCGCGACAGTTTTAGCTAGAGCGATTTTATTAATATTATCCTTTTGATCGAGAGTTTTTTCCAGGAGGCAACAAAATTTGAGTGAATTAAAAATAATATTATCCTGACTTAAAACCAAGATCGAGTGTATTTTAGGGAGATTAATAAAAGACAGTAAATTTTACAACCACTACATATTTTACGCATTCCTACACGCATTTTTATCGCTGTTAAAAAGCTAAGTGGCGTTTAATCAGACAAAAAATCATCTGATTGGTTAGAATTTGAAACAATCACCAAGCTGATTGGTCGTATATTAATGGAGTGTATTAATCATATAAAATACATATGCCTTATGGTTATTATTTGCACTTTACACATAAGTATATAAGAATCTGCTTCTTTGTTTTTTTAGCAGAATTAACAAATAAATATGCTGATTGATGCGAATACCTTCAAAGGTATTCAAATACTTTCAAAAATATTCTACCAAAGATATTCGAATACTATAAAAAGTATTCGAATACTTGTCACTCAAATACATTAAAAATTTAAAATAGTACTAGATAAAAGTCTTAATAATACTTAAAAAATGTCAAGTTATACTTTGTATAGACGCAACATGGAAGAACAGCGTTTTATGCACTGAATGTAGTCCCTTTCCCTGAGCTGAGGTTGGCTTTTTTTTATATTTCTATTGTTATATACAAATTTAAGGGGAGTAAAAGCGTATTATTGTTATTATATTATTATATAGGAGGTACCAGAACCTGTCTTATATCAGTTATATCCTTAAGAATACGTGTACCAGTTTTCAAAGCGATCGTACGTGGTGCACATGACACGTACACCTTTCTGAAATTAATTCTAGCGATTTTGAAACAGATCCTTTTTTGTCCGTCCGTCTGTCCGTGTGTATCGGGTCAAAAAGTTTCACTCCAGGCTCGTTCGGTATTCATGTTGTATCGGATTTTTTATTTGATTTGTGATAACGGAAACTTCCTCTAAAAATTTCTAAATAGTTGTCAAATATTTGAATTACTTAAAAGTATTCAAATACTATACGAAGTATTCGAATACTTCTCAAAGTATTCAAATACCTTGCGAAGTATTCGAATACTTTACGAAGTCTACAAATACTTTGCTAAGTATTCGAATACTAAAAATTTGCAAAAGTATTTGAGTTACAAATACAAATACTGCTTCCATAAAAGTATTTAATTACAAAGTATTTGAATACTAAAAAGTATTTACAAAATCGAATACTGCCCATCTCTGGTTATGAGTAGGTACGTTCGTTGACATTTTCAAATTTTGCACTGCGCTGTGTTCTAATCGATTTAGCTCGCAATATTGTGGTAGTGAAATTAATACTGTGATTTACAAAAAGAATTGTGTAGTGAGTAGAGCACAAAACGGAAAAATTTCACAAGAAACCGTAATACCTATGGAAATTTTAAAATTAAAAATTCATAATAAATGATAATTATTTTCTTCCACGGGGATCGTAGTCCCCATTACACTGACTGGTCGTGTTATCTGCACGTTGTATGGCAATACTTAAATTTGTCGTAAGTAAGTGGTAGCTCGGGGTTCCCCAGTAATATAGGTAATGCGTTTTCCCAGGTTCCAATGTCTCTACTGCGAAAGGTATAAAAATGTGGTTCTGTTCTATAATTGAACTGTATTTCCTTATTTTTATACTTGCCGCAGATTCAGCTACTGCACCACTCGTTTTACTCGAAAATGAATCCAAAATATTTCAGTGGCGCCAAGTCATAAAGCTAGGAAAAACTGTCCCAGACTACTTGGGTGTGGCGCCAACTCCTAAGATTTTGACTCTATCTGGGAGATATGTCAGCAAAACACAAAATAGCAAAAATGTTGCGGATTGGGCGCCAGCTCTGCAATTTGTGGCGCTAGCTGGCGCTACGTTTAAAGAACACAGCGCAGCGCTTGCTGTTGGTAGTCATCGAACACAATGGTGGTGTTAGCGTTAATATAGCACCCCCAAAAGTTAAAGGCTCTTTGCAAAATCTATAATTGCGCTAGGTTAACTTGAGCGCTAGGTCTACAAAACAGAATACATAAAATTTTTACCCGAAAAGACAAAATGGTGGCCCCCCCCCCACTATTGGAGGGTTATGGAAGCTCTAAAATTGTGGCGCTAGCTGGCGCTAGGTCAGCAGAACACAAAACGTCAAAATTTTACCCGAAAAAACAAAATGGTGATGCTAGGAAAAAGTCTCCCCCGCACTATTGGGGGGTGGCGCTAGCTATAAAATTTGTGGCGCTAGCTGGCGCTAGGTTCGATGAACACAGCGCTTGCTTTTGGAAATGATCGGACGCAATGGTGGTGCTAGCGTTAACATAGCACCCCCCGAAAGTCAAGGACTTTTTTGCAAAATCTATAATGGCACGAGCTGAATTCAAAGTGGCGCTAGTGGCGCTAGGTCAGCAGAACACAAAACGTCAAAATTTTACATGAAAAGACAAAATGGTGGTGCTAGGAAAAATTGCTCCCCTCACTATTGGGGGGTGGCGCTAGCTCTAAAATTTGTGGCGCTAGCTGGCGCTAGGTCTGACGAACACAGCGCTTGCTTTTGGAAATGATCGGATGCAATGGTGGTGCTAGCGTTAATATAGCACCCCCCGAAAGTCAAAGGCTTTTCTGCAAAATCTATAATAGCGCTAGCTGAACGCAAAGTGGCGCTAGCTGGCGCTAGTCATAGAGATTCTAGCGCAATCTGTCTTTAGTCAGAAATTTGAAATGGTGGTGCTAAGTTAACGGAGCCCCAAACGATGAAACGCTCAGATGTTAGAAGGCGACTTAAGGCGTTTTAAGGGTGAAAGTAACCCAAATGAAAGGATACGTTTAGTTTACGTAATATGGTTTACGTAGTCACATATTGAGAAACAGGAAATGGGAATGTGCCTCGGTTTTTAAGATAGGTTTGCGTGTAAGACAGATCGAATTACTTAACACGTTGAGAAGTTGTGACCCCACCCTCCTTCATGGAGCAAGTCTGTTAAATTAGTGCAATAAAGTGTTGTCTTTGATTATTGAGACAAAAATTCCCTGCATCTGTGAATTTTTTAAGTTAGGAAAAATCCGGCAGTCCACCCGGCCGCGAAATTGGGCCATATATTCGTCAAGTTTTAGATCAAAAGAACAAATTTACATGCATTCACTAATTTTTTTGGGAAAAACGACCGAACTCATTTCCTGGATACGTATGATTTTTTTACTTACATACTATTCCCTTCGTAGTGACCTCAAAACTGATCTCTGATCTTGTATTTTTAGAATCATACAACTTGGAAATTGTAAAGTCCATTCAGTGGGACAAAAATCATGAAGCAATTGCCATAAAAGAGTTTTGTGAGGTCTATAATCGGAAAGTCAAAAGTAAAAATGTTCCGGGCAATTCCAAGAGCTGAACTTCAGGCTGCTCTCATCGGTCCCAAAAATTATGTCAACTTTTAAGGAATAATTAAAATCCAGACAACTGACTGACTGGACAGACGGTTCAAGATGCACGTCGCTAAAAGAATAGGAGAAAATTTCATCACAGCTAGTGTTAATTGCTTAAATGCAATAATTTATGTTTGCTAATAGGAAGCGATCGTGATACGTTTTTAAACAAATTGTATGATTTTTGCAAAGGTAAATGATTTCCGTGTGGACCGCTTCATTTAAAATAACATCGACATTTGGAAAATCGATAATGACGATTAGTCGACATTAAACAAATAATGACTGATTAAAAGTTAGAGTGTATATCTATATGAAGAAACCAAGATGACGTACAGTTTTGCTCTACTTAGAAACCGCAAATACGTAAAATAATTTAGTATATTACAACCTGAGCTTTATTGCAATATAGAAGAATTGCGCCGAAGCGTACCAGATACGCCACCGAAACAAATTTATATTTAATTCCAATTCTATTTTATTTGTACATTCCTTACGTACCTACCATAAATTGGAATAAGTTTTTCATTCATTTTGAGTTTATTTTGTCCGCTATTTTTTGTAATTGTAAATTACTCGATGAATTCAAACTACCGCGACGCGATTGTCCCAGTTGTTGCCCGTTCCTCTCACTTGCGTTTTAGTGCGCAAAAGTTTAATGAAAAACTGTTTGAGATTAAGACACCAACGACACAGGGGTAATCTTTCGCGACAAGTGTAATGCATTGCCCGTGCAAAATCGCAATCATTAAATGTTGAGTTTATTAAATTAAGCTTGAATTAATAATGGCTAGCAAAACGAAATTTACAGAAGGCATGCAAAAATACACTTTATTTGATCTGTAGAACTCCAGTAAAACCAATTTATCAAAAAGTTCAATGTGTTATTTTTACTTTAATCAGCTCTTTTGAAACATCTTGATTTGATCTGGAGTTCTTGTTTTTATTACCTTCCAGCAATCGCCGACTTAATTTAAGATCCGGAGTTTCTCGTTGAGATATGTACCTAAACAGACATTTGATTAAATTCGTAATCTCATATTTCAAATTGGGATCTCACGAAAAAATCCTTCGATCATATTTTACAGCAGCCTCTGATCTAAGAGTAGTATAATTGTCCGATTGTAAATTTCAATACTAGCACAACCCCGCTAGCACATTTACTAAATTTATGATGAAGCGCAGACTATAGTAAAAAGGATTTTTATTACCATTACTACCTAAAGTTAATTAAGGTAATTATAGGGAATACAGTGAGGGGATCATAATTCTCATTTATTTTTCGGTCGAAATGTTGACGGGTTGCAATCATTGTGTATGACTCCGACGCTAATTAATTTAATTCACTATTAGAACAAACCGGAAATGTATGGTAGAGTTACACGAAATTGTAAACATTAAACATTTGTAGTTCTAATTAAATAAATGTAAATTTGCGCGATCGTTTATACCGTCTTTCTTTACCCGGGTATAAGAATGCACCTAACTAACCGCATTAATTAGTTTCTTTTCTACAATGAATATTGGTTCATTATATCAAATAATTAGTTGAAATACTGTAGTTTTTTTGTAAAGGACCTGGGTTGTTTACGAATTTCTGCACAAACAAGAGACGGTACAATTTTATAATATAATAAAGAGTTGCTTTAATCTTAAATCTTTTATTTGTGATATTTTTCTCGCACCCGAAAGAATTTGTACGGTTTGATTCCCACTTTAAATCTGTAACATCGCTTTCCCGTATAGATTTATATCTTTATAACTGGCGATTCCCGTTGATGTGAATCTAATTTATTCATATATTTTTTTATTGGTCTAGTAGAAAACCTGTCGCAAACGTGCTGGTCGGCTAACAGCTAGAACAACGACGTATCTGTCGGAAAAACACTCGTAGTGCTTTTGACGTTGAATAAAGTAAAATCCTCCTACACGGATTTGCCATTTTTCTTGTAGCTGGTTGTGGACATCTTTATTTATAAATAAACGTACTCGTGTACTGACGGCAATATTTACGCCAGTCATCTGTCATTGAAACAAATTGCCATGAGCAAAAACTGTGTTACTTGTTTAAACCTTCGTATGATACCATTGAAATGGATGTTTGATTTGTATTTCCGTATTTATTCTAGTTTCTAAATATATTTGAACCCTTACGAATAACTGGGACCTGTATTTGTTGTTTCAGTTCCAGTATGTCATAACTTACTGTGTTTATGCACGGCGTCACAAAATAGCTATTCCTAATTTTCAGAGACGAGAGTGGGCTTAAATCAACATTTTCATTAATAAACTAATGCCCGGAAATTTCTTGTTTTTTTGTGGTTACCATTACCGTAAACTACTCCGTAAGTAATACGCATGCCTGGTAATTCAATAAATGCATATTTAATTAAACAAACGCTAATTTATCTGGTTGTTATGTATGATAATTGTTTGTTCTATTTTTCTTAGTAGTATCGACTTTGTGGTTCAATGGTAGAGCTTTGGGCTATAAATCCGGAGGTCGGGTGTTCGAACCTGGATTGAGGTGATTTTTTCATCTGTGGTAGAGATGGGAATTTCCTTGGATCAGTTTCGAGCATTCTGCCGGCTACTCCGAATTAGGTTTTCCTGCAGTTTTCCTAATTCGTTAGGTAAATACCGGAGTAGTATAGAACAACTTAAGACCTTCTGCAGAGGCACGTCTAAAAAGCATTATGCGGGTCACTCTGTAATTGGGCGCAAGCCTGTTGAGGGCCCAGAACAAGAGAGGGATAATAAATAAAAAAAAATAAAAAATTGTCATGTATGTAGGTTATGCATATAATACATAGATAAGTTAAGATATCTTCATTTTTGTGTAAAAGATAATTTAGTTACCATATGCGTATTGTTACGATATTTTCAGGAGTTGTAGATTTTCTTTATTAGTCAAGGAGGAAGTGCTATAGTTGGAGTATAATTATTGACTTGGTTTTAGAAATAATAAATGCATTTCTGATTTTGATTCCGATTCATGGCCGATTTATGTTAAACAATTCCCAACTTCAACGGAATCAGCGGCAGAGAAGCGATGGAATGGCTACAAAAGGAGAATTTAACCTCAGCGAATGTAAAGAGCACATTGTCCTTGCACGAGTACGGCGAGACGCTACAAAAATTGTGCCGAGACAAATTATTCGATGGAAAAAACGCGAGACTCGATGCCACAGGTAAAGTTAGGGAGGAAGGTGAAAAACCGAAAGAAGCAGTGCGATGTTTAAATTGTGCGTTCCGAGGTACATTATGCCAATGAATGTCCGCGCCCGATAGATTATAAAGCGTGTTCCAAATGTAAATAACCGGGCCATACAACGGACAACTGCACAACACGGAACCAAGTGACAACGAGCACACCCAGAAATGAACGTTTTACTGAAAATACAACGGCAAAGGCGAACACCTCCAGCAGAGCCCCGTTAGGAATATCCGCGACCCCCCGGGTTGGACAAACCGTTGGAGTGCTTCTGCGGGAAGCAAGTCACAATGGAGGGGATTGTAGATGCAGCGGCTCAAGCAACCGTGTTCGATCAACTTTTCGACCCGAAAGCGATTATTGAGGGTCAACCAGGAAGTATACGGCTTTGGTAAAGAGTGCCCAGCAGCACATTGTACGACAATGTCGAAAATTACGATAGAGATTGATGGCGCACGTGGAGATATTTGCAGTACTCAATGAGGCGCAACGCATGGAAGTGCTAACAGGGCGAACTTTCACCGAGAATCCCAAGATTGCATATGCTAGAGTGGAGGGCAAACTGGTGTTTGGGGAGAGCAACGAATTCCAATTCAGAGACTTGAAAATGGAAGAAAGCAAGTGAGAAACCCAGTGCTACCAAACGGAGAGTTTACAGCAATGTTACAGCTCAACCTTACCGCGCCAGCTTATCTGAGCGGGAAACAATAAGCAAAAATTGTAGGAGAGTGAAAAGAATATTGCCTAGTTACAGAAACGGAGTACGCGAGCCCAGTGTTTCTGATTTAAAGTGGCGAGCCGCGATTAGTGATCGATTATGGAAGTGGAGTACTTAAGGTACACGGTATACGCCAAGGGTAAAGTAAAACGCGAGCAGTAGCCGAATTTCCGTAACCGGAGAATGCACACTAAGTATGGCGGTTCCTAGGACTGACTTCCAACTTCCGGCGTTTCATTCGGGTTTTAACAAACTCGAATGATCAATTGGTGACGAAACTTATAAGCTAAAGTATTGACCGGAAATGGTTTTAATTTATAAGCTTCGTCGCCATAAGTTAATTCAAGTTTGTTAAGACTTAAGACCTTACATTCTAGGTCTTGATGATGGTTTTTAACCGAAAAATGTCGCGTTTAATATACGTTATTGCCTCTTAATAAATTCAAATTTTATGGTGAAGGTTTTGTGAACTTTCATTCCTGTTTATCATTTTACCCCATTTCGAACACCCCGAGAGAATGGATGCATCTTATATAAATTAAACCATTTAAAAGAGATAAACTTTAAACGAAAACTACGCAATTAACAGTTTCTAAAAGAAAAACCAAACACTAAAATACAAATTCAAATGAAACTAACTAACTTTGTGTTTATTTCGTAACTAACCCACCAGATTTATACTCTCAGCGGGATTTTTTAAATAAGCTTATGGCTTTTTGTTACGTATGCTAAATACGCTACTAAATTCGTTGTGGCTGGCTGGCTGGCTGTCTAGCTGACAGGCTACCCGACAGAGATCTCGGCAATTACAATAGCTAGAGACAAATTTTTACTAAAATCTTTCTCTTGAGATCGATAATTCTAAACTTTGCTAATAAAATACTGATCTGTATTACCAAAAATAGGTTTTTATCATGCATATTGTGCTGGTTGACTTTTGCTTGTTTGCATATTAAAAAAAGTTCATTCTTTAATATAACCACCATTGACTTGGCGGATGTATCGATCGGTACACGAAATAGTAGAGTGCGACATCAACGCAAAAAAAAGTTTTTAAAAGAAAACTATAAGACGATCGAGCCCAATTGTGAATGTAAACCATACCCCGTTTACAAGATGAAAAACAATTTAATAGATCTCAAAAACTGCTTACAGGTCTGTTAATAATAACCCAAATAAACTGGTCAGCGCAAAAACATGCGTTAAAGCACTCACTTTCGCATGAATTTGATAGATTCTTCTAACTTTCAAAACGCCAAAACTGGCTCGAAAAGGAAAAAACACTTAAATTTATGTCTGCTCGAACACAAAAACTTTTTAAACTCGAAGGTCCATGAGTAACAAATTTCACCACAAAATGAAACTTTGTTAACATGAAGACGACTACGTTTTTCTTCTTTTAAAAAATTACATAACTGGCTACAGATTCTAGATATTTAAACGAGATACCACTTCCACTAATAAATTCAATCTCGTTTTCCGTCGGCGATACTCGAAACTCCGCTCCATAGCGTGATTTGATCAACATATGCGTTGCTTATCTCGCACGTGGCATCGTTCATCGCAAAACAAATGAAATTTTTACACCTGACCTGACGACCTGACCAGCTAAACATTACGATTAAATGTTTCCTTATTTATACGTTTTAAATTTATCATAAGAGCTAAATAGAATTAAAGAATCAAACAATTACTGATTACATTTACAATCAGAACACATTAAAATGACCATTCAACAAAATTTTCCCATTCTGTGTCCATTTGAAATAAAAAATTCCCAGGTCGTATGACTTGAATTACGCTAGGTACATACAGGATGTTCCGACTACCATTTCATTACGAAAAAAACGCGTTTCTTACACTACAAGGCGGCTCGCTCTCATCTTCGGCATTGTTTCAATCCAGAGAAACTACACCCCCATGCAGCTTACATAACAATAGTATTTATATTAGCATTTAGTGTTGTTCTTTTTGCTATTTGTAGTTAAACTTCAGAAAAGCAAAGGAGAGACACTGATGTAAACAAAACCATTAAAAAAGGTAAAATTTGGTAAAGGACTATCCGACGGCAATTGGTAACTCATTTTATTTCGTACAGTTTTAGTTCACAATTTCAAAACTTTGTTACGAATGGAAGTTTCAGTCCTTTATTGCAACAAAGACCGTTGCATTAATTAACATAATTGTTTTGCTTAATTTGAGTTTTTCTCTTAAATTTGATTACGTAATATAATCCGTTTTGTATGCTGGTATACATATCCAAAAAAGTATGCTCTAATGAAAATATAGTGGTTGCTATTAAAAAAATAAGCCCCCTTCACCAGGCACCACAAATTTAAAGCACGTACATTAGTAGTAAACTTAGGATCCCATAAAAACATTGTTTTGAAGACGTATTCGGTGTTTTAGATAACATTTTTACATCTTGTATGCCGAAAGGCATGTATCAGCTAAACCTATAACTTCACGGTGAACGAAACCATTGAATAACTAATTTACGTAAAATCAAAGACGATACGGGTAAGTATGCTATTTTGTTTTTATTTACTTTACTTACAAAATAAAGTTCAACGCGAAATATCTCGGCACACCGTTAATAATAACTCCGCTAATTATTTATAGCAGCGTTTGCATTCCACGTCCTGTTTAGGACGAACTTCAAAAACTTACTAAATTTCCATTTCATCCCGGAAAATGCGCGTTTCTACGTTTTATTTAATATAAATTGCGCCTCGCCCGATCGCGGCGCGTTTATTTAGCTCTATTGTTCCCTAAATTCGTAACATTCGAATCTCTATGACTGCTGCATGGCTATTATTTTTAACGCAAATAAAAAGAGGGCAAACGAATCCATTTGGGGGGGTAAGAAAATTTAATGGGGAGCGAAATGCTAATGTTCAAACGAGCGTCAATATTTAATTATCTGCGGTCGGGGTTTTTGAAAGTTTAATGCCGTCGGCTATTTTCACGTCGTTTGTCATCCTACTGCAATTACATTGATTAAGTTTAAACGCTTGCGGATGATTTACTATACCTTGAACATGTGTAAGTATTGATTTATGGAATCCATCCAATGCACTAATGGTTAACATAGAGATCCCATTACAATGGAATAAAAAGTTTATTATGCTTGTGCTAAAGCAGTGCGAGGGTGGTCAACAAATTTCATTAGTTTGGTGCATTTTGTTGCGTTAATTCTCCGGCAGTTTGTACTGCAAACGTCAATCGCTGTTGACAATTTACAAGTTACTAAATTCAGTAATGACTTTGTACGCAACCACAAAGTCTTACTTCTTATCATGTGATATTTATTTAATTACGTATAGAAAAAGATTCATATACAGTGGAAGTATTCAGTTAATACACATCGGCATTCTTTTGAACAAACTGTGCAATTTAAATTTGCAATAGATTTAAATAGACGTCAAACCCATTTTTTACTCAATACAAACACTAACTGTAGTAACATACGGGGGTAATTCCGAAACTAATGCTTCCTACTTCTTTGCACTGAAACTACAGCCGATGGATGAGTCAACACAGCCAAATTTTGCAATTAATTCCGTGGTGTGGGGTCTGGCGTTATCATGTTTCAGGCGAAAGTTGGTTTTCTTACCCTGGAAATACGAGTTTTCAGCTTAGTCAGTGTCGTCTTGTAGTCTGCTGAGTTGACGTTGCTCCGGGCTCCATGACATCTAAAAGCACTACGTAGTATGCAGGCTCTTGTTCACCGTTTGGCAAAAGTGCATAACAAATGGTGCTGACTATGTCAAAAAATGACAGTCTGTAGCTCCATTTATCTCTACTATTGTAATTTGTGTATCGGCTGTATTTTCTGTGCAAAAATAAGAGGCACTACGGGATTGATCTTCAAAATGCTTTAGACTAATATCACAGAACAAAAAGTTCATCTACATAGAAGCAACACGTAAACTTATATAAAGAGAGCGTCACAAATGGAGAAGATACACCTATTACCTTTTGCCATTAAATAAGCACTATTTCATGCTTTTGCTTTATTCAATTGCCGGAAGACGCCCGCAATGGCATAAGATATAAATTAATATTGCTCGCTGCTCTAAAGTAACAAACGACAAAACATCATACAACAGAAACCTAAGTCTATTTGAGAGAAATCAGACCTACACACATCAACCAAGCTGAAAAGTTTTGACCAAATGTGAACATTTCGCAGTTGCTTTTTTATGTATTAACGGAGAACATAATATATCCATTAATTAAGCTATTAACAAGTTTTAGACAACTGTCTAGTGCTGAAATTTAATTTCTTACAAGGAGTCGTCTAAATTGCTTCTGTATTATGTGTATTAACAAAATGAATTCCACATTTTGTTTGATATTTACTTTGGGGAAGAATAATTTACACTTACACTGACAATTTCGAAAACATGGTTTGTACTCGTAGTAGAGACTTTTGCTCAAAATCTCATGTTATTTCTGATGGGAAATTTCATGGATTATTCTGGTTGTTTTTGGGGTTGTGCGCAGGTGCGCCCCTCCCGTTTTTCTAACTGGTCCAACAGCTTTTCCAACCGGTCCGACACCTTTTCCAACCGATCCAACAGTTTTTCTAACCGATTGGTCAAGTGAGGGGGCGCACACGCTCAAAACCCCTAATTGCATCAAAAACTACCAGAATGGAGAATTTCCCATAAAAAATAACTGAATTTTGAGCAACAGTGGCCCCGAAGGCCCGAACTCTGCTAGCTCCTCTACTTGTAGTAGTAAAGGAATGTGAAGTTCAAGAGAAGACTGGGTTAGATTCAAATATCATTCACTTAGATTACTCTCATAATGATTTGAAATCTGGCAAAAATGTTTCGTTGGATAGTGTGTGAAACATTTAAAGTTGAACACACTTTTCAAACACCAAACCTAAAAATCAACTTCGCTATTTTTCAATATTGAATGAATATTGAAAAATAGCGAAGTTGATTGTTAATTGAACTCCAGGCCGAGCCACTTTTCACCGGTGTAAAAAAGTGTAAATGTACGGTTCCCGGACTATGAGAAACTATTTCAGTAGATATGCTCTCTAAAGGAACTTGAATAACTTCAAATAAACACGAGTAGAAAAGTGAATTCGACGGAAACTTGATAGGAATTTGATTAGAAAAGTTATTGTGAAAGTTTGAAAAGAACCTAAGGAGAAATGAACGAATGTAAGCTCTAAAGGTCCTTGACGGTATCTTGGGCCCAATTGATGAGCACGATTTCAATTTTGAGAAGGAACTTGGTTGCGTCCCCAAAATAGAATTTAGAATTTGCATACATTGAATATCCCCACAACTCGAACAACAATGGAAGAGAAGATCGTCAACCATGAACGTGACTATTAAAAAGCACCATCTTATTTCATCCAATCCAGAGCTATCAAAACTAGTTGCATTAATCTCTCGGAACGTTGCGGGGGCGTTGCACAGACCAAAGGGCATGACCGTTAATTTCCATACGTCTGACCTCATGCTAAAGGCTGTCTTCTCGTAAAGTATAGCATCCAAACCAATTTTCCAGTAGCCGCTTTTTATATCTGGTGGAAAACCCTGTAGCACTGGTAAGCGTATCTAGCGTCTCATATATTCGGGCAACCGATTACTGTTTTTTTTTGTTACGTTTTTTAGTTGCCTATAATTTATTACCTTATAGTTCAGTTGATTTTCCAGTTCTTTATTTGTAGTTTTCCCTCGCTTTCCTCTTCCAATAAATCTAAGAATTGGTGACTAACAAACAATAATTATTCCTTACCAATTTAAATTCCATTTAAGTAACTCTTCGAAATATACTCTCGTTTATATTCAATATTCTAACGCCATCTAGGTATTTCCTTTGTAAACCCGTTTAGCGCAAATAATGTATAGTAGAGTTGTTCACTTCTTTATTTTCGCCGTTAGGGGCCATCCAAGTGTTAGTATGTTTCTTTTACAATAGTTCTGTGGCCGCTAGAGGTTGTGATCTCCTGTTCTTTTTCGCATAGTGAAGATTTTGCCTTCATATTGGTTGGTTGCAAATTATTTCTTCGGTATGACATGACTTGTTACTTGACTTTTTGTCTTCCTGAATAAGGGTTTATAGTTTTGGCTATCACCATATTTCGTGGGAATGGTTTTCTTCTCTATTTCTGAGATGCCTGTAGTAGCTCCATTGAAGCGCTTTGCGGATTTGTATTTGCAACTAATCGGTGTGAGGTTGATTTAGAATTTTTTAAGGGCTTCATCTTCCCTCAACGTTCTCTCATAGTATACTTCTAATTTTCTCTTCTGGATTACTTTTCCGTTCTTGATCTACCTGGATATTACTTAATACCTACGCAGTTCGTTAATAACACCGTATTATTACCTGCACCCGCCATCTTAGTAAGAGTCATATTTTATTCTCTATAAAAACAGACTGATTTTTTTATTTTTTAAGAAAAATTAAAAAAAAATAAATAAAGAAAAATCAGTCTGTTTTTATAGAGCATAAATATGACTCCATACTTACCTCAAAAATATTACAGACTCAATATGGAACAGTTCATTCAATCTACCTACTTTGATTTTGTCGTTACCGAAGATTACCGATTTTTGTCGATGATTACTTTTGTTACTACGAAGACTCATTCCTCTTAGCTTGACTACGTTGTATCCCTCAGATTAGCTGTGTTATACAAAGATATTAGTTACCGTTACTTTGTAAATTAGTCTGAAACCAATATGTACGATTTTTTGTCACGTTACTTGTTTTACTCTGAAGAATTTGTTCATGTTAACTTATTTACACTTTGAATTAATTAGAATACATTGCTGTTATATAGACATTTAGTTATTTGTGCATTGTAAAGTAGTTTGCTTGAAGTTAACATCACGTTCATGCTTTTGTACCCAATTTGTACGAACAATCCGTGGTCCAGTAGCGAGTAATTTAATTATTGATCCTTATTGAGTATTATTGTGGGTTTTATTATACGATTTACCTAGTGTCATACGTTAGACATTGCTATACCGCAAATATATTGTGCCTATCTCTCTTTTTTTTATTGTGTTGTTATCTGTTACAGATAAGGTAGAACGCGCTTTTCAAAACTCAAAAGGTTGCCACCTGAAATACAAAGGTACATTTTTTTTCGTTTCCTTGATATAACGTTTGGTTACATACTGGTTTTAAATAAAATCGAATTGCAATTACTACATTTCAGATCTACATATTACTGTCATGTTTGAAATATTTTGAGATAATTTATGAAATTATCCTCGATTCTATCACTATCAATTATTTCACTTCTTTAGCTTATAAAGACCAAAACACGGATCTCTTAGTCTGCCTTGTTTCCCCTTTATGTAAGTACCTATTCTCTTTTCTTTTTTAAAGTGGCACTTATCCGGTTTGCTACTACATTTTTTAAAATTCATTTTTGCTAGTGTACAAGATCCCCGTTATTCATCCCGACCACTACTTTGCCTCAGTTTACCGTGTGCTTATCTTATCTCAAGTTAATTTTGTTACATTTGCGCAAAGTGAACGTAACATATTTTGTAAAGGAATACGAGAATGGTGGTCCCCTACTTCTATTGGCAGTTGCGAGGGAAGCGTGTATTTTCCGTTATTCAAACACACATAACGTTTCGTTACCGTTAGTGGAATTTCGGATTACAAGTCCTAACATCTCCCCTTAGAAAACGTAGTCGACCAAAAACAGTTACAGATTCGTTGAACGTTTTACATCTATCCGTCATATGCAAACAGTGAGGATGAAATTACATAAATTAATATTGAATAATTTAAGAGAATGGAGTAATACTACCATCAATCTAAGCAAAAGTTCATGAGAAAACGCATTTTAAGGTGACAGAACATCGTTGCATTGAATATGGCAAGATTTTGTGAAGTTAATTTAATTAGTGGAATTTAGTGAAGAAGGTAATTAATACTTCGTTATATTAATGCTGTTCGTTGCAAGTCGTAATTTATTCTGCTCAGCAGACACGACGATCATCGACCAAGAACAGACATGCCTTGATATATTTTCATAAATCAAAAATAAAGAATTTAACGACAACTTTTACGAACAAGATACCACATACTCCTGTAATATATTGGCTTTGATATTCTTTCTGGAAATTGAGTTTATATTTCAATCTAAACCAGTTTCCAATATATGTCATAAGAAAATTATTGATACGACTCGTCTAATGTTGACATTATGACTGAACAATATATTTCGACAAGTAAATACGATATATTAGGGGAGAGAACTAATAAAAATTAAATTAAATTGAGCACGGAAAGATTTAGTAATCACTAAAAAGTTTAACTCAACACGGAATTATGCAAATTTATATGACAATAAGTAAAGTTAAGCTTGTTAGTATTAAGCTTAGAAACTCTCTTTAGGAGACGTGAGGTCATTTATTTTTCCCTGAGATATTAAGGTACGCCTTTCAAAGCTTCTCATCCGAATGATCTTGTGGATTCTTTAAAAAGATCGAGGGTCAAAGTAGACAGAAGGGACTAAAGTTGATCATATTTTCTACAAGGCGTAGTATTCGAATTCGCATTATTGATTTCCTTGTAAAAGTGCACTTTACTTGTCTACACCAAGCGCTGTAAAATCGTGATTTTCTTTTAGGGGAGCAGGTAACAGTAAAACCTCTTAACCGTTATTGATGTTTATCGCAGTCACACTCTAAGTAGGCGTGTAATGCTCATTTATCCTATCAAACATTATTGTTTATCGATACCTCACTTTATGGAAGATATTATGGGGTCGTCATTCACGCCACTAAAATACTGAAGACGTAGGTACTTGTTCTATAAACCGCACCTGTTCTACACTCCTTTAATAAGCATTTCAACTACCTATCGCTGAAATATAAAGATTTAGCTGACATAAAATTCCCATTTTGGATTTTTGGTTCATCAGAATAAGTTATTTCCACTTTTAAACAAATTTCTGAGTGCAAAATTCGTCCAAGTAATTGTAATTTTAGGTCATTACGTGTTCTGCAACGCGATTATTTTCGGTGACGTGGGAAGATGATGAAAAACGGCCATAAGACTCGTGTCGACCCAAATCTATTCAACATGAGTGTTTGTAGAGAACGCAACTGCTAATAAAACCTGTAGAATTTAAACTGATCAAAATATAATATGTGTTTATTTCATTTCGTACATAACATAATCACGCATACCTACCCGCGTAACGAGTGTTAAAAGCCCACCGAACGCGTCATGGAAGTGAATGGTTTTTAGCGCGTGTAAGGTACAATTTTTATGTTGCTCTTTAAATTTATTTAAATATTTAATGAAGTGATCTTACCAAAACTGTATTGTGATAAACCTGCAGGTACTAGCTGTAAAAGGAATGGGAAACGCCTGTGGGCTATGGTATGTACATACATACTGTTGTGTAAATTAAATCATGCCGGCATTTTATTTGGTTTCAGCGCTTAAATGTGTCTAATTTCATTTCTTTATAAGCGTAAATGTGGTCGTTAATTTGCGACTGAACACAATTTGGATCATGGTATTTGAATTTGAAGCAAATGTGATTTTCTTTAAGGATTACCTAATGTTGAAAATTTTGTTTAATTAATCTCTTGTATTTTGTTTATTTAATTGTAGAGAAATTACGTGATACAAAATTTTAGTTCATTCTATTGTAAAAATGTTATCTCCGATCAGTGCGATAAGGTTTCCTTATTGTTACTTACGGCCAGTTGCACAAAAAAAATAATCCAGGATTATTGTTTAATCCGGTATTATGACATTTGATTGGCTTTATATTGCAGTAGGCAGCCAATCAAATGTAAAAATTCTTGTTTAATCTCAGATTTGGCAAATAATCTAGGATTTTGATTATAATTCTCTTTCCTGCAATCGGCCGTTTAACTAATTAAATTTGAAGGTAAGCACGTGCTATCGCGGAAGTTTTTAGCACAGGTGTTTAATTTAGTAGATGCGGAGTAGAGGAGAGGCGGAAACTGAGAGACGGAAGAATGTTTTAAATAGCAGAGGCAGACGTGAATCGTTGCTTGTTTGGTGGTGGATGTTAATAACTGTTTTTTTGTGGAGGTTGAAATGTAGCCGCTTATTGTTTTGGTAATTGTCAGATTTGCCGTATTTAAGCGTGTTATTGCAAGACAGTTCACACGACAGCTACAACACACGTAGATGACATACTGATACCATCAAGTGACATAAAATTGGAAGACGCCCTTTAATGCTTGAGGGAAGTTAACGTTACCTTTTTGACAAATTCCGTTATCTTCTTTCCCAAATAAATTACTTGAGCTACATAATTACATGGTGTGGTATGAAGAAATGAATGGCGCCTCTCTAACTGCACAAGGTATGGGACGACGAGGCGATCAATCTCGAAAACGACTTTAAATGTTTTTATAAAATTTTGAATAAGTATGTGGGGGAAGGGGGGGGGGCAAATTTTTACATATTTTTTAACTTTTTTTTCTTTTTTTTTTAGAAGTGGGGGCGACTGACATTTTCAATTAAATGATGTACATTTACTCGCCAAGAGATATTGCCGGTCATGGAACACCTGATCCCGGTTTAGAATCGTATGTTTTTCATATTAAACCATACGATTGTACACGCAAAATCACAATTACGTGTGTGGTAATTTTGTTTTATTTAATTACTTCCATGGGTTACGGATCTATGGTGAACTGCCATACACCTTTACAATGCGTCTCCCTGGAAATCCGTGATATTATTTAAGAATTTTGATGATAAATTATGTTTATTACTTAAAACCTTAGTGACGGAATGCAGAAAAAATTACAGAGAAGCTGCACTAGTAGAAGCAGAGAGGTTTCCAAACAACCAGAATTCTGACATGGCATTCAAAAGGCTGGAAACAAGAAGTCGTACTACGGATAAGTTGAGGGCGAAACGCGACGAGTTTGAAGAAGAATCCAAACGCTGAATGTACAAGATTTTCAAAATCGCGTTAACTTTTGTAATTGGGTAACAAGGCAAGTGCAAGGAAATAACAGGTTCTTGAAAATGTTTTTCTCCACTTTCCATAGTTGTGGACAGGTAAGATTTTATGTTATTTCTTATTAGCAAAGATTTAAGCTTGTATTTTTGTTTGGTTGGCAAACAGACACATTATGCACTACTGGGCGCAAGAATCCACACTAGATGAGAACATTCCTTGTCAAATTAACGTCTGGTGCGGCATTATTGAGGTTAGACTTACTGGTCCGTATTTTAACGCATTTTTGGAAAAAAATACGCTATTATATTCGCTGCCTGGCTGCCCGACTGAGAGCACAGCAATTACAATAGCTAAAGACTTCAAATTTTGACTAAAAGCTTTCTGCTGTAGTGTAGATGTGCAGGCTCTAGTCTATTTTGAGTGAGATTACTCGTGAGATCGATAATTTTAAACTCTGCTAATGAAATACTGATCTGCATTACCAAAAATGCGCTTTCATCATGCATATGGTGATTTACAACTTGTTTGGAAGAACATTTGTAGGTATACAATGCCGAATCTGGACCAGTTGACGGTCGCTCGCTACCTGGTGGTAACTTTGGAAAGGTGCAAGGGCGTTCGTTTTCAAGGCCAACATAGGCCAGTGACCCCATTTTTAGGTTGTTATATTGCAATCTCAATGTTACCAAAGGTCAACGACTCCATTTGTTGGCGGGCAACATTTTACTCCCAAGGTCATTAAAGACCAACCCATTTTTTGTAATGTCATGAGTTTGATTCGCGTCCGCCTTTGGATTTGGATTCGTTTAGACTAAAAGTATTAAATTCCCATATGGAATGGAGGTAAACCGTTAAATCTAATCATCTGGGCGAATGATGATAGTACAAATATTCCCATGTCGCCTTCAGTTCCCGTACCCTCCTACTCGGAAAGTTGGTGAGCCAAGCCTTTAGGACCAACCATGTCTAATTAAAATTATTATTGCCTAGTACACATTTAAGAACTAGTGTATGAAGCTTGTTTCGATACCTTATATACAGGGTGCCCATTAGGTATGGAATATTTATTTATTTATTTATTTATTATCCCTCTCTTAGTTTTGGGCCCTCAACAAGCATGCGCCCAATTACAGAGTGACCCGCATAATGATATTTAGAGGTGCCTCTGCAGAAGGTCTTAAGTTGGTCTATACTACTCCGGTATTTACCTTACGAATTAGGAAAACTGCAGGAAAACCTAATTCGGAGTAGCCGGTAGAATGCTCGGAACTGGTCTAAGTGTGGTGTCACACTATGCGTTTTTACCGCTCCCGCTAAAACGGATGCGGTTTGACAGGATGAGATCTACTTGTCACACTATTCCGGTTTAAAGGGATGCGTTTTTGCTATATTTTGGCAGCCTAAGTAGTGTCATGTCTCAATTATTGTTAAAGATGGTTTATGCGCTTGAGGCGGAAGGGCTATTGCGAAATATTGTCAATATTGGATTGATCCTTTTAATTCAGGACGAGAATCTAATAATAGGTTCGCGAAGTTTTATGAAAAAATTCGAATGAACAAGAAAAAATTTTTTGTATATTACCGAATGTCCAAAAATTCAATTTCTGCCCATGATTTCTCCCTACAGTTTTTATCTAGATACTCTTTAGATTGTTTTTCCCACAGTGCAGTTTTTGCATGCACGCACTCGATGAATAAACCGACATCAAACATTGTAAACCTAACAAAACACCCGGTTGCAATAGTAGGGGAGCTAGCACGAAATCCACTGAACGAGAATGATCAAAATTTTAACCGATGGAGTTCCATTTTGCCCTATCAGAGTATGCTAAAATCGATCGTCTGCCGCCTCAGGTCATATGACTTAAGGCGCTGCGGGTACTTCTTGCGGCAGCAATTCTGAAAGGTTGTTTTTCGAGAAAATAAGTTATGCACCAAATGAAAACGTTGACAATAGCTCTTAAAAAAATATTTAAAAAAATCGCGCACATTTGATAACTCGGTAAAAAAACAATTCTAAGTCGGTTTTTCACGAACTTTCTACGGATATAACTAGGTTACGGTTAGACGAATGAAGCTGATTTTTTCTATAGACTGATGATAGGTACTACTACTAATGACAGTGTTTCGTTTTTAAATTTTTCATCTAATTATAAGATTATCTTATTATCTTAACAGTATAAGATATCTTATAATTAGAGAAAAAATTTAAAAAAGAAACACTCTCATAGTTATTGGCTGTGCCTATCATTAGTCTGTAAAAAAAATCAGCTTCATTCGTCCAACCGTAACCTAGTTATATCCGTAGAAAGTTCGTGAAAAACCGACTAAGAATTGTTTTTTACGGAGTTATCAAATGCGCGCGATTTTTTTAAATATTTTTTTAAGAGCTATTATCAACGTTTTCATTTGGTGTATAACTTATTTTCTCGAAAAACAACCCTTCAGAATTGGTACCGCAAGAAGTACCCGCAGCGCCTTAAGTCATATGACCTCAGGCGGCAGACGATCGATTTTAGCATACTCTGATAGAGCAAAATGGAACTCCATCGGTTAAAATTTTGATCATTCTCGTTCAGTGGATTTCGTGCTAGCTCCCCTACTACAACGCTCAGTGTGACAACTGATGACAACCAACGTGCAACAACACGTGGTTTCATGTCATTGTGGTTGTCATGTCATCCTGCGCAGCGGCAGCAGGATGCGGTTGCATCCGGTTGGTGCGGCGAAAACGCATTAAATGTGACTGGTACCATTTAATAACGTGTGATATTATCATCCCGTCAAACAGGAGCGTTTTAGCGGGAGCGGTAAAAACGCATAGTGTGACACCACACTATGGTAATTTACATCTCCGCCACAGATGAAAAATTCACCTCAACCCAGGTTCGAACACCCGACCTCCGGATTTATAACCCAACGCTCTTACCACTGAGCCATAAAGTATATAGTGTATATCTCAGTAAATATCCATTGTATACAACATTTTTCTATAATATGAAAGCTGTTTAACATTTTTTCCCCAAAAGGCAGCATTCAGTTGTTTTTATTTCAGAAAACAAATGAGTAACGAAAAACAATTGAATGTTTTTAAATGGCAGTGCACCTCTTCAGTAGGTTCTTTTCGATGATGTAATATCTATTTAAAAAATTGCGAGACCCTACATTCGTTTAAGAAAAGGTTTAAGGATTGGCTATTAGGTGTAGAATTGGATTTTTACTCCAAGCTAACGTGATCTATATTTTTGTTTTGTTCTTTTTTTTTGTATTAGTGTACTTACATGTAATATACTCGATTACCCATCACGCACGAGCCTTGGCTTATGTGATTGTTGCCATTTTTTCATTATATCAATAAATAATTATATAATAATAATAATAATAATAATATATATTTGCCCAACAGATACATAAAAGATCCAATTAGAGGACAAATGGAAAAAGTTAAACTTATAATAATTCGAGAAAGTAGAACAGTAACAATGAAAGTAACAAACAAAAAAAAAAGAAATAACGCGCATGAAAAGTAATTCAAAGTAATACTAACTCTATGGTAATACATAATAAGTTACATGAATAAACAATTCAAAAACTGATTTTTTGACAAATGTAAGATGTCATACCTATTCGAATACATATTACAGTTGTTACATACATTATAGAGCGGAGACTTCTTAAGTAAGTTTGACTTCGAAAAAGGTAGATAGAAGGTGTCATTACCGCGATTATGCTAAATAAATACAAATACAAATACAAATATGTTAGTAGGTACCCTAATACAAAAAAATTTTTCAAAAAAACTTATTATAATCACATCAATAACATTAATCTAGATATCCTACATCAAAATAAAACAAATAAATGTGCTCGTTTCTTATTAAACCTTGAAGATAAATTGAAATTTGTAATGAAATGGTAACAAACATACACATTCATTTGTTTTATTTTGATATAGGATATCTAGATTAATGTAATTGATGTGATTATATGTTTTTCTTTAAAAATGTTCTTGTAGTTAGGGTATTAACATGTTACATCATGGAAAAGAGAAAAAATCTGTATCAAATGAGCCTAATGAAAAGGTGCACTGCCATTTAAAAAAATTAAATTATTTTTCGTTACTCATTTGTTTTCTGAAATAAAAACAACTGAATGCTGCCTTATTATGGGAAATCAAAAGTTAAACAACTTTCATATATAAAAACTTGGTATACAATCGATATTTAGCGAGATATATACTGTATTCTATACATAATGGGCACCCCGTATTTTCTCCGTTACCAGACCTATTACCGAGCCTGTATATAGTTTGACCCCATTTGCACGATGCGTGGATTGCAGGTGGTCAAGGAATTGTTTAGTGGATTACGCTTTCATTGTTGTCATTTTTTGCATGTAAACCTTAGACCATACAGTAGGTACATGGGCGGCTACTTGCAACTAAAGTATCGTTAAGAACATCGCCTCACAAAAATGTTGCAAAATTGAATAATTTCCGAGAGTAATGGCGCCCAGGTTGTTAAACCAAGAACTCCAGAAAACTTTTAGTGAATATTATATGTTATGGATATTTGTTTACAAATAAACAAGGTTTTTTTGTGTTTTTATCACCTAACTCCTCCATTGGGCGCTGTAATAATGATCTGTAAAATTTGACGCCGCGCCGGATGTTCAAATTTTTGAGATAGAAATTCGATACCGGGAAAAATGAGGCCATAGACATGACAATTTTGAAACCTTGAAAACGAAATATGACCCCCCAAAAATGGAGTCATTGACCTTGAAAATTGACCTACTTCCAAAGGTCACATTACGTGACAGGCGACTTTCATCTTGACCTACCTTGAAAAATCGTTGTCGTGTCAATTTTGTTGATTTACCTATGAGAAAGGAAATGCAGATGATGATTTACATTATTGGAATAAAAACTACATTTCTCTTTCCACACTGAAGATCCTTTTTTAAGAAGGTAAATGAGTCACAAAAAACTACAAATAGTCTAAGACAGAAACAGAAAATAACATGAAAAACTGAACCTACGTGTTTCCTAACTTTGTCGTTTTTGCGTATAATTCACCTGGTTTAGCCAGGAATAGATCAATATATTAAAAATGTACGGCATTTATCATTCACATGTATTCATTTATGTGTACGAAGAGTGTAGAATGAATACGCTTGCAGCGTTGAGTGATAATTACTCAATGCTTGCAGTTCATTTTAAGTTGCAGACCGTAAAAGCATTAGATTGCACTCGATGCATTCTAAACAATTGAATTTCCAAGTCATCTTGTCCTTACGTGAGTTAGCTTTTCTCGCTTCGTTTTGAGCATGTTAAATTAAAGGTTTTGCATATTAATCCAAATCCCGTACTTAATTATAACGACCTGGACAATTTAAGTTAAATTCTAGATTTTTAATTAATGTCATAACCTTTTAAGGTATACGTTTTAAAACTATATACCTCTTAATCAAGTGATTAATGCAAAAGATAATTAAGTCTCCTTTGATGTTTCTCAAAATTACCGTCCCGGCGTCCGTAATAAGATTTGCTAGCAAAATGTAAGCTAAATATCATTCCTTATTCCAACGAAAAATTTGCATCTCCACGTTTTAAAACATCATAATTACGTATTCAATATGGTGACATTTTTTTTATTTGTAGGTACCTACCTGTGTAATGGATTCAATTGTGCATATCTGTAACAGATTAGTCAAGGACAATGTAAACGTTGCAGTTTGTATGCACCGAAAACAGCGCACCTATTTTATAATAAACTTACAGTTTACTTAATCTTAAAGCAAATTAATGTTATGTGCTTATACGGTTAACAAACTGCTTGATCGCCTTTGTTCCATCCGTATAACCCTCTAGCAAAATATGCTGGTTGGGTTGAGGGTAATTAGTACATCGTATGTTTTAGAGCGAGATGTTTCTGGGTTTTGTAATAAACGTTCGGCGATTCGGAGCATTACAAATATAATTACACAAACGCATTTTTAAGCACAGAGAGCTTGGAGTTGAATAATCCTCTTTCAAAGTTTGACAAGGGTCTAATAAATACCAAGCGTTAAACTGATAATTTTAATCATTCGCCCGTGAATTAACTGCGAGAAAACGTCAATTTAACACCGAAAAATCAAGTTGGAAAAAAACGCGTTATTGACAAATCCGGAGGGAGAATCCACGATGAATATTCAAAGAATAGCTTTGTTTCCGGTTGTTCTTAACTCATTTTTAAATCCGATTGTGGCTTACTAACCGAACTACAACGTTTGATGCGGGTTGGGAACTTTGTACTGTACGAAAAACTCGCTCCGACCGAGGGTTTCGCAAAATCGAAAAAAAAAATGTGAACATTTATTACGAAAAGTAAATTTGCGAGTACGCGTAAGGGAAACGCAAACCTCATAATCCGTAATAATTTGTTAATTACAAACTCAGTGCGGCGTCGTATAACTAGATTTAAAAGCGACGAAGCTTAAGCAGTCGGCCGCATCTCAGTAATCAGATATCTGCTTGGCCCGTGGCACTTATTTATAATTACTTCTAGGTCTTACATTCCCTAAGCCGGGGTAAAATACTCAAATTCTCAGAGGAGCACGCATTCTCGTCAAGGGAGTGCAACGACACACCTTCGCCATACTTGTAATCATTACGAAATTCATATAATATAGCCTGAAACCTTTTAAAAAGGAAATCCTTTGGAATACTATTTCATGCGAGACGCTGTGTTTTTCATTACATTTCAAAGCCAGAGTTTAGGTTCCGTGCATTAAACGTGTGAGTTAATTAATTAAATGGAAATATCCACCCCGTCCTGCTTTTTTCGGTGACCACAAGGTCTCGATGTAATCAAACCCGCATTGAAGCAAATCCGCAAATGCGGTAAGCTTATTATCATCCAACGACCACAGATAATATCTTACATTTAAAATTCGCGAACAATTAATTCTTTTTTTGTCTGGCGGTGGTGACACAATATGAGCACTAAAATTTGCATTAAGTAGGTACATTAAAGACAAATGTATGATGCTGTTTGCAGAAGGAGAACGTGGGGAAGAATGTCCCAGGTTACAACTGGGCGCATGTTGTAGAAGACAGGTGCGACAAACATCGTTTGCCTGCTTGGTGCAGTTTGGGGATGAGAGTTCTCCATTTTTTGTCCGATAGGCAATCACTTAGGAGGAAGGTCGCTTTGCAGTTGAAAAAAATTTTCGACTTTGTATTTTGTTCAATGCAGGGAAATTTATATTTGTACCGCTACATAGAAAACGGAGACGTGAATATGTCTCGCGATAAGCGAAGCGCGTAAGGAATTAATTATAGGCTACGTAGAGACGATAAGAGCGGGCTCAATGAATGACAGGAACAACGAGAAAGAGGATCGTAAGTCGATTTTGAAAGTCGAACAGGAACGATGTGTCTGGCAAATAAAGCCAGATAATAAACGGCTGTCATTAAACATTTAAAGATGAATAGATCGAGTTGAAGGAGATAGTTTGTTCCCTTCCCTTTAATAATATTCCAGTAGTCAGTGCAATGGTGATTCTTGTGCATAAACAATAATAACTCGAGTAACTTTTCGAGAATTTCACGCGAAATTTTGAGTGTGGTTGAGATAAAATTCACCAACACAACGAGGGCGAGTCTCAAAGAAAGTCGACTGTTTCACCATGAAAGCGATCCAGTTTTCACTTTTCCTTGGAGAACTTTTTCGAGAAAGAATTGCATTCTTTTGAATAACCTAGCGAAACATAATTTTTTCTTTTGAATTGTGCTGTTCGGCTGCCTTTAAGGATTTACATTGAAATTAACGTAATGATATTATACTTAAAGAAACCGAGCAGGTGACATCAATTGCTTGAACCAGATGTGTATTGCATTTATTGATATAATTGAATCGATACAAAGGAATTTGGTTATTTTTTCCTTATTGGGAATTTCTATTTCATTTACCTATTAATAATTAATTAAGTAATACCGCAAATGGTCTGTAAAACTATTTTGTATAAAAAAATTACCAAAGTGGCATTGCGCGTGAGAAATTTACCTTTTACATGTATTACATGCAGGCTCTCAGAGGATGTACGAATGTTCGTCACATCATTTTTATTGATTCGTGACAGTTTTTCCAGATGTTCAGACCTTTTGACAAACTTTATCACAGATTTAGGAGATCCCCATCCCTAAGAAATTTTTCAGAGCTTCTTCACTGACACTTTTGAGCTTTTAAATTCTTTACAAGTTCTCTTGAGGTTTTTAGAGGCGAGATGTGAGAAAAAATCACATCCTCATATCTTCAAAATAGCCTCAGAAACGGAAATGCAAACGAAGTAAACAAGAAATATAAGCAAAGGAAATGTGCTAAAAATCTATTGCATATCAACGTTTTGAAATTACATTTGCATATCCTGACGTGGGATGACAGCAGTACTTCTATTTTTCATAACCAACAACTCGATTACACGGTATTGTGCACAAACCTCAAACTAGAGCAACTTTAAATTATTTTTAGTTTGCTTATTACATTGTAACGCTTGATCTGTACTCAACAGTAATAATGTCGTTATTACAATTCGAACGTAAATTTCCCAGGAGGAATTAAAAAATCAGAAACTTTTATTTTCGTTCTACATCGGAATAGATTCATTAGAATCATCGATTTAACTTCTGTACAAAGTTACATTTTGATGATATGGGGTAATCACAATTATATATTATAACGTTAGCACGTGGATCTTATACTAACCTACTTGAACGGTCCCCATTTCGAGGTCATTAAAATGAAGGGCAAGGACAACTGTACCGCCAGGATGTGAACGAAATGGAAAGGATATATCAAAGACACTATGAGGGCAGCCTAACACAAAAAGAATTTCAAAAAAATTTGTATTAATTTGCAAATCTGTGTTTTCTCCGTACCAAAAATTCAAATGACGTAGTAAAAATCTGTAAGAGCACTCAACTCACTTTACAACTGGCAAGACGGATTGTCTTGTAATAATACGCTCAATTATAGCAAAACTGCCAAACATTAAAACAATAAGCCGCTATGTTTCAAAGTCCATCACTAAAAGCCAGCCCATTTACGTCTTCTTCTGCTATTTAAAACATTCTTCCCTCTCTAAGTTTCCACCTTTCCTCTACTTGAATTTGCGGCCTCAAAATTAAACACCTGTGTTCCCTTATCGGCGAAACCTGCTTACCTTCAAATTAATTATTACGCAGCGGTAACGAGTTTCTTATCGCAACGACCGCATTTAAAGGGGATAACTATAACAAAGCATTTTTGCTACATTTCCGTAATCTTTCTAAATGAACAATAAAATAAAATCAAAATACCGTACGATTATTTAAACAAAATTAAGTTACAAATAATTTGTCAAAATCACATTCACTTCACATTCCATAGTTTAATCTCAAATTAATTACCACATTTACGTTTAAATAAAATGAAATTCACACAAACAGGGTACCATTACTAGAGGTGCTGATACCAAACAAAACCTCCGCATGACGTCGTTTACACAAGAATTAAACTTTTGTTACCTCCCCATTAAATTTTGAACAGCAGGTATAATCTGTTCATTAACATTTCATGGGGAAGGTAACAACGGTTTAAATCAATTCAAAACCACGTTTCGAGCCAACATGGACATTTCTTCCAATTCAAAAGCTAACCTTTTACACAATATCTTACTAAATACTAAAATTGGGATGCGCTTGCGCAGAAACGAAAACCTACTCGACATTCTTTTTTCTTTTCAGCCATCTTACGTGTTGAAATCTGTTAAATAAAATAAACCGCAGTCAGAGAGCTGAGTTCTTTAACCCCGAGACGGACGGACGGATAGAATTTACGCAGGTACAAGCTGTATTTTCCATGAAAAAGTCATTACTTCTACTTCGTTCATTCATACTTTGTGAATAATCCAAAATCACCGGTTTGAAACGTTGTAATTGGTTTTTAGAAATATTGTTCCCTCATTAATGTAATATTAAAGAAAGATATTTAGTGTTGTAATTTAGGTTCCAAAATAAGTGGAATCCAACCTTCTTGTTAGTATTTGAATGTAATGTAATGTAATGTATCGCAGTTGGGCTTATTAGCGCATTTTCCAAGGAAGTTGGGTGCGCTACTGCAGTAGAAAAAGCAGATGTGCACATGCGCAGTCTGCGCAATGCCAACTTTCCTATTTATCGAGATATTTCTTTGAAATTTTATCCAAAGATGCTTTTAGTAAAAGCAAACATATCCCATATTGTAAACATCAGATTAATGTGCGCATGCGCAGGATGCCCAATATCAATTGTCTTATTTATCGAGATATCTTTTTGAAATTTTAATCTCAGATGCTTCTGTAAAAGCCAAACATATCTGATATTGCAAACATTAGATGCGCGCATGCGCAGTCAGTGCCAAACATATCACACGTAATAATCAAAAACTACAAATGTCATTAGCAAAGGCAAACACATCGCACAAAATTAAATGCGCGCATGCGTAGACTGCGAATGACTAACTTTTTTTTACTTATGAAGATCTTTCTCTCTCTCTCTCTAAAGTTTAACCATAGACGCTTCTAGTAAAAACAAACATTGCACACCTATAGCATAAATTAAATGGGCTCATGGGCGAACTGCGCAACGCCAACTTTTTTATTTATGGAGATATTTCTTTCAAATTTTAACCATATATGCCTCTAGTAAAGAAAAATGTAGCGCACATAGCTATGGCCTGTTGGGAAGTACTGATCAGTTCATGGAAAATACGCTTTTTACTTGGTTTTTAAAGGTAATATGATGTGTTTCTTCTTGAGGATTCGGAAGTGTTCGGGAGCACTCGGCGAATACTCTACAAAGATTGTTGTATGGTATATAAGCAAATCGAATTGTGTTTCGAGTTCGAGTTCCAACATCGAGGCGCTCGTGTTATGTTACAAAGTGCGAGTGATAAATAATAATTACTCTTATAAATTAATCCATTTCAAGACTGTCATAAATTTATTGTTAGTTAATTGTAAATAAATAAATCACATAATTAAATTTACGCTACAGTATTTTTGCAAAGCGCGAGCCAGAAAAATTAATAAATTTTACCGAATACCATAGACTACATTATAAAAAGTATGAAATGGGGAGTTTACGTGCAGGGTTATCAGGACACTATTGGTCGATATATAACTGGTGGCGGCTGGATGCTGATTCGGAATCCCTTAGAATTTGTGGACCATCATGAACTGACTGCCTGGTGGAACAGTGAAACCAAAGAGTATTATTACGTGGTGAAATGCATACAAAAGTTTACAGCTCATCAAAAGTAAGATACTTAGACGCCCCATGGACAAACCAGAAGCAACTCTGCGTTAAATCAAAAGTCTTACATCTCTGCAAATTAAAAACGTATATTTGCAAGGTGGATGCACAATTAAACCTCGTTACGCGAAAAAGCATTGCATAAAATGGGTCACGAGGAATTTAATCATTTCTACATAATAGCAACCGCACGTACAACTGAGAGACCGTAAAACATAAGACATCTCTGTTGGAGTAACGAATCCCGTTACTAAGTGGAAGTAACACATTCGCGTATTTCGCCCTTTGAAGATTAAATTTGGTTTAACAACTTGTAATAATTTCTATTTCTGTTTTCTCGCCAGTCGATAATCAATTTGATTGTAATATCCGCGCCGTAATGTTCAATTTCTGATGTACTACACGAGAAAATCCAATTGAAAGCGTTGGTGCAATTGAACAGATTAAATTGCTTAATTTCATTAGGCCGTAATCTGGGTAAACTGCCAGTGATTTTAAATGCAATTAGGCGTTTATATATAAATGCGTTTCCCTATAAGGATGTCCATCGGAATCACTCTCTCTAAAACAATTTGAATTCATTCTCCTGACAAAATAATTAATCAATTAAGTAATAGTAAACCTACGCCCGGTTGAAGGACACAGAAAATCACAGCGAAAAGTCCTCTCGGAAAAGGGGAGGTGACCAAAGAAGGCTACCAATATCACTAACGGTAATCTTTAGCGTTTGTATTACGGATGATCATAATATGCTACGTTTTGGTTTATGGAACGATATTATATGATGTAAACTAGATAAAGTTAGAAATCTAGGACTGTTCCTATGAGTACAATTTTGTTGGTACTAAAGGAGGGCGTGAAGCCTTAGTCTACACTATAAGGACAGATATGGAATTTAACACACAGCGTTTTTTATTTGGCGTTCAAAGTGGGGCACCTAGCGTTTAATTTTTGGGGCCCAACGTGGGGCATACAGTATATTTTATTTGGCATTTGGAAAACGTGAAATTTACCTAGGTCAAATTTTGATAGTAATAAGGAAGCACGTTGCCTAGAAAACACGTTTCAACAAGTATCAAGATTATGTCTACAATGAGGATGGAGGCCGAGGAAGAATGGATCACCAAGATTTTGAGGGCGATGAAAGAATGGAATGCGAAAATTGCATGGATTGTTGGGAAATAGTGTTGTCGTGTTCGTTAAAGTTCGTGTTAAATTGACAAAGAATCTATAATTTCTACAAATTTATGTTGTTATAATAAGGTACAAATTTTGTTTAATCTTCTGTTTCATTTTAGGGGGGTTGTATTGTGTTAATTTACGTATTACGCACTGCAATTTGTTTATTTAATTGGAAAGAGATTACGTGTTATAAGATAACAAGCATCCGAAATTATTCGCCTAATATTGGTTTATCTCATTTTTTCTCCGGTCGTTGCGCTTATCTCCAAAGGTTAATTATTTTTCTAAACAGATGTTATTGAATTTTTGCGTATTTTATCTAAAAAAGATGAAGGTGCAATCGAAGATGGGACAAGAGAGGGAAATGTGGGGGAAGAGGGTCAATTTGGTCAACTGAAGATGATCGGCTGTGTCAAAAAGGTTTGTTTGATATGAGATAAAAAATATTAACAAAAAATGACTTAAAATTAATATCAAATTATAAGGCACTGGGACTAGAAAAAGCGTTGTGCCGCGAAAAAGGGAAATTTTTGGAATCCAAACAATTCTGACTATAAATAGTCACGTAAAAGTAGATAGATGAAATTCAATTAGCGTAGACCTGGCGCAACAGGTAAAACAAATGTACTGTGGCATGCGAAATGCTTTCCAGCTCTCCCTTCTATGCCCCCCCCCCCCCAAACAGTGGAATCTGATAACCATCTGGCACACCTTCAAGGTGTAGGTTACGTATTGCTAAATTCCAAGACTAGGACTGTTCGCCTAAATGTATTTGAATTTGCTATCTCGGTGTCTATGTATCGTTCTAGAATTGTTTTTGTATTACTTTCTTGTTTAAAAGTTATCGCTTTTGTAAATTGTTTATTTCGATTTGTGTGTTTAATTCCCATAAGAAGCTTTGTTATCGGATAAAATTTCTTTAACGCACGTGTTCTTATCGCTGTTAAGAGATAACGTAGATTAGTTTGGGGTAAGTGGGGATGCGTTCCTTCGAAGCAGCTATCATCAAATTGAGTTATGATTGGCCATGTTTTTGAAAATCCTGAAGGAGATTATTTTATAATGGAAGTGGTGTTTTCTTTAATATGGGAATCAACGTAAAGACAAAGTTGCTGCTGTAGCCTGTTAGTTTTCGCGACGCGACGGTAAAAAGAGCGTGTAAATTTGTTTACGCTAAAGCTAGGGCAGTTTGCCCTAGTTGTTTTGTTGAAGACGAAGTTTGTCGGTTTCGAAATAAAGTGTGCAGAAGAAGTCAAGAAATCTTAATAAAACATTTAAGTTATCGAAGTAGGTAGTAAAAGTTTGTGGAAAGTTTTTAAAACGGTTTGTTTGCTTAGTAAAGTTTAAAGTTTCTAGCATCCGGGCAGCCTCCAAATTTTTTTCATTTTATTTGTAAAGAAAAGAATTCTCATTATTTTAATTCAGATTTTTCAAATATATCTTTAATAATAGCCAGAATTTTGTCAATTTCATCATTCATTGTAAATAATCACATCTCATTGTAAATAATAATATTTCATAGTACTAATTGAATAAATTTCCAGCAACTGCCGCAGAATTACAGCCCGCCATTTGAAAATTGACATCAGCGCCCGTCCTGCCACGTTTATTGCCTTGGTGTCAACGAGTTAGAGGGACAGGTGAGTACAGTGTGAAATAAAAATCAAACTCAAACAATTTATCAAGCCAATTCGAGCATTAAGTTCAGTTTATTAAAAACAAGTGAAGTTTCCTGAAGCTGTCAGTGAGTGATTTTGTGCCTTTGATAAGTGCGCCTGAATATCGCAAACCTTTCATGAACAGATGTTTTGGAGTCTTAAACAAACTGTAAGTAATTTAAAATTGTTTCATGTGTTTCGCAATAAATTAGTTTCATTGTCAATCATTGAATTGTGTGTTAATGCGAATCCTTTGTACGACCCAAATAGAGGTTTTCATATCAGATTTTTCTATTGGTGCCCAAGAATTTTCGGAAGTTGATCGAGGGAACCGAGTCTCTCACATTAGAAAGTTTTACGTCAGTTTATAGATGCTGGATGCGTACGAGGAGAGATTATAAAATTCTGTGGATGGCGTAGTAACCACACGACATTGCACACAGCAGTTTACTTTATAATATATTCTTTATCCACAACGGTGCCCACCCAACCCCTCGATATTTAAAATAATCAATTCTTGACACAGCCAACATATTATGCATCTTCTTGTTCTTCTGGACAAACATTGCATAACAAGGCATCTTCAGATTTTGTCACACGGGGTTCTGTGGCTGAGTTCGAACCTTTCGCAGAATTTGTATGGCTTGCTTTGATATTCTAAATAAATACCGTAAAGTGGAAATGGAGTCTCCACATCAGAGTCACAACAGAAGCGCGTACTGGGATAGCTTTTCTCAAATAGGCATCCCTCTCGCAATTTCGGAACCAATTATTAAGGATCCTCAGATCCTTTATAGTTTTGTATTGTCGTCCGTCCGTCCGTCCGTCCGTCCGTCCGTGTGCGCTCTAACTCTTTTTAAAAGTGGCCGATTGAGTTGAAATTTGGTGTACGGGTTCTTTGGACATTAAGGACGGACGCTATTGATTTTCAGGTAGCTGGTTCAATAGGAACAAAAGTTATAGGACTTCGAGTGAATCGGGAACAGGAAAAACTACGGGCTCAATATAATAGAAATCAACATATTTCATTCCCTAGGTCATGTATCGGGTTGGGACTTCCGCTAGATTATTCCCTATGACTCTTAGATGTATAATACTTTAATATAACTCTTCTCTGTGGTATAGGTCGAAAGTTTTAGAGCAAAATGTAGCAAAAATTACACTTTATACATGAATTTAGAGTTTCAAACGCATTATCTTGATGCAGCAAGAGTACATCACGTGCACATTTGATAACCGCATGTGTGTGATTCAAAAATGTTAAATTATTGCCATATGGGTTTTGATCAAAATAATCAAAATCGTTACTTATGCACCAAGATCGTCGAGAAAAAGACTAGGGGCATTATCTCAATGCTCAAGACATAAATTTGATGCATTTCTGGGGACCACATGGATTTTGATCAAAACATGTCAAAATCGTTATTTATGTACCAAGATCGTTGGGAAAAAGACTAAGAGCATCATCTCAATGACCAAAACATGAATTTGATCTATTTTTGGCGACCACATGAATTTTGATCAAAACATGTCAAAATCGTTTATTTATGCACCAAGAACGTTGGGAAAAAGACCAAGAGCATTATCTCAATGATCAAAACATGAATTTGATCTATTTTTGGCGACCACATGGATTTTGATCAAAACAAGATTAAGAGCATTATCTCAATGACCAAGACATGAATTTGATGTATTTTGTAAAATTAAAATAAATTATCGTTAAAAGTTATTGTAATACTGAGGATCCTTCGATATTTCGTTGTATCGGTTTATTTGTAATAAATTTTCAAAATTTGTACTGGACATCCACACGAAACTTTTATAACGTCTACTAAACTCCTGTGATTATAGATTTAACAGCAAGGACATCGTTTTTTATCTAAATTAGTTCTCCACCATCTTCGTGGTTTTTTTGTGGTTTACATTATAATACGTCGCACCTGTAATCTGTACGTAGCTTACGCTGAAGATTTTTACCATTTTTACTTATAGCATTGTGCCCGAATGCAATAAATTGATCGTGCACGTATACAAAGACTGAAATCTATGTCATATTTACATACAGGGTGACAATTTGAAAACTTACCACCCCTCATATCTTAGTAAATAAACGAGATATTTAAAAAAATCAAAATCCGTTTCGGTAATTCGGAGGGGCAATCACAATGACATAGTTGGCGACGCACCCCCTCCAACCCCCTGCGCCCTAGCCTCCCCAACTTTTAAATCTTAAATAGTGACCCCCCATGTGTGATACGTCGTTGGAAAGCTCTGAAAAAATGCTTTCCAACCATACCAAATAGCATTACATTTAGGTTAGTAATTATCGTGCAAATCAAAAAATAAGCATGGAAAATCGTATTTAACTTCAACTTCCAAAGCCGACTTGACAGCAACTCATTTTTGATCGCCAGTTATAATCTATTCTCAAACTCTTGTCGAACCTTTTCAAATGTTGGTTTTGCAATATTTCGACATTCTTGAATTATTCTCTGCCTTAGTTCGTCTATGTTCGCCGGTTGCGTTTTAAATACGACAGATTTCAAATGTATCATATTAGTTTATTTTTTGATTTGCACGATAATAACTACTAACCTAAATGTAATGCTATTTGGTATGGTTGGAAAGCATTTTTTCAGAGCTTTCCAACGACGTATCACACATGGAGGGTCACTATTTAAGATTTAAAAGTTGGGGTGGCTGGGGCGCAGGGGGTTGGAGGGGGTGCGTCGCCAACTATGTCATTGTGATTCCCCCTCCAAATTACCGAAACGGATTTTGATTTTTTTAAATATCTCGTTTATTTACTAAGATATGGGGGGTGGTAAGTTTTCAAATTGTCACCCTGTATACGGTTTGCAGTGTTGTGGGTTGTAAAACCGTCGATTTCAATTTAAATCGTAGTAGTATGGATTTAGAGCGAATGAGCTAAATTTTGCTGAAGCCTAATTAAATAAATTATATTTCAGAATTAAACTTTATCGGATTTTCTAACGAGCAGCGAGCAGAGAGAGGCGCTAAACGTTAAAGGGATTATTTGGGAAGCGGTAATAAGCTTCTGAGGTAATCGTCAGTGCTGCGAGATTGTACCTCATCCCCCCATTCCAGCCCAACTTGTCATTTCGACTGGCGTTATTGCTCACCACCATAGGTAACCTATTGTTCTTAACAATGGACAACTTTCAAACAATACTCTACAAAATCCGCCCCTGTATAAATTGCCTGCCTGTATCAATGGCAATATAAAACACTAAATTAAAAGTCTTTCTTAATGAGAACTTTGGCCTAATGGTGACGTAAATAGATCGGCGAGTAAAATCGAACCAATACCGAATGCAGAGCAAGATTTCATGTCTACACAGCTGAAAAAGTTTCTGTCCGCTCGAGCGCTTTAAGCTTTTCCAATGTAAACAAGACCCTTAGAATCCATATAGAAGTTTTTGTGAAATGGTAGATTTAAAATACTATGAAGTTTGTTATATTCCTCTCAATATTAAGAAATACTTACATTTGCTTCGCATTTCATCTGAAAGAGCGCTTTTACTCACTTTCTGTTTCAAAGTGCTCGCAAGCCTGATCGAATTTACGTTGCTAAACAGGTTTTTTTTCCTAACAAATTTGCGAAAAAGCGTTCGACGATTACATTTCATAAAGGAGATCGAGCTTTAAAATAAGCCTTTGTTCGTTAAATTCGACGAAAATTATTGTAGAGCTTGCCTTCGGTACTTAAACGCTGTGGGAACGAATACAAAATATCGCACACCGAATTCATTTCGTTCTGAATATTTTACCTATAAATAAACAATGGGATGGATCGGAATTTTTTCAACATTGAGTTTGCAATTTCAGATTATTCGATTTTATAAAACTCGATTGCGATCCAACGTTTGAATTGGCATTATCTTCCATGTGTAACTAAACTAATAGTGACGATAAAAACTTTGCATAGCATATCGGCGTTGTACGAGTATGTTATTGAAGTATTTAATTCCGACACCACACGACGGTTCCGTTTTTGTGCGAGTTTTACTATTTTCTCCTTTATTTGCGGGTAATTCCCGGAAAGTTTGATAATTACAGTTTGTGTTTGCAAAATACTTACTTGCGAAATTTATTAGTTGAATTATTTACTGGAACAATGACCAATGTTCCGCAGTATAGAAATAATGAAATTTTACGCGGTCTCACAATTTACATGATTCGCCTTAAAATCTTGGCGAAGAATTTCGTTTTACACAATCTGAAAATTTCCGGACTGTTTGCCTCGAAAGTCCGGCTAAATATTCAATCCGCGCTCGACCTGCATAGTTTCGCTACGAAAGATAGATCAAGAGTCTCTCACCCAATTTTTACTTAAGGACTCGCCGACCCCAGCGAAACCGAAGAGTTCGGTCTCTTCATTTATGAACCGGTAAACGTACAAAATGTCCTATATAGGTAAATTTGTAAATTCGCCTAAAGCGACCACCTGTTACAGTTGACACCACCTGAAGATCCTCGAATATGTCGGTTCTTTTTAAAAAAACAAGTAAGTAAGCGAATATATTGATTAAGAAGCGTCATATCATTTGAAGAATTTTTGCCGAAATGGTAGTTTGTAATTTTGGGGTTCTGTTTTGGCGAGTTCCTTGGATCAACCCAATCACGAAATTCATCATATCGTGTTCCTTGTTCAAGAAGTGTAATTATCCATCCAATGGTTATTTTTGCTTTATTGATGCCATCCTTGAAAGAGATTTATGATGACTAACACAAACTTAATATATTAATTACAATTCGGATGTATCAAAAAACAAGATAAAATCAAACGTTAAAGGCCGATTTATAAACTTTACGTTCGGGTCCGCCGTTGCAGAGCTTATTACGGTTAAGGTATTTTTAGTTTACAGTTTGTTCATGAAAGGGGCAAGCATTATTTCTGTGAAAGATTTATGATGAATGAGCATATACAGTGCTATTTATTAAGAAGTATATTATATAGGTATTTACGTGTATTGTTTTTCCCTATGTCTACTTTTAAACGACAAATTCCTACTGAAGGGCGCCTAATTTGATGCAACGAAAATAACTTCTTAAAATTAATAAAGACCTGGCTGTCATATTAATTAATTTGAATATTATTGCTTTGGCTTCCGTATTTTTATTTTCGTTCGAGTACGATGTATTCAAAAAAAGTTGATATTGTTAATTGTTATAGTGTCGGTAACAGTTTAAGGAGCGTGCTAGATTTATTTTCTGTGAAACCAAAACAACAATATTACTACAAATTAATTAATATGACAGCCAGATCTTTATTTGTTTTAAAAAGTTATTTTGGATGCATAAAATTAGGCTCTGCAGAAGATTTTGTCATTTAAAAGTAGACATACGGAAAAACAATAAGCGTAAATCCCTATGTCTAGTTATTAATAAATAGCACTGTATAAAATAAAAGACTTATAAAGGATATCAATACACTTTACATGCCAAAACGAGCAACTTTGACAGTTTGACTTTTACACTAATTTGCGCGCCAAATGGGTACTCTTTTTCCATTAGTCAATATCTTCAGTGAACTACGAACTGCCAGCGAGAACGGAGGCGACAAAGTTTATAAATCGGCCTTTAACCTTACGGAGTATCGACGGAAATATTACCTTTGAGCCGTCTACCAAAATTTGTGATCAGATTGCCGGTATATAAAGTGCGACGCGATGCGAATACTGTAAACCGTTATCAACACTTAATGGAAAGCTATAACACTCAAATAACAAAACTACAACAAGCTTACACGAGAAATAGACAGATGGCGTAAAAGGTACTACTGAAATGGATGATAAAAATTTGAATGTTGAAGCAGAAAAGAAAAATAACCCTACAATTTGGCATCCTCTGCATGAAGTTACCTTAAAAAGGATTTTTCTGTTAACGAAAGATCAGAAAATAGATTTCATGGCCCCAATCGCAAGTCAGGTCACGGGTCTTGCGAATCATCTAGAAGCCCGATATATCAGAAATCCGCATGCACTAAGTATTACCAGCAATCTTCGCGAGATAAATTTCTATCTGCGAGGACAAAGCCTGCGGTCTTCTATACAGGCAACAAGCAAAGCCCGCGCGAAAGGGAAAAGGAAAATACAGAAAAGTACATTCGGATGACCTCTAGCGGTAAAAGAAAGAAGTATGGTACAGGAAATCTATATCACTCAATTAACAAAACTAACAACAAGTTTACATGAGAAATACACAGATATAGTCCATTACTGTTCCGATATGTAATTAACCCCACTAAATGTAGCGTTAACTTTGAATATCGGGGCTCTGGTACACTATCAAAACGAAGTAGAAAGGTCAATGCAGTAATAGTAAACCGGATAGCCGCCACTCAGTCTTTAGTAAATTTCAAAAGAGAAAAGAGAATACTTACCAAAAAGGGGAAACAAGGCCGGCTAAAAGATCGTTGTTCTAGTTCTTACGTAGCGCAAGATAAATAGAAAATATTACGAGGACTTCAAAACATAACATTTCCATTTGTAAAATATTTCACAAATTACCTAAGTGAAATTGAAGAAACCTTAAAATTGCGAAGGATCAGCAATCCACAAAGGTAATTTGAAAGATCGTACGTACCCAAGGAAATGAGTGTGTGAAAAATGAAAACAATATGAAGAACTTCAATAGACGCAAAGATTTGGAGGTCGGTAGAATTGGAAGAATTCAAAAAAGTGAAAGAATCTGATGGATCTAAGGTATTTAAACTGAAAAACTCTATGGAAAGGTTGATATTAAGAGTTTGAAGAATGCGAAGAGCGAAACAATTAAAAAAAAACGAAAACACAATATTGATATTGTATTGATATTTTGAAAGATTTGAAAATTCCAATATTCTTAGGAAGTTGATGAGCCTGAAGTATAAGTGAACAATCCAAATAGGAAAATTCGAGGAACCGAGTATGGACAAATCTGGAGGATCATAAAATTCTAAATAATCGGAAGACAGTGGCCATGATGCAGTAGGTACACATTTGCACCACTGTTCAAAATTCATTAACATTTGAAAATTTCCTGCACATTTTTGAGAGTTCCAAAAAAAACTTTCAAAGCATTCAATATCTTCAAAGTTTTTAGAAAATTCTATCCGCGTTTTCAGAATACCCAAAACGTCCTAAAACACTTTCTTTTTCTATACAATATTCTCATATGCAAATGGCCGCTCACGTATTCACCAAATTCAATTGATATCCCCCACAATGGGAGAAATAGTGTTCAGATTCGAACCAAACTGTTAGAGAATTACACAACATCCGGTTAATCGCCACAAGGTAATGATACTTTGCAATTAAACCGATATTACATTTATATTAGCGATGAATACAACTACGCTTAAACGTGCCGACCCAGGGAATAGATAATCTTACATGCGCATTTCAACTCGCCTCAAGGATGCACCAATGAAAATTCGCCACAAAATTTTGGATCCAAAATAAACACTACACACCACATAAAACCATAGACACCAACAGCTATCTACGCTATCTATTGAAATTACATCTGTTGCGCGTACTCTACAGAGAAGTTACTTATAAAATCGTTATCAGAAAGTAATTTTAGGTTCTACATCGTCCAACTTTCGAGCTATGAAACCAGGAGTACCTCAAGGTTAAATACTAGATCCACTCCTTTTGGACTCAATGTTAAAAGTTACTTGGAGTCATATCAAAAAAAGGACGTGTATGAGGTTTGTGCGTTCTCGGTGGAAGATTCTTTGGTTATTAATGCTGTCAAAAGTGTCATTTTTTGGAAATCTATTCCATATACCTAGATCAAATTACGCCCTTTACGAACTTTATAATAAATAGTGAAGTTATTCCAATAGTTACGAAAGCACGAAATCTAGGATTAATAATGGATCATCCCTTCAAATACAAATCCCATGTTACTAATAGCATTCAGAGAGCATATATGAACCCCAAACTCCTCCATCCCACACTCCCTACTCATCGATATTAAGATAATGCTTTGTGAGTAGCGATCACGAAACAATTCACTCACAGGATACAAGAAGTATAAATTCATGTTAAGATACATTCATTTAATTAGAAAATATGGCAGAATTTCATACAAGCTACGAGATACAACTGGGCTAAATATGTACACGGAAGGCTTTTTAAACTATGGCACCTACTCTTTTACATAAAATTATCGTAAATAAAACACCGCCAGATTTGCTTGAAAAACTACTTTAGAAGTAATGTTCATACACTTAATTTACACGTTTCAAGGGATTAATTACTCCACCTGGGCATAGGAACACTTTGTTTCTTGTTTTGCCCTCTGTCCTTCTCGTAATTCATCACTTAAAGAAACTCGTTCAATTATATTCTCAGACTAGGGACTAGAACACATTGCTTCGGGGACATTGTTCCTCAGCATATGGTTGTCGCTTAACACTTGAATATTGAAGGTGAATTACAATAATTACTTCACACAGTTAAAACACCCAATTTTTTTATAATTATTACTTGCTGTACAATATTTAGCAGTCTGCGCTCGATGGATACGAACAATTTCTAATTAAACATCAATGGTTGGGATTCCATAAACAACTGATCTATTGCTTGTGCCTAACAGTTGCGCTGCTTCCCCTTGTGCATATCGAGATATGTTTGCCAAGGAGTAATTATGTAAATAGCGATGAGGATAATGACACTGATCGTGCTGATTACGGTGGTATGTAAGATTGAAAGCATCTATAATTAAATTCAAAACGCCGTTGATTGATTTACAATATACGTAGAGAATATTGCTGAAACATTACTTTGTATTCTATGCGAATAAAGAGGCTTGAGGTACTCAGCTTTAACAATCGCAGAAGATAACTGCAATTTGATTGTAGTCAAACAGCTAAGGGAGGGAGAAATTATAGAGTAAGTCTTATTGAACCTAAAATTGACGTATCCGAGGTTGTTTTAGCGAATTCTCATTTAGGTATATGAAAATTTCACTCGCTTATTCTCACCGAATAAAAACGCTGCCTTTTTATTAAAGTCAACTGAATAATAATTATTTTAGTGGCAATGGCCACTAGTGGTAAGTATTGCAGCGAATTTTTTTTACAGATAAAACATAAAAGAGAAAATAAAATCATTATGTTGTACCTACTAATAATAATGTAACATAAATTTAATTAGGTACGTGATTTATTTCTATAAAATTAATTATGAATGAATTTATACCAGTTAATTATTATTCAGCTTTACTTGCACTCAAATGTGTAACATATTTATAACACGAGCTCGGATTTCACTATTTATCATTTCGCCAGTGATGTTAAGACTGACACTCAATCCAACTCAATTTACTTATACAGGGTGCCCATTATGTATGGAATATAGTATATATCACGGTAAATATCGAATCTATACAACATTTTCCTATAGGAAAGTGGTTTAACATTTTATTTCTCATAATAAGACGGCATTCAGTTGTTTTTATTTCAGAAAACAAATGAGTAACGAAAAACATTTTTTTAAATGGCAGTGCATGTTTTCATTAGGTTCATTTGATAGAGATTTTTTTCTTTTTTCGATGATAGTACCTTTATTCAAAACAATTTTTCAAAAAAAATTATTATAATTAGATAAATAACATTAATCTAGATAACCTACATCAAAATAAAACAAATGAACGTGTAGGTTTCTTATTAAACCTTGAAGACAAAACGAAATTAGTAGTAAAATGGTTTTCAACGGAATGAATGTTCAAAACGTTCACCATTAACTGCAAGGCAGTGGCATATCCTATCACAAAAAGCTTGAAATAAAAGTTATCCCTTTTACACGGGTGCTAACGTGTTACGTCATTGAAAAGGAAAAAAAAATCTCTATCAAATGAGCCTAATGAAAGTGTGCATTGCCATTTAAAAAAATTCAATTGTTTTTCGTTATTCTTTTGTTTTCTGAATAAAAACAATGACTACCTTATTATGGAAAATCAAATGTTAAACAGGTTTCATATAGAAAAATTTTGTATACAGTCTATATTTATCGAGATATATACTATATTCCATACATAATGGGCACCCTGTATAGCAAACAATAAACATTTTCAAAAAGTCATTCATTTACGCTAGCCATCTACACATTTTGCCAATTTAGTAAGAGCTGTTGATGGAGCTGCATGATTTGATATTTTTAGCTCTTTTACAACAACTGTCTTCTGACTACTTAAGTTTAACAATGTAGCCATTTCATTATGTCTACTGGTAAACTTTTGTACCACCCTACACTCTTTTGCTCGTTCCAAGCTGGACTGTCTGCAAGAAATAGTCTTTCTCATGTAATATGCTGTAGCCGTTTCTCCATCAACATTCTGAGAGATCTATAAAACAAGATACGAAGAATCGCATACCATATTTAGTGATGGAATTTTTGGCTACTCAGCTCGCATTGGGAAACTATACTTTTAATCCGGCTCATATTCAATACCACTGATCCTTGAATTCTTAGAAATCGATTGGCGAGGTCTGGCATCGCTGTTCCTTTTATTTGTCCAGTTAGACGAGGAACAGACGGTCAGAGAGATAGACTGACAAAACCATTACATAAGGAGAATTTTTTTCTTTCGAAACATTCCCCTAAAAACCTTCTTACCGAGATTTTGCAAATAGTGGATTGTATTCAATCCGATTAGCTGGTTGACGCTTGAACTCGACATTCACTTTTAATAACGACAGAATGATAACTGTTAGAACACCGACTAACTTTCATCTATAACGGACTTCTATAATCACAAAGACCGACTGTCTTTCCAAAATAAACTCGATGACGGCAAACTGCCATACACTCAAAATGCGCCCACCAAATAAAAAACTTGACTTAAAACTTTAACGTCCGTTCACTATTTAAAACCTCCTTCCCTTCTGCCTCTACTTTTGAATCAAATTACTGCGCGTCTTTGAGTAACTGACATATGTGTTTTCTTCTGCTTATCGAAACTAATTAGCTTTACGCAGTGATAATAAACTCTTATCGTACTGACCGGAGATAAACTTTTACAAAACAACACCAGATGAATAAACTTATATGATTGATATTGTGTTTAATTTCAAATTAGTGACCACATTCAAAAAGTGAAACTCACACTATACAGGGGGTGACACATCGTTATTAATTATAGGTGCTGATGCCCAAAAAAAAACGTCCGCATGACGTAGTTTACATACAAGAATATTCTTTGATTATATACAGGGTGTTTGGTAAACATGCGGCAAAAATGAAAGAGGTTATTCCTTGGACTATTCTAATGTTATTTTATCCTTTGATGATTTTTGAAAAAACGCTTCGTTGCGAAGATACATGTGTAATTTCTGCCCTTATTACTTAAACGGTTGTTTGTGAAATCCTCTATCATGGCTCATTATTCGAATGCGTTTTTTCAAAAATCATCAAAGGATAAAATATCATTAGAATAGTCCAAGGAATAACCTCTTTCATTTTTGCCGCATATTTACCAAACACCCTGTATAATTATTGGATCTGCAATGACCACTAGTGTAAGCACTCGTAGTCATCGATGATTTAAAAACCACTCTAAATTTTTGCGCGAAAAAATATCAGGCAATTACATGGGCACTCTTGTTAATATTATACTATGACAATAACAATTGTAATTAAAACTGCTGCATGTAAAGGCACAATTTATCATAATCTCGCCTATAGTTTTGTTGTTACTAGCTATAATGATTGATTTTTTAATAAATGCGGTAAATTAAAAAAAGGAAATACGAGGAAGCGCCAAATTCCATTACAAACGACGGCCGGAAAACCAAACAAAGCGTAATATTCATTGGATTCATTCATTTTCTCGATTGAGAAAACCGCAAATGAACAAATTCCTATGTAGTATTGATAAGTTCCGTGATGGATTCGTTCGCAATTCAACAAGGCCGCAATAAGATATTATGCAGGTGCATTTTGTGTTTAAAACATGAAAAGAGAATTCCTAACAACGTATTTAAATAAAATGTATACCGGTCGGTGTTTCGTATCGTCGTCTGATACATTTAATTGAATCGATGCCTTTGTAGTCAAGTTACAGAGTAAGAGAAGTAACGAAATGCGAGATAAGATGTAGTTCCTATTACTTGCCATTCATGTGCCATAAATAATAAAACATAAAACGAAAATGGGTAGATAATAAAAACGTTTTTTAGTTGATCAATTTATTTTTACAAATTGAGAAAATGTGACATTTTCGCGTTTCCACCACCTATGCGAATTCCAAAAATTAACCACTCGCCTATTTGCCTTAACGTAATTACGCAAACTTCTCGTACGATTCTCGCATTTTCCATTTAGATCCATTACCTCCATTTATAGTTATTCGATTAGGAATAAAAGATCTCCGGGGGATGCCACCTCGCTTAACAATTTGAAAAACGAAAATATCCATCAGTTCAATCCGTTAACGCTCTCACGAAATTTGTTTATGAAAATATACGCCCTCCATTCTCAAATAAGCAGCTTTATTATTAAAAGCTAGAATCTTTCATTTTAAAGAAAGAAAAAAAGAGAACGTTTAACTAGGGCCATCGGGATTACTTCGGGAAAATTATTCCAATCGATCGGGCTTGGCGAAATGCGAGCAGGGTGCAAAAATTCTCGATTAACATTTAGAAAAAAAATCAAATAGACGCGATGCTTTATTGTAAGATATATACGTGCCGAGAAATACTCGATCGACTTATTTTTAAAATTAATTAACTTTATTTTACGCTTTATACTTCTCTAGCGTTCACATTGGAAATTAAACCGCGTCTTCAATTAAGTAAAAGATTTTCAAATAAATCCCCCTCTCGATGTAATTTACATATTCTACAACAGATTGCATTTTTAAATTTGAATTAATAGCCGGTGTTTATTTAATTGTATTGCATTTCGTATACGTTACACCTGTAAATTGCAATAAGTGCTAATGAGATGTGATTAACACATGAAATTAAACCAGTATACACACGGAACTAAAACTTAATCACATTAAATTGTCATTGTGCAGGTTTCGTAATGAATTTATGCGTTTGATAATCTTGCTAGTGCGCCCCTATGTAATAAAAATATCGCCGCAGTTTTGCATTGGGCTTTAATATTAATTAATGGCGAATTTGATAACAAAAGTTGACTACGTCTTGAGTGGGTACAAAAATAAGTGTTTGCAAAAGAGTTTTTCGTTTCAAATTTCTTGGTAGGTGCTTTAAAAATGTAATAAAACTAGAAAGATTGCAAAAGTAATTACAAAGTAATATAACAGGGTATCATCGTCGTGCCGTGTCTAACATTAATCTTGTCTTAATTTTTAAATAAGTACTTTTAAATTTTTACGGAACAAATTTGCATGAATTTTACTACCCACCTCCCACAGATAAACAAACATTTTCTTTTTTATTTTAAAAACAAAAACAAACTTATTCATCAAGGATTCCTGCCAATTTGGTAAAGTATACGACTACGTTGTTTCACCTGCCCTAATTTAAGCTGAACAATTTGTTTACTTCATTATTTGTGACGGGCAAGCTGCTAAATTATGATTCAGTGGATGCTCCTAAAGAGCTTGCACAGTACGTTATGGAAATGGTAACTTGTCTAAATTTACAACGCGGACGTCTTCCGATTAGGTGACGGCGGCACTCATCATTTATAACTGACAGTGTCAGTTGCAAATGTTGAATAATCAAGTGTGTGATTTAGACCTCTTATTAGGCACTAATTATACACGGAATAGTTAAAGTGGAATTTTGCTCCCTTTCAAAATCCAGATTAACTCCATCAATTTCACGGTACCGCGGTTTCTTCATTAGTAACCTGTTAAATTTAGTCACGGGTTGTTTTAGATTCCTTTTTCTTTCCACGGATGCTATACGCACCTAATGTGCTTCTCTGAAACACCACCCAGCTGATCTCTTTCTCTTATTACCTATATTTAATACGAGAGCACTTTGGTTCGGATTAAATGTTTCATTTTCCCCACAGAAATCAGTAAATTACAATTTTTTAAGCTATAAAAAATGTCAAGATTTAGCAGTATCTTCCCAAACAGACTTTGGTCATGATAATGTAAACAATTCATTTGGATGACTGACGAAATATCTGTCTTTTTATTCATTTTCAATGGGTTTCTTTGTTTCTTAATTACTTAAGGCGTTAAGATTGCTGGAGTGGTGTTTGAATTACATCCTCTTTAGTAGAGCGATAGAGTTACATTTCTTAGTAAACGTAAAATAACTCACTAAGAACCGGGATCAGCAAGATTGAGGAACGTGGAGGAGAAGTTTTATGACCGTAACTTAATATTGCTTACGGTATATTTACTTGTTGAAAGATCCTCGTAACTTTTGAATAGCTGGCTCCCTCTATTGATGCGTGTCGATTTTCACTTCCTTTCTGTCGAGAACCGTATCCAGTTACATTTCATTTTTCTTAAACAGTTGAAAGCGTTAGTTAGAATGCATGGAATTTTAATCGCCATCATCAATACATATTAATCTCTCGAATTGGATTCATAATTGGGTATTCCGCAGCAATTAGGATTTACCTATATAACTCCTATAGTTAGGATTTTAATTGCACTTTTTCTTTCTTATCGTAAGTACCGTTAATTGCATTTACCGTAATTGAAGTGTACCGTTCTTTACGTTCGGCTGATATTTGTATATTACAATTTTTCCATCGACAATTGCTGCTTGGTCTACAATTAGCCCTCTTATTCAAGAGGTATGCACATTTTATGTTGTCAAGGAAGAGGGTTATCTTTGATTTCTTTTAGGGTGTTAGTTTTAATTGTAAGTACTAGTTTAAATTCCGGATACGCTATATTACATACGAAACTGTTTATAACCATGAGTTAAATTCACCGATACCTACGAGTGCCGACGCCCTTGACATATCTTCCACCTGCTGATAACGACCGGCCATTTGGTGTGAAATGGGTCAACGGGTCGTGAACGAGATTTGAAATCAGGGATCGATCCTCAACAAAGAAACAGCTTCCTCTAATGTATTAATTCATTACTATTTTGCACCTTCTGGGTTACATGCTAGGTATTACATTCAAGTAATTTGTCAACATTAGTACCTACTTAGTATCTTTGCCATTTCATTTAAGTTATGATCGGTTCCTTCTGAAGTGGCTGGCAGATTAAGTACCGTACCTGTTATACAAGCATATTACGAGCGGAGTGAAGCCCTTCAGGCACTATTGAACTAATTATATATCGAGCTTTGCGGTTTGAGAGGCTTTCTTTGATTGATTTCAGGTTTTGGATTCCAGAATTGAGCTCACTTCTTGGCGTCTACATCTAAATTTATTCCAAGGTAAGCGTGCCTTATATGTTTTACTTGTACTTGGCTCCATACGTGCGAATTTTTGTCCGGAATATCAATTCATTTGTAGAAAGCTGTTATATGATTTAGTAATTAGTTTGTTGGTCCATCATTCTTGCTAAGCGCCACGAAGCACGCAGATAAAATGCCTAGAATGAACTACCGCTGTCACAGATCTCAAGATTGTATTTTCTTGTTTAACTCTGAGCTAGTTGGCCGTGGGCGTGGGTTTGAGGAAACGCAGCGCCAACTCTCCCAACCGTTATACATTTTTAGAGATTCATCAGAAATTCCTGCATTCTTAGCGATTGATTATCTTTTCTGAATCTTCACTAAAGATTCGGTGAATAAACACTATTATTAATACTATTGAAAAATGCACTTCTGTTAAGTTTAATGAGACATACCATGAGGAAAATTCTTTTTCCGAAATCGTCGTAAAAGTTTCATTGTCATGATTATTTTACGTCAAGAAATTTTTATTTTCATGACTGTAGCAGTAACACTTTCCCTGATTACTTTTCCTACCCCCTATCACTTTACGACTGCTGTCAAAATTGACATAAGTACCTAAGCATTAATAATAATAAACAGTTCTATAAGAAAATTGAAGTCTTATTTTACGGGAAATACAAAACTCATCAGTAAGATGACACTACTTGATTCGGAATTTAAAATACTCGGTCTCAAAGGGGCCTCGTATTTCAATGTTGCACCGCCAGTAATGTGTCATTTTCCTGAGACTTTTATGTAATAGTTATTTGTACAACTACATAAGAAAGTGGAGTTTTTCATTTTCTTCTCAAGTTTTACATATATTGTTTTCTGAAACTACAATCAAAATTGAAAAATTATCGTATGCAATAATGAAGTTTGACACATAGCAATCTAGATGCGGGTATGTTTCAATTTTAAATGTCATTATTAAGATTAACGCAGCAATTGTTTTTACTTTCCTCACTAGAGAGGAAAACATTTTCTTCACACTTTTTTATAGACGGAAGTAGTTGTTTCTAAAGTAGTTTCAGAAAAATAACTAATACAGTATCCTTTCCGACCATTAACTATTTATCGGACTTACATTGCATCCGTTGCGTTCATGTAAATACATTTTTTGTACTCATTGAATGGAAAGATAATGTTTCCAAGCATCCTCGATGCACGGGAAAACGACTTTCCCGCATCGCGGTGTTTTTTAGTTTTCGCTGGAGAGAAGGGGTTATGCGCGTTCTTCGGTTGGTAGTACTTATTGAAGTCAACGAACGTCATGTCATGGTTAACTGTCATCTGCTGTAAAATCAATTAAACCGTTGGTTGAGGGTATTTAGTGCGATTAATCGGAAACAGACGTACACTAAGTTTTACGTAAATATATAAACAAGAACTTATAACGCAATCAAATTATTTTTCAGAATTGGAACTCAAGAAAAAGTAAAATTTATTGTTAAAACGTCTTAAAATGTGACCAGTGATATTCTGCAACTATTCGCATATGCAGGTTTAAGAAAGCACATATTAACACACACAAAGCTTCCAACGATTTTAAATGTAACGAGTGTATTTACGCAACTCAAGATATTCAGTGCAAACGATGCAATGCCGTGACCAGTAGCACTCATTGCAAAGGCAAAATATGTATTAACCAAAGATGTGGAAGTTTTAAATGTGACCAGTGCATTATTAAAAGTGGGTAGTTACAAAATTATGTTACCAACCAAACATATGATTGTGTTACCAACTCATGATTAAAAAAAGCTAATTTACAAAACTTTATTAATTTTGACCTTTTTTTACGCAATTCGTTACAAAAAATATTGTACCTAACTCTTTCGGAAAGAATTTTCCCGCATTCGCACTAAATGCAGCACTCCCTACGGTCGTGCTGCAAACAAAGTGCTCATGCTTACCGAACTTGTTAGGTAAATAACTAATTTAAAACGGTAGCATGCTTTGGAAAACACACGATTCAACTTTACCTAATTTCAATAGCTCAAGTATTTTGACCGGACCAATCTGTATGGATTTCGCCTGCTTGCGATGATTTCCTCATTTGCCAATGAACTTATACATATAATTGTCGGTGAATACTTGCGCTCAGAATTATATTCGCTTTATAGATAAATAGTCCTTTAAAATTAATTAATTGAGATTTCGGCGTCTGAAGTATTGTGACTATATCAACCTTTACGGATCTCTCCAGCTTAGAAAATATGCGATGTTCGCGACTCTCAGTGGAGCTCTTGGGCGCTAGGAAGGGTCTTTAAGGAGAATAATTACATTCGATACAGTATCAATAATGCATGTACTTTGACTGAATCAATATGTATGAATTGGGCGAGTTGGAATTTCTCTTCCACTACAAACTTACTCAGTAGTTTATTACTGGATTAGTAGTCTACTACCCAGGAACGCTGTGATTATTATTAGAACTAAAAGCAGTTAACCATTAAAGTTTCGATTAAGTAAGTGAAATTGTGCCATACTTCAATAAACATTTACTTTTTTGGTTCATTTTGAACATTAGTTAAAATTTTATTTCTAAATAACTTTAGAACGTACGGAGGAACAAAAATGATAGACGAACTCGGCGTAGGAAATATAAATGGTGTGTTAAAGTGAAGAAGATATTTTATTTACTTTCGTTTTCAAATAGTTCTCAGTCGAGAGCATCGGTGTAATCAATACTTCCTTTCTCACTGATCGCATTACTTTTTTCAATCGAAAACTCAAGCTCAGTGCGAATTAAATTATTAGCTTCTCAATAATCCATTTCAAGAAAAGAGAAAATAGTAGGTTATAAGAAAACGAAAAGAATTCAAATGCGCCTTGCTTATACGTTTCAACGTTTACATTTCATCATTTTTTAGATTACCTGGAATTTCGTTTGCCGACGAAGATCCTAATGAACTTCTTTCCCTTATTTGCCGAGATATTATTCCGATACACGCATACAAACAAAGTTATAAAACAACTTAGATTCAGGAGCTTAAATGTGTTTATTTCAGAAACCAACTTTAAGTTGCGGTGATCCCGGTCGTAAATTAATAACTCTACCAGGGGCAGGTCTCGGATAGGATAGGGTTTCTGAGTTGGTGTTACATTTTAATTATATTCTCAGCACGTGCTAAGTTCCAGATTGCCTTACATTAAATCCGGATTTTATTTACAATTTGCAACGAGTTATAAATTTCTTTGTGCTTCTAGATTATTCCTCGTCTTTAGCAAGCGAAAGCGATTTTTCGGGCACATTCATGAATGAATCGCGTATGGATTCGGATTGCACGCAACCTTAAATTTATTCGTCGATTTTTTCATTATTCTGTCATTGTGCTTCGCCCACCACTAAATAACGGGAAGACCTTTATATTTATTTAGTCTACCATTAAAATGCTGCTAGTAGTAATAAATGCGCGCATTTATACGAAATGATAGCCCTACAATGACAACCAGTTGTTTAAGTTACACGGGGCACTTTATTTTCATGGAAAACAAATTCGAATAGCGTCGGTTACGGGTATAATCAAAGTTATTGGGTACGTTATGCTTAATTCCTCCAGCATGTTACCTATTTAGTGCTCCATTGTGACGCACCAATAGATTATAGGGGCACAAATAGACCATGATGCAATTTTCCCTAAATTTTTTTTTGTAAAATGACTGATGCTTCTCTTGAATATGATGTTCGATACAGTTGAATAAGTATGAAGATCAAAAATCGTTAAAAATACACTTTGAGATTTCTTCAAGGTAGCTTTAAAGAAAGTTTCCAACGGTGACAACGGTCTGTATTATGGACGACGTTAAGTATATTCAGTGACTATTTTGCTAGTTGCCGTCCAATTTAGCGATGTAGGGTTGCTGTTAAAAGCCATGAATTAAGTTTAAATGTGTACAGACACTACAAAAGAGCACATTTGCTTATTCACAATTTGATAATAGAGTTGTGTTTTGAAACTTCTACCCCAATATGGGGAAAAATTCAACGTTTATGTTAGTCAGAGAGTTCCAAAGTAGTTTTCCAGTTAACCAGAGGAAATAGTGTTCCGATGTGCATAAAGGGCGTGCTTGTCTATTATGTTCTTCTATTAGCCACAGAATACTTATTGTTTCACCTGTCTATCCCTAGTTTGAGATAACTACATCGTAGGCAAAATGGGCATGACCCCGAAAAGCCTTTATATATAAAAAAAAACCAGCCGGCTGTTCGGGCGCCTTTTATAAATCGAACGAGATCTCGACAACGAAATATCGTAAAACTTTCGGGTTTTCGGTATTATATTCGTGCTATCGTGTTATTCCTGCATCTCTTAGCCTGAAAGCTGAATGCCATTCTTGAAGTTGGCAATTTATGAACTTCCCTTAAATGTGTTAAAATAAGGAAATAGAATATTAAATTTCCGCGAGTACGAAATTATTTACTCTGCTGACAGGTTCTGGGCCGAATGGTCCACGTCTAGTAAATTAAGTACTCTGAACAAAATTCATTCATTGTTCAATCTCCAAATGTCATCGTGGTCAATCCAAATTTTTCAAATTAAAAAACTGAAGAGTCGAAGAACTTTTCCGATTGGAAATTTGCTGTACAGGCATATTTGGGGCACGAAGATCTATTTAAGCACATTCTAAATGAAAGATCTGTCTAGGTATCTCAAACTTACGTGGAATCAGTACGCATCAATGTCAACGAAGTTGAAGCGGCGAAAGAAGCGAGAAAAACAAAACTGATGGGCTATTGGTTCATTGGAATTGTTGACACGAGGAGACTTTTTCATTGGTCCCCCAGTACTGCATCGCCGAAAAAGTACTTCACTGCGAAAGAGACGTTTAGAATGCCCAAAGTCTGTGAAGTGTATTTGACATACATTCTGACAACAGACATATCTCGGATACAGAATCCCCGTGTAAAACGGTCATAAGTCCCATATTTCCATACAACAACTACTTTCAAAGAAACAGACCGATATTTGACTTGGCAACTTGTAAATATGGCCTGTGCGTACCTGTTTCGGTTGGTGTTTCTAACGCGCACCAGATGTCTTGCGTGACAGCGTGACACGCCACAAGCACTTCAAGTTGAAGGTTTTTTAACCAATTATAAATGAACACTTTTTTTAAGCGCGCGCAAATTCTAGTCCTTAGGGAAACATCGGAAATTGGAGAAGCATGAACATTCTTCATCTCATACAGTAAGGGTACAAATGGAAAATCTCAGGAAACAGGCAACGAAAAGACCAATCCACGCGCAAATCATTCATTCAACATAGTGAAAGTGAAAGGGACTTGGCGGGGGGGGGGGGGTATATACTCCAGACCCTCCTCGTTGCAACGTTCACCCTCGAAACGTTCAGTTATAACGATTCTTTCAAACAGGAAAAGCTTAAAGATACTTTTGCCATCTTTGTATATTTTGATAAAGGAAGAAGTAGCTCACGCCACTAAATATGAGAGTTTGATTGAGAGTATTCTTGACAAAGTGAATGACGATTTTGGAACATAGAGAAAAGCTCATGGTGCAAGGTCAAATTATAGCAGCAAGGACACCGCGTGTGAACTATTGGAGTATTTGGGTGAAATCTTGTGGAATGATTTGAAGAAACTATTGCAACACAAAAAGTTTGCTATTTTGACCGATGAAAGTACTTCAAATGGAGCTCCCTATAATGTTTAGAGTTGTGGAAGATAAAGTCCCTGTGGAAAAATTCCTGGCAATAAGCAAAATTCCTAATGGTTTAGCAGAAACCATTGCAGATGCCATCGATAAGGAGATACGGTGACGTTATTGCCGTTGCATTTGGTGGTGCTTCTAATATGGCTGGGAACATTGGAGGTGTGAGAAGGAAGCTCTCGGAAAAGGCAAAAAAAAATGTTCTTTATATACACTGCAAAGTACACATTTTGTCCTGCGCATCATCAGCCTTCTGCAGGAATAAAAACCAAAAAAGTCTAAAGGTTTTTTCGTGTTTTAAAAGGCATATAAATACAAGCTGTTTAGCAAGTCGCCCAAAAAGGAGAATGTTTTGAATGAAATTCAACCAATGATCCAGTTCTTAAGATGCCAGAATGTATTGACGTGTCTTCAGGAGCTTAAATACAGTTTTATTGGCTTGGGAGCCCATCTAAAAGGAAGGAATAGATCTTACATCCCATTTTTGTACTCATGTAACTATGGACATATTTATTTCAATTAATTTGAAAGAAAGAATGTTGTTTGATCTTTGATTGCATAGAAAATATCAGTTTAATTTTCATACAAAAATTACTGGGCAGAAACGATTATTAATAATTCTGTTGGAAAAGCTATGAGGAAAATTCCAAATCAAAAAAAATGTATGAAAGTTCATGGATTACAAAAATCTAAACTGTTTAACCTGTGTACTACTGTAATTCATATAACACCTATTCGATGTCTGTAAAGTTGCAGAGGTAGGTATTCCATTTAGACGCAACCTTTTTTTACGAAAAACGTAATGTTGCAAATGACTTGAAGAATTACAAGAAACTTTAAAGTTTGGGTTGCAACACCACACACCTGTTTTTAAACACCAAGACCCGTACATTTAAAATATGTTTTCATTTATGTAAAGGACTTCATGCTTCTCACTAAAAAACTTTTAATTGTCTTCAGTTGTTCACATCTTTGAAATTAAAGGCCTACAAAGTCCATGTACCGACCCACAAATCAAGCACAAAGTATGCTAACCCTAAAAAGTTTGAATTTTCTCCGAAACCACAGCGTTGGAACACAAATCAGTATGCAGCTATTTAGCAAAATGGGATGCCATCGAGCGGACGCTACCTACTAATTAAGCATTGGAAACGTACTATGCAGAAATACTGGCATTACAAATATAAAAGACTAACATTGAACAGTTTTAGATCATATTCAAGTTTTGCGTACGAGCAATAAAACTGTGATAGTGGTGAGTTTTAGTAAACGGTATCCCATTTTCAAATCTAGGATTGCGAAATTACATTTCGAATAAATTTCGCCTCATTGTGAATGCTGTTTCAAAATTGATCACTGCGAAGTTAAAACATAAAAAGAAAATGCCGAAAAATGCGAGCGTAATTTTTTTGTTACAAAAAGGAAGTGTGTCAGTAAACTGTAGCATCCTTGCAAATTACGTCAATTACGTTCGCAGAATAAATCAGGGACCAGCGACCGGCATTGTTTTATGTTACATATAATTACACACTAATTGCAACTTAGTAGTTTTTCATGCAGACGACCTAATATATAATAATAAAATCGATATTTGTAACAATAATAAAGTAAGCCTTGTTTTAATAATAAAAGCACCCATTCATGGAGGAAGGATATAGCCCATAGAACCACATAAACACAATGTCGGTTATGAATGGGTAACATTAAAACCAAATCCACGAAAAATGGTCTGCCTCGTGTAATAAACTGATAAGCATAAATTTGCGTAGGTCCCTGTAGTTAAGTCGGTGACTATTAATTAAATAGTACCTATAGGTGCACAAAATGAGAATTTCTTGTAAACTTACTTCTCCGCTAATGGATTGCCCCAATTAAGTCGAGCGAAACAAAAAGTAAATTGGAACAATTAAATATAGCAAATATCGGAGAGAATGTAAATTAATTGAATTTAATTGTTTGCGAAAATACGTACTCATTAAGTTTAATTAATTAACGGTAAAGAGACATTTAGAAATAAAAATCTTACCGTTGACTTTAACGAGTGAGTTCCGGGAACATTGGTTAAAGTGTATTGGTACTGTCGTATCGTGTATCACTACCGGTGTATACAGCAGGCGACGCCGACCGTCTCGACGCCGAAAGCCCAACTGATTCGCAATGGTTTTAGCTTGCAGTCCCTTGCGATGATGCCACCGGCGCTTGCCCAATGTGGTACTCAGGTGCGCGACACTCCCACCCCTAAATTAAATGCCCAAACTCAACATGATAATATATTCTCCCTCCCCCATTAAAATATCATCGTACATAATTCGTTTGGCGAAAATGTTTAAAGACGATGGACGTTTTTTTGACGATTTTTTCCATTCGAACGTTTGCAAAAGATCAGAGTCTGAATGATAAATGATATCTGTCCACGGCACCACGAGGGTGTCCCGAGATTTGTGTAAACGATCCGATTCTAATGAGCGACCGCCTGTGGAGAATTTCAGGTACGGGTCCTAATGGTGTCGCTAATCAAAATGTAGCAAACACCGTGCATACAATCGTACATATTAAGCAAACGGAACTGCGGACAGCTCCAGGGCTAAGCTCTAAAGCCGCGTTCGAAGATAGATGGTACAAATGTTAAATCCGCTCCAAATATCAATTTAATGTATAAGGTCTCATATGAAACGTGGTGCCACTAAGTTAATTAGAAGCGTGTATCACGTACGATATCAAGGTGATCCCAGTACATACAAATGCGAACCGCAACCCTTCACCTTGGTTCAATGGAGGGCGAAGATGCAGCAGTAAACACCTAAGGGCACGTCGTTCGTAAAATAAAAGCCAAATTATGTTCGAAACGAGCTCTTCTACTGGTTTAGTCTATTGCACAGTAAACATTTTATAAAAGAGCCAATATTGACGTTCATCGCCAGTTACTCTTTCAGATTTCATAAAATTACTTCAACTGAAGTTGAAGCTTAAAGGAGCATTATTTCGTACAGTTAAAGTTTTCACCTTAGTTATAAGCCATGTCGTGGCACATTCTCTCTTTGCTTATATACAACCAACATTTATTTTAGAATTTTGTCGAGTTTTCATTTGCCCGAATGATTAAAAGGATGCCAACAGCATATAAAGTAATTTACTCTGCACGAGATTAATTAAATCTTTTAACTTTATGGTATTTTAGGTGTAATTAACTGAACGACATTTGCATTAGTACACAATAACGTCCGCATTATTCTTAATTTAGTTAAAATGGTCTAATAACTTAGGACATAGGTTTTAGTCTTCCGTCTAATATTTTCTAGTTAGTGCCGCTTAGCACTTTTTGTGTTTTGACATTTTTACTGCCAGTAAATCCAGGTCTTGGGAATTTTGCTTAAAAGGAGAGTTCCTGTAAGGTCCCTTTAAAATGTTATCACTAAAGTTACTTAAAACTACAGTATACCTACTTAAATACTTAAACCTGTCACTCCCTTACAGCCCTTAAAATCGCTCTGATCTCTACTGTGGTAAGCTCTACAATTCCAGATGGTGCCTAGATAATATTAAAGCACGAATACCAGTAGAGTAACTTTTATTTTTCGTGTTTTGAATGCCACTGGGGCTTTGTTAAGGATTGTTGTTTTGTTGCTTCTATGGTAGAAGTAGTGATTTTTTGGGGGTTGTAATAATAAAATCCAGATGTTTGACAAAATTGTGTAGTGGGATTGGCAATTTTTTCGTTGTTTAATATATCATTGGTGCCAGGATAGATGGATTTCTCATGGAAATTACAGTACGTACCGACGCGTAGTATTGGCGCAATGATGAATTATCAAGGAACATACATCCATTAAGTGGAATTTATGGTGCGTATTTTTATCTCTTGTGACCTCTTGCCCTCTTCTAGTAAATTTGGTAATCGAAATTGGTTTCCGTGTTCTTAAGAATTAAAGGAGAATTATTCCACAACGTCTTTTAATCGACCCAAATTAACTTGTATTTGACGCTCGCCATAGAGTAGATTACAGTATAGAATATGTGTCTTTTTGCAAATTATGAAAAGTCTTCGGTTAGAAGAATTGTTTATTTATTAATAAACTAATTTAGAAGTTTTGTTTTCCATACAGTATAGTTGTAATGAACATTTAACTGTACAAATTAAGTATCGCCATTAGTTGGTGTTGCAAAACAGTACATCCGCAAGATTTGCGAGTTTAACATAGCTACAACCACAGATGAAAAGACGGAACTGGTAACAACCCCCTTAAGGTATTGCATGCCTCTACACTAAAGGTCATTTTATTATTCTTGATAAACTTCGACTTATAGTACTGACCACAATAGGTTCATATCGTGTAAAATAACTACACAATCTGTGTTAAATTATAGATCACACGATTTTATTTATTTATTTATTATCCCTCTTGTGTTCTGGGTCCTCAACAGGCTTGCGCCCAATTACAGAGTGACCCGCATAATGCTTTTTAGAGGTGCCTCTGCAGAAGGTCTTAAATTGTTCTATACTACTCCGGTATTTACCTTACCAATTAGGAAAACTGCAGGAAAACCTAATTCGGAGTAGCCGGCAGAATGCTCGAAACTGGTCTCAGGTAATTTACATCCCTGCCACAGATGAAAAATTCACCTCAACCCAGGTTCGAACACCCGACCTCCGGATTTATAGCCCAATGCTCTACCACTGAACCATAAAGCCAGATTTTAACGTCTATCACGTAAATTAATATCAATAAGAGAATTCGATTGAAATTTCAACGCCATTGCAAGTCAAAAACGCCATAGATATTTCTACCTTATCGACTGAAGAATTACCCGCCATTTCAAGCGAAATTAAACAACCGAATTTGACTAGTGACCCAATTATACGAAGTTCGTTGACCTACGTTCCGAATCCGATTGTTACTCTGAAACCTTAACCGCAAGTACCTATATAACCAGACGTATGGAGTTGGTACTGTGTAAATTGTTCGTATATGTTAATTAATATTGTTGATAAGTGCCCAAGTTTGTTTCAGATGTCTACAAAATTTGTGTAAATAATCCTTTGGAATTTCAGATTTGATCGCGGCCATTACTTGCCTTAGAATTTGGAATTTGAAGTCGAGATTGAAATGTTTCATTGTGTATGGATTCGGAAGTGCCGTGGGAGAATTTTTATAAGAGAGCTAGCTAGGTTTAAGGTGTTTTGTGTATGGTTCATTTTGACAAAGAACGAAAAGGAGTGAGTTGATGGCAACGGTGGTCGAGAAGAGGAAGGCAGCGACAGTCCAGTAGTTAAAAAATTTAATTCACATTTACTTACATTTGGCATCTAGGGCGACTCGGGGCTTGCTACTTCTTTACTCGACGACCTTTCTTTGCACCTGAAACAATGAACACTTTGTTAGTTGGGGTGGTTTCCAAATCCAAGTTTATGAATCGAAATAAAAACCACAATTTGGTAAAAAATAAATTATTGTAGTTAAAGAAAAATGTTTAAGTAGACATACGCATCTTAACTTTGACATTGGGATCTTATTTTTTGAATGATAATTATATAAACAGTTTCAACATTTTTGATTTGATAATTTCACAATGGCTCGAATTTCGCCGTAAATTGTTCATATAAAAGTAACCCACCTACATATCAAATTATAGCGCTGATATAGCTATACATTTTATTGTAACACACTGATAAAGCCTTGTAATAACGATTTATTTTCTCCATTACGAATATCTCATTATTATTGTGTACAGTATGATTACTTGTCGGAGAACCCCTGTAACATCTATCGATACAATTTTTATTCACGCAAATTTGATCCACAGGGACTGCCGGACTGGAGACTTCTTCCGATAAGCGGTAACTGTCGAAAGCAGCTAATGACATTAATTCCCTTAATGTTAAATAAGAAACTTTTCTATCTTTGACGATTCACCTGTAGTTTTGGGACTTTGAAATTGGATTTATCTCGACTTACACTTATATCGTTATGAGGTTTTAATTGGGGAATTTTAAACTTTTTTAACAGTCGTACTTTTTCTACAGCTTCCACTGCTGAGCAAGTTTATATATTTACTTATGAGTCTTCTTTACCCAAGCGCAACTTTTTTTACATTACAGTGTATAGGATTATAGTTGCAAGAGACAAGATGTTCTTGCTTTGTCAACTCCTGTCTTGGTCCTTAGTTAGGTCCCGCCGACGCTGTGCAGCGGCGCCACTTGCTACACTCAAACTGTTGATTTAGTGCCCGCCAAGATTCACACTTTATTTACAAAACATTTTATTTTTTGGGGTAATGTTTAAATGTAACTTATCCAGAAAACTGCCGGTTTACTTTTTCCATAAATCGTCTTGATCCAGAGTAAAAAAATAAAACAGATTAGCGCAATAATCGGTGCAAAACATCTAATTAAAAAAAAATCGGTATTCAGTTGCTATAAATTTTTTTAAAAAATTTGTCCGAGCATTTTGTAGGTAAAGGTCTAAATTTATAAAATAGTTCTTTAAAAAAATGTTTTTTGAAAACCAACTTTTTTATGCCGGGCGTGCTTATGGAATTTTACATTGGGTGCAGTGGGTCTACAGGTACTTCTGTTTCCGTTAATTCTCCTAAAATACACTCAACGGTTTAATTGAATTTACAGCAACTCAGTTGACGATGACATGACGTTCTTTTAATAGGATCGCAGTACTGCCAAGTGAAGAACGCACATAACCATTTCTCCTCAGTGGAAAGTAAACAACACCGCGGTACGGGAAAAACGTTTTCACGCATCGAGAATACTTGGGAACATTATCTTCCCCCATAATGAGTACACAATTAGTACATTATATATCAAGGTAGAGAAGTACAGTATTATTGCCTGAGCACCAAGATTACATCTCGAGGCGCTTGCGCCGAGGGGTGTAAGGTGCGAAGGCAATAATAGACTTCTCTACCGTGGTATATATACTATTTTTTTCACTACTAGCACTTGAAGTCCTCTAAATTAACATATTATATTGGTAAGAAAGTGAACGGTTGGACAGAATTTTTTGTTTATTAATTTAACATGTCAATCAAGTGTGTAGAAGTACAAGTCAAACAGGCCGTATTTTGTTCTGTCATTGAGATATTTTCAAAGAGTAATTTCGTTCGAATTTTTTCAAAATGTGATAATTTTAGGTATGTAATTTCTCTGGAAATGGCGGATGGTGGCAATTATTCATTTTAGAGAACTTGTCCAAACGTTTATTGAGCGAAATTTCGGGTTGTGTTTTCTAAAAGTGACAGCGTGACAGTTCTCATTATTGACTACTAGTTAATAATGTCCACATTATTAACCACTTTGAACAAATGCCGAGAAAGCCTACTTTACAAGTGGAAAAAAGGTTAATAATCATGTCATCAGACGCTAGTAGTGAAAAATAGTACATTATATATCAAGGTAGAGAAGTCCACTATTATTGCCTGAGCACCAAGATTACATCTCGAGGCGCTTGCGCCGAGGGGTGTAAGGTGCGAAGCGTCTACCGTGGTATATATACTATTTTTTCACTACTAGCACTTGAAATCCTCTAAATTAACATATTATATTGATAAGAGAGTTAACGGTTGGACAGAATTGTTTGTTTCTTAATTTAACATGTCAATCAAGTACGTGGAAGTACAAGTCAAACAGGCCGTATTTTGTTCTGTCATTGAGATTTTTCAAAGAGTAATTTCGTTCGAATTTTTTCAAATGTGATAATTTTAGGTATGTAATTTCTCTGGAAATTGCGAATGGTGGCAATTATTCGTTTTAGAGAACTTGTCTAAACGTTCATTGAGCGAAATTTCGGGTTGTGTTTTCTAAAAGTGACAGCGTGACAGTTCTCATTATTGACTACTAGTTAATAATAAAAAATTTTTAACCACTTTGAACAAATGCCGAGAAAGCCTACTTTACAAGTGGAAAAAAGGTTAATAATCATGTCATCAGACGCTAGTAGTGAAAAAAATAGTATATTGTGCAATAAGTGCGTGAAGTGAGATTTTGTACACGAGCGTGGAGTGCTGCAAACCACGAGAGTGTACAAAATCCTTCACGCACGTGTTACACACTATACTTTTTCTACGACCATACATATAACAAAGTAACTTTTTATTGAACTAACATCACAGACAAATTAAACATTGGTTAATTTTCTTTGTTATAATAATTATTAATAGTAATGGTACAATTTGTCGGGTTGCTAATTTCTACCTTCGCTGAATCGCTTAATGGTTTTTCCATTACAGTGCTTTTAGCAGCAGTGTTATTTTGGACTGCCAATATTTTATTGGAAACTTCAATTTTCTTGTTGAGTGAATTTTCTACGTAACTTTCTGCGACGGTCGAAGATTTCCATCCTCCATGCTTTTTTAGAGTAAGTAAATCTCCGCCGGCTTCTACTAGTAATGTAGCAGAAGACCTTCTGAAAGAGTGACCGGTGTACTCTTCAGAATTGGGCAATTTTAAATATTTCGCAATTTCGCAAGGTACTTTGCCAATTTTATTTATGCCAATCACCTGACGAGTGCATTTTCCCCTTTGAAAATTAATAAAGGACTTGGTTTCGGGATAGTTTTGTGGACGAAGTGACGCATATTTTTTATATAATTCCAAGTGTTCAGTTACGGTGAATTTCCTTGAAATCTTGTTCTTGGTGTCATGGACATTGGACATGCACTATAAGGATATTTCCCATATCTTGGATGTCGGTTGTCTTTAGTTTGTAAATTTCATCTCTTCTGAGAGCACCAGCCAATCCAAATACTAAAATGACCTAGACGAAACATAACAAGTACACATTTAAAGATTCATTTATAACAACTTACTTTAGCCAGTAAAAATGTTTCATCAGGTGCCTCCTTTATAAACTTCAAAATTTGTTCTTTTTCCAAAACTCTTGACTTTTTTGGACTGTATCCTTCATTTTTTCTTTTTAAATAGGCGCGTACTTTAGGATATTCACCAATATTTATGTTTTGCTTGACACTGAGAGTACTCTTCAACATCGAATAACTACTCCAAAGTGTTGAAGATTTAAAGTTTTTTGATAACTCAGATAAGTAAGTTAAAATAACATTCTCGGAGAAAGAATGAATGTTATTTTGATGCCTCCATTCCATAAATTTCTGGTACGTGTTCTCATATATGGTGAAAGACTTAACTGGTAGTAGGGCGGTGCTCGCTTGGTTGGCTATAGCCGTGATTTTAGGCGGGGTGCCTGGCAAATCGGTATCCATCATATAGCTGCTAAATTTTATAGATTAATGTGCTGAAAATGTCTCTTAAAGCTACAATAATGAACTTACGATTGACAGTAGTAAATCTAGCGTCTAATAACAAAACGTCAGAATTGCAGCCAAAGCACACTACGCCATAACAATGCCGATGTCGAAAAGTGTGTACGCTCTTATGGCAGCGATGCGTGAAATAAATCCCATAACAATTGCATTGCATTTCACGCATCGGTATTAAATATTTCGCTTTACACATTAATATCGATATGTGAAATTTCATTTCACGAATGGAAGTAGAAAAAACAATATTTCGTGTTTGCATCTCTATCATACTATCATACAATTGTTGTATGAGATAGACCCACGCACTAGACTAGAAGTGGAACGAACTCGAAACGAACTATACAGTGAATGTTAATCTCTGCGCAATACAAAAGTAAATGCAAAAAATTATGCAAAAAATAAATTTAATTTTCTTGTTTACCTACTGCATGATACAACTTTCAAGCATGTAGGTAGTAGACCACCGTTAAAATACGCTAATCGCCCGATTTCGAATTGACTGCAAGCGCATATTTATTTAATTGCTGCCCACCACGCTACGCTTGGATTTACAATATACTAAAATTACTAGCTACAGAAAAATAACCAAATGAGAAAAATGAGATAAACGCAATTAATTAACATAAAATTACAAAAATTGCATGTATTCCAATCTAAACGTAAACACTGACATCCAATTTCAACATTAATATATATCAAAAGTTTTATCACATGAATATCCAAAAGATTAATTGCCCAATAGTGCATTGAACACTAATAGGAAGAAAATTATATTACTGTGCCATTAAAATTACAATAGGTAATAACACCAATTTGATTCGGAAATATAATTAATATAACGCTCGATACTTAACAGAGTAATTGCAACAGACTGTATGCAATTTATTAACGAGTATAGGTATCTATTTGTAGTTATGCTTGCTAAAATCAAAATGGACGACAACAAGGTCCGTGTAGGTACACACATCGCATAAGCGTTTGATTACAATTAAACAAAATAGCGAATTCTTGGCTGTCCGAGAAGACAACTTCAATGAAAAACTGCTACCTCCAAACTTGTACGAACGTCTACTTAAAACTTTCACTCGAACTCGGCTGACTTCTTCATTATTACGTAACGAACAAAACGAAACTTAACGCAGGACGCGCATCTTCCAGGTTTTCAACGAACAGCAACTCGACCTCGAAATTGGCAAAAGGCCGCTTTTTTACCCCAAGCCCAGTATTTAACGTGTCTTCAATACTTTTCACAATTCGAAAAACTTTATCCAATTAACATGACAACCAATCAGAATTCCGTTTCTGGCGATGAATCACTTGTTTTCAAGTAAAGCGCAACCTTGGTGAATGTTGCTGATTATCTCTGCTCCTTAGAAATTAAATGACATCGACTGTTCTATTAACTACCTGACAAACAGCAATCACTGGAACAATTGTCAATCCTATTTGCCGAAAAGCGATGAGAAGCACCTAGTTGAAAGAGGACATCCGCGGTTGCATTTTCAAAATTGTGAATCACTCTAGCGTAAGAGCGGACTGTTTGTCCCTCGGTTTGTCCTAACAAGTTGTTGTGTTGGTGTTTTTAAATCAACGAGTTCCTACCGTTTAAACAAGTAACGTAGCTTCGAAATTTCGTTGTTAAGTTAGAAATTTTGGGACTTCCAAGATTAAACCAAATTGAACGCGTATCAAGGCAGGTTCACAGAGTATAGAAAATTTTATCGGGTTGAATTTTCCAAATATAGGTGTTCTTGGTGGGTATTCAAAGAATGAATTTGTCAATCGCGGTGCAAATGTGGTGCGTTTTTTTGCGTCGTTTATTTTCTATGGATCATTGTTTCTTGATTGGTTTCGGAAGCCTCTCGAATCGAAATACCTGGGGTTTATATATTTCGTGTTCTTGATTAGTGGTATTGGGTTCTAATTGCTAACTTAGCATTAGGTTACTCTCTTGATAAGGAGGAGATTAGTCAGTAGGATTTCGATAGTTGACCCTACCTCTTTCTTCTGTGCTTGCACGAATGTAACGATTTCAATTGGCATAATTAAAAAACATGGCGAACTTAGTTATTACACCTGATATTAGTACCTAGTAAAGATAATAGTGGGAATTAGTTTTGGAGGGGATATTTTTAGATTGAGTCTGGTCTTTGACGCCAGGGTAATGGATGTGTAGTGTGAAAATCAGAGCTGTTAATTATTTCGCGCCTTGATTGCAGTAATGCCAATAGTATCGTGTACTCCTGATAGAATTTGGAGAACATTCGCGATTGAAAAGCCGTTGCTACTAGTGTGGAACGAGATTTTATTTTTAGGCAACCGTCACGATCAGTATTTGTGTTTGGAACGTAAAATATAACAACGTGAGTTCCTGTAGTTTTAGTTAAAAATGAAAAAGGTTTGAAGTAAATAAATTGTAACGTGTCAGTTTTATACACGTAGTAAAATTCCAATTAAAACGAAAATTAAATGGACATAATAGACCAGGGATGGGGAATAGTTATTTACGTTATAAGTCCGGTAGGTTACTTGTAACAGTACGAGTTAGACATTATGGACGAGGCGACGTCAGGAGCCGAGTCAAGAATGTCTTAAACGAGTACTGTTACAAGTACTACCGGACGTATATCGTATTGTAACGTATTTTATTTCATACTGTAAGTCTGTTTTGTATCATTAGCGAGTTTGCGGACACGTATTTTCCGTTACGTTAGACGGCCATTTTTTCATATGATATAACGTAAGGGAAATTTTGTGAAACGCGCTTGCGGATAAGTTTATTGTTGCTGGAATTTGATTGGTTGTTTATAAACATAAGGTATAAAAGTGCCTTTATACGGTATAATTCTTAAACTTTTTTACGTTATAAGATATAACGACAAGTTTTGTAACGTAAAATGTACATCCGCAAACTCGCTATTATTTCATTTCAAAGATTACAAAATTTCATTATATTGTAAAAATCGCATTACCTTGTTTCTGTGGCAACGGCCGTTGCTATAGTTTGTAGTTTGTTGACATTAAATTTTTTCACTGAAAAATGGACGCTATAAACGCTGTGGGATGTTCCACTGTTCCCGATACAATCCTGTCGAAATCTCATGAAGCAACCGAAAAGTTGGTTCCTAAGAAGTCGGCCGCAAGGTATGAAAAAGAGTACTAAGTGTTTTGCCAATTTAGGAACGAACATGGGGCGAAACAAGTAGAGGAAAACGTCATGTTGGCATACTGTTTGGATGCAGTAAGTTTTTGAATTGAGATTTTTTGCCTGGGTTTCGGTGTTAAAGCGTCATGGGGCATGGAAAAGCTCATCGACGGCAGAAAAATACATCGAAGGCTCGGTAGAAGGAAAAGTTAAGATTGTCCGTATGATACAACTGATACAAGGCGACGAAAATCTCATTGAAGTTCTACAGCAGAAGGAATCTAACATTACTAACTCGACATCCAGTACTAACCCAGGCGTTAGTGTTGAGGGCAATACAAATTGTTTCATTACAATCAATGTTAATGTTTGAAATAAAGAATTACAGCCAAATTTATGTTGGGGTTTTTAATTAATTGTGTGAAGATGTCAAATTTGATGTATACAAATAACAGTCCGGTAAGTGTTGCTTAGCGACACTTACCGGCTCTGATGCTGTAATAACTCACCTACCGTACTCAAAATGATGGGGATTTACGATAATTCAACTGTTTTAACCGGGTTGGTAGAAATCACCATAGAAACAATTGTCCCAATAATTCTAACCATAGCAAAATCTACCAAGCAGGTTAAACCGGTCGAATAATCGTAAATCCCCGATAGTGTAATCGAACATCTACCGGACAGTATGAAATAAATAAATTTGAAAGAGGGCAACCTGAAATAATTACAGCATTTAAGTGGGCCAAAGAGGATTTTTTATACGTAACAAAAAATCAGCTTGATAATAGTATATTAAGATACAAGTGTATAATCAAGTCTTTAAAGCACGCGCAACGAGTTTAAGGGCACGACGCAAAGCGGAGTGCCTTTAACGTTGCAAGTGTTTTAAAGACCAATTATACACGTGTATCTTATAGTATTTTTTATTATACCTGCAGTATAATTTAAAAATAGGAAATTCAATGAAATCATATTGACGTTATACTCGAATACATGTCTAATTAAGTGGGCTGGGTGTTCGTCATTTCACGATTGCCATGGAAATGTCACTTGACGTTTGCTTATAAAAATCAACGTCTTTGTGAATAAAACGATTTCCGTTGAAAAAGATAAATACACTGTCCATTAAATCGCTTGTTATGAAATTTAAACAAACGTTGGTAGGTGTAATATCCAAATCCAGTAAAGCCTATTATAAAGAATATGAAAAGTTGTTTCCATGGATGAATAGGAAGTTACTTACGAATAGAGTCTTAAGTGCATCGCTAATGCTGGCATATATGTCAAAGGTATTTAAATCTTCTATCATTTGGTGCTTTCATTTAAAACTTCAAACAATGCTGTGATTAAAAAGTGGAACAGATTTGGAAGCATACCCTAAATTACGCGCGTTTGTGAAAGCTTCAACCAAAGGATAGGTAGAAGCCAAAGGAATGTTCTGCATTTACAGAAACCGATAGAGGATTTTTTATTTCACGCAGATGACAGTTTCAAAAGTCATACTTGAAGTATCGTTACTTAGCAACTTTAAAGCACGTGTGTTTTAAAGGCCTTTTTTCGCACGCATTTGAGTGTTTAAAACGGAGATTGTGATTCAGGTATAATAAAAAAATGTTTGTTTCGATGTCTTGGGTTAGTATGACAAATGAAATTTCGACTGTTCATTATTTATAGCGTCGAAATTTGGGTCTACATTTGTGGAAGAAATTCGCAAAACGCTCTCAAGACGTTTCTCAATCATCCTGTTCATGAATACTTTTTTTGAGGATATAGATGACTGGTATAAATCGCGGGCCGGATCGATCCATGTCGTGGGCCGGATTTGGCCCGCGGGCCGGTATTTCCCCATCCCTGTAATAGACAGTTAATTTCGCTTAAGAATTGTTTACGTGGAGAGATTAAAAAAACTGCTGTATTTACTCAAGAACAGTTTAAGTAGGTGCGCTAATATATTTTATTACAAGGAACCATTGTTAAAACTGGTGTGTAAACCTTCATTGCCGTGAACCTGAAGAAGGGATTGCACTCTGGTTGTTTATAGTCGTAACATCGACCTAATTGACGTCAAATTTTTACATAGCAAGCTTTCATCTAGTTCTTATAACCAAACCAAGCGTTTCTAATTTTTGGTCAAACCTATTAACCCCCAACAATTGTATTAATAAAATAATGGTTTGCTCGTAACTTGCAAAATACAAGCATACCAGAAAAGACAGCGTTCCGAGAACATTTGCATCATTTGAAAATTCAAAGAAGTTTCATGTTACGGTCGACACGATTTCAATGTGTACAATCCGTCACCTATCTTTCCTAATTCATTGTCACGGAAGAAGGATTGTATGTACCCAATTCTGTATCAACACTGTCATCTGCAAAGGGGTCACCGTATATGAGGTACCATTTTTTCGTATATAAAAAATTAAAGGTTTGAATCTTTAAAATCTTCGTAGTTTAAAAAGTGATTGAGGTATAATTACGAAATTTTGTGGTTTGAAAATTCTTAAAGAGCCCCACCTACAGGCAGTTAAAGCCGTTTTGTCTTGCATGAGACTTTTTACAGTTTATCAGCCCACAAAAGATTGGATTCCTATAAAAGAAATTAAGAGTTTACCCTGTTCAAAATTAATCGAAGGAAATTTCCGATTTGGTCCGTTACAACGATATTTTAAAATAACTGTGTAGGTTAACAAAGACAAAGGATCAAGGGCATTTAATTAAATTTTATTTTTACCGTTTTGATATGTTAATTATCGTCGTTAAAACTTGCATTGTCTGCTATACTTATTTTTTCTAACGCAATTTTCGCTTCTGACTTTAAGCGATTTAGTATTTCTATCATTGTAAAGTAGCTTTCAGTACATTGGAAGTGGTTTGCTATTTTTAAAAGCACAAGAACTCCAACCTTCCACGGAACTATAGCCCCCAATTTCCTCGTCGTGAAAAAAGGCAAAAAAGCACAAGCGGTAAGTTTATATCCCGATTAGCCAGAAATCGTATGCTTAGAAACTACTACAGCGTTTCAATTTTGTTGGATGCAAGTCAGTTTCTGCACTAATGCTTTCAAGTTCAGGAAGTTCGAATTCAGGGAAAGCATCCGAAAAAGAAGTTCCATTTCCATACCGACAGGTCGTTGGTGCGACCATGTACCTTATGTTGGGCTCGAGACCATATTTAGCCTCAGTGTTGGTTTTTTATCCAGATCATTAGAAAACCCTACTGTTGACGATGTCACGCGAGCTAAAAGAATTCTTCGGTATATAGATAAATAGATATTTATTGTGTGGAACGTGTCTGGAACTATTGATCTTGGTATAGTATATCAACGTAACGTTGAGAAAGGAGTGTTCGAATGCTACAGCGAGACTGATTTCAGAGGCTGTAATAAATCAGGTCGTTCAACATCAGCAGGACTGGTCAAGTATGCCAATTGAGCTGTTTCTTGGATTAGTCAGTGACAAGGTTCCGTAACAGAGTCTACAGCTGAAGCAGAAATCGTAGCCACAAATGAAGCCACAAAGGAGGTAATTTTCCTTGGAAGAACCAAGATTCCTTTTGAATCAATAAACAACGTTTTGCGTAGGTTCGCAGCTATTCCCAAGGTGTATTTTACATATCCCTATTTATTTATGAGAACTTGTTCAGGAGTTTTAAAGAGCAAGATCGCAATAATTTGGCCCCCCCATACACATATACATATTGTAAATATCACGTAATTGGTCAAAGCGTAACACCTAAATTGAAGGTTTAAAAAAAGGCGATCGATGTTCATGCAGTTTAAGAAAAAGCCGTTTATTTCCCACTCCAAAGCTTCCTTACGAGAAATTATCCGAGATTACCGCGTTCTAGCGTCGAGACATCAGAAAATTTATTAGTTTCCACAACCAATAATGAACATGTTAGGGGTAATTGGTCATTTATTTACCTCGTAGTATAATTTATAAGGGACCATTTTTGAGGGGATTAAATGTCTTTAGTTCGATCTTTGTAAATTTTAATTAAGTCTCGCTATTTGTGTTAGTAGGCGCGCGCTAAATTAACTGCAGTATGTGTGATTGAAGCCTCATTGTCTCATTCGTTTGTTGTGGGGAAACGACTATACGATTACAATGTAATCTAAAGGCTCATTGTGTTATTCTCGTGTGTCGGTTCCCTCCCTGTCTGTTAAACAGAGCTTACAATGAACATGTTGTGGCCCTTCAAATAAGCTTCTGACACGATTGAGGTACCCAAAAATGTTTACGCGAAGAATACAGTTCCCGATAAACTGATAAACACATCATTAATGTGTGTGGGTTCGTCTCCCTTTCGTGGCAAACCGCTGAAAGAGCTGTCAGCACCTTGTGATTCATGGGGTTGAGCGCGGTCGCAACCCCGAGTAGGTATTACATAAAGGCAATGTCATCGAAGTGCGCGTTTATCAGGTGGTTAGTTTTGACGCAACTTTGTTTCGGCTCGCTTAAATATCCCACTAATACTCTTGTATATGTAACAAATTTGGCAGTTCATCTATGAAATCACATCAGACGATTACGGCCACAAAAGGGGTTTATATAATATTGGTGTGCAACACATATGCTGTGATCTCTCGAGCGTTGGTTATTGAGCAAGTGAAGGGTTTGATATGGCAACCCGCCGGAAAATTGTGGCCGCGCTGGTGGGGTATAAACTACGTTACACTTAATTTGAAATAAAAAACCTTTACCTCGACCGACCTTTCTTGCGTGGTGGATGCAAATTAAGGACGAGAGAATTTGACTATATTAACATCCAATAACATGAAGTAATACAAATTGCCCGTCTTCAAAAGGATATTACCTACTAGGCCATTTCTTGTTAAATAGGAATCACCGTCATTATATTACAGGGAGGATATTTTATCCGGTTCGTATGATCCGCCTTTTCAAAACGAAAATATGAGGAGAAAAGAAGCTTATATTGCACCAGTGTGGGCGCACCTTCCATCCAATTTTATGACGGCGGAAAAAGTTAAGGGTGATAATTGCTAGAGGCGAATTCAGTTTCGCAATAAATGTCGATGGGTCTTTTAGGGTGCATAATTAACAATCATTAGTTCTGCTTGCCCGATTTCAAATGTTTAAGATAATTAGCAACGGTGATTGAGTGATTGTAAAAATCACCACTATCTCTAAACGTGCGTTGGAGTAAGCCCTTCTGTCACTGCAAGACGTTCATGCGTCAATTAAGAAAATGTACTGTTACTGTTAATGAAATTTAATGTCGTCACCTTCCCATTCTGCTTATGTCTCCTTTTATGTAAATATTTGCGTTTTTCTTCATTACTAGGGATCATTATATTTAACTATTTCTACTATTCAATTTTGAATCGCGTAGCTTCTTTAAAATTAAAACTCATAATTCATTCCTGATTTATTTATAAATGAACTTAAACCATTCTTACAACATTTTGGGCAATGTAAACAGCAACCATCAGTTTTAATAATAGTCTCGCTTTTTGAACATCTTTTATATTATTCGAAGTAATGCTAGAACCCCTTTTTTTTAACCTAGCCCGTCCTGGTAACACCGAGTATGCAATCCCTCACTGCCTATCAGTCCCCCGGAGATAAACTCTAGCTACTGTACCGAAACAAGGTTAAATTGCACTGGTTTATTATACCACCCCTGGGTGCCTGATACCGTGTTAGGTTTCTACAAACGTAGGCAGTGCTTTCGAGTTGTCTGACACTTATTTAGGTGGGCCTACTAAGCATTTCTACACCACTTTCATCATTTTATATTTCCCGATAAACGGTGAAGCCGGAGGTGAGCTTATGCTCACTTTTTTCGTTAACCGAGCCCTCAATTTTCGGTCTATTACGAGTTAACCCATAGACGGCAGTACTCGGCACCGATTGGCCACGGAATCACGAACTGGAAATAGGAATTGTAATGGTCTGCGGTTTACAAAAGCCAACGTTGGATGATCAATCTCACTGATAGAATGATTATAATGTCTTTCTTATAATAGGCGTAGTTCCGCCAAGGTCTGCTACCCACAGAACCAAAATGTAACGTACTATTTGACCTTACTGTCACCAGCAGTACAGAACATTTTAAAAACCAACCTAAGCTACTAACTTTCTTTGAAACAGTTCAACGCATATTTATAATTCCATTCCCAACCACCAATAATTGACAGCCGAGTGCATAGTTTCGCGCGGCTTAATTCTGCGACTCCTAACTTTAATTTATCAAGTCCGTCTTTGACCAACGCCCCCATTTGTTGCATTTATGCATATCAGACCACACACAGGTTTATATAGGATCACAGTCCCTTACAAATTAATATGCATACTGAATTCAGTGAATGAAATATATTTACCTTGAAGTACGGCGAGAATTGAAGTTCATTGACAGTGCCAGCAACAATGCACCACTGTAACTTTACAATTGAATGCTTTTGACTCGCACATTTTTAATATCTTTGCTCGATGAATTTAATTGAATCACATATGTCTACTCAATAAGTTACTCTACAATGAATCTTATTGACTGACTTCCCAAGCGCTTTGTTTACAAGTTAAAAATCCATTTCGGTTCTTATTTATCACTTAAACGTGATCGCCCGTTTATGAGGTAATCCATATTAATACCCACTCATTTTTAGACTCTGAGTGGATAGAACACGTGTCCTCTCGTTCGTAACCTAGTCTTCGAGCCACTAGGCCACATCGTCAGTAGCAACCAGTTTTACACCCACAAAATTATGACAGATTAGGGATGTTAATCCAATTACGTCAATTACAAAAATCCAAACCCAGTCATTGCTTGTGTTCCGGGTTTGGAAGATTGGACTAATAAAAAATTGCATTTAAATGTGGAGGTAAGTTTGGAGGGGAGCTTTACCCAGTTGTTGACAGTTCTACTTTTATTTTGCATTATGCAGGATTTAGAGGAAAATGTAGCCACAGTAATCCCACGGGAGACCGACGACGGTTGACTAACTCGAAATTTCACTTTGCGCCTCAGTGTTCGGCCTCAAAAGAGAATTTAGAAGTTCCGAAAGAACTTACGTATTCGTAATCCAAATTTGCGACCGGATACATGACAAATACCAAGAAATGGGCACGAATAGCAAAATTTCGCTTGAGAAATCTTACATCCTGAGTCGTAATTTGTGCACGATTTCACACAAAGCTAATCATTTATAGATGAAAGCAATTATTCGACATAAATCAATCTATAAAGCTGTAAGAATGAGAGCAGGTCAGGGTCTATAGACAATGCACCACGCGCATGCGATTAATTATGACAAATTAATTAAACAAAGTTTTAATTACCTTAAAGTTAATAAACTGCACCAATATAAACAATGAGCGAGAAGGTCACTTTCGGTTGACGAGTATTGACCCAAAATTTAATCAGTCCCTTGACCATTATGCACCTATTACTGATAACAGAATTGGAACATTCGAAACCGTTCGGAATTATCATGTACACAGACAGACGGACGGACAGAAAATTCAAAATCTTGATCTCGCTTTTTGTCGCTCGTTAGTGATCCTTAACATCCGATCATAACTGCCATTTTCTTTAACTGACGCACAAAAATAGACAAACACCAACTGATGATACTTTGGAATCTTTACATCTTTACCCTCACTTGATTCTTGATTTAAACAAAACTGAATTTGTAACGTAAAACTTACAATAGAGAACATAAACTGACTCGATATTTCATCCTCCACCTCCCTCCTTCATATTCTATGCAACAAAACCATTATTCATACAAAAAAGCATTATTCCTACAAAAGAAACATGTAGCAATTTGTCGTTACCTGACATGGAGAAAGAAGAGCACCACTTATGCGATTACCGCTCGATAGAAACAACGCTGAAACTATATATTTTATAGTGTCTATCGTCGCTGTCCGATTTCCCCATTTTTCTCCATTTTATAGCATTACTCCTCCGACAGGTTTCTTTCGTTCATGCTTGATGGCTCCTTCCCATGATGCCATGGATCCTCCTTTTTCCTTCTCTCCCCTGGTGTCCATTTCACAGCTCTAGCCAATCCTGAAACTACTTCTCCTTATGCGTGACACAACGCTTGAGCTTAACTCGAACTCGAAAATTCACTTTTATAACGACGAATTACAATATATTAGAACACTATCTAGACTTTCTTCTTTTCCTCTGTTCTTTGTCAATTATTTTTAATTTTTCATGTACCATTGAGCTTTTCTTCAATGTATCTGGACTCTTTTTCTGAATTTTTCTCAGTGGTAATAGCTGGCTTCAGGCAAAATTTTAGTTATCGTTGCATGGCTGATTTTTTTTAGCGTCCTGATACATACCTAGTCAAGTAGAAATCGTCATGTCTGCCAGCGAGATCCTGTGGCTTAAGGTTTGGAGGCGGGGTCAAATATGACAATTTTTAATAAAACTTCCGGCTTTTCGACAGTATTTACCTGTGGTCCCTAATACGCAAAATCTTTTTTCGCTATGGACCTTACTTTTCACTTTAAAATTTCTTAAAAACTAAGAAATTCACAAAAAAAACTGTAATGGACTTTTTTGTAGAGTTTTGTATGGCTGTATGCTAAAAAAATTACAAACATTTTTATCAAGCCGTTATGGCTCATTTAAACTTTGAAACCTTAAAGATAGTAACAGACCGAAACGAAAATAGGATGTTTGCCATTTCCCATGCAAACCTCTTTACATTTCAAATTTTATCAAAATCGGTTCAGGCATTTTTTAGTTGTACAACAAACGAGCTCCAAATAGTATACACACCAAGCTAAAAATTTGGGGCCTGGGTCTCTTCAAGTACATCTTTCACCGTGTTAGGCAACTACTGAACCATTTCAAAGTGTATTAAGGTCGGCCATGGTCCACCCACTCTAATCAGTCACATTTTCAAATTTTTCTATATATATTGAAAAGGCGAATAGGGTTCGATGAAAGCGCTCGAACAACAGCGTAATTTTGATGCCTTCTGCCACCTCGTATTGTAATTGAGATAAATGTTCGACATCCCAATTTTGCCTTTTCTGGACGTTTTGAAGCTCCCAAGCCCTACATTTGTAGCTTGACGTCTTTACGTCTTAAAGTAATAGTATAGCGGTAAATATTTGTCTTAATTTTAATCATTCCACATACTAGAATGAATCCTCGACTCTAACTGTTATACAATAGTACCTACAAAATGGGTTGAAAAAAAAACACGAATTTAAGCTCAAGCTTTACTAGCCTTCATTTAAATTAATGTAACGTAGGTAATGGAAATTTGTTACCTCCACATCAAGTATCAAATTACATAAAAATTTTAGTTGCAGCTGTAAACAGGGCAATATGAATCGAAAACTCCATTTTTTTGCGCTCATAGGGCACTAAATACATGCGGTTTCATAATATGTAGGATCAATTTAATGTACTCGCACAATCGTATACCCAATACCTATTCCAAATAAGCAAACGAAATTTGGAAATATTGCAGCTTCGACATGCAACTTGTCCTTTTTCCATCCTTTTTTTATATAGTCTATTTTGTAAGCGAGTATTGACAAGCCCTATCGGCAGTAACCTACGAAAACAATACCATTTAGGAATAAAACTGATACGTTCACAATGCATTATTATTGAAGCTTTCTCACTGTGGGTAGGCACGTTTGTTAATTTCCTTTTATTAATCGCTGCAAAGGCGCGGCATATTGTTCAAGTTTTGTTATTGTTTGGTTGGTAATGTAGGTATAACGAGAACGCGTTTTGCTCGCCTCTGACAAAAATTCGGAGAAACCGTTGCGAACAGTAAATAAGTTATTCATAGTAATAGTAGGAAATTGGATTTTAAATAAATTGCGCCCTTGCACCTATTTACATGTCGTTATTGCCTCCTCCGCGCTACTCTTCAATCTAGACGTTTTTTTTCCGCCCTTCTTTATAGACTTTCCTTCCAATTACCGCACTTTTCTTAGTCGATTTTGTTTTCGTTTAACTTACGGACCTGAATATATTGTTGGGACGACAAATGCGATTTTTACATAATGGTTCGTTTGCGTCGCTTCTAATTCTTTTCCGTAATCCGGCAACATATTGTAGGTACTTTGCTTTTTTAAAGTAACTATTCGTTCTTACACGTTTTAATGTAGACTTATTAATAACGATTTTTCATAATACAACATGGGATGGTACAGCTACCACGAAGCAATAGCGAACAGCTGTAATGATTCAACTGTAGCTTAATAACAAGTGGAACAATGCACATTTTTTATACTTGGGCGAGCTATTTAGTTGCCAAGATTTTCGACTAATTATACCGGGAGAATGTATTATACCGGTTAACAAGAAAAAAACAATTTTTAATTTAATTTTAATTTAAAGTGTAACGGGAGCCCTCCAGTGTTATTTTTTCTTATTTTCAAATTTTTTCCTCCATAGCTTTTGTTATCGATATTATAATAAATAAAGATCTTTATCCTTGGAACTGTGCATCACAGCCATTGAAACGTCATACAAAGAGGGAAAAAATAACAAACTTTACGTGCAGGTAGAAACAACATTGAGTGAGCACATAATAAATAAATGATGAAGTGGATTGCTTAAGTGAATCTAGCCGTCATGAACTCTGTGAATTCCTTGACAGAATAAAACGCGTTATCCTGTAAGAAATTTTTAATTTTATTTTTAAATGCTTGTTGGTTGCAGGTGGTGAACTCTAACGGCAACAAGTTAATCAACTTGCACCCATCATATAGGGGGATTTATTATAAAAAGAGTGGTGGTGCTTCCTTGTGGAGATTTTGTCCTTACCCCTCGTATTGTTGGTGTGGGTATCTCCCACTTTCCCAAAACTGTTTATATTTTTGTGTATATAACAAAGCAATTACTGGGGAGAGGTAACATTTGAAAAGTTTTAAATGACCCTCTGCATGATTGGAGAGAACTTAGATTAAATATTAAGCGAATTATTCGTTTCTGCGCAACAAATAGTCTGTGCAAGTACATACTGCTCCCCCAACAGACAATGTTATAATTTATATGCGAGTAAACTGTGGCATAATAAAACTTTATTAAAAAATCCTGGTGAAACTGTCGTTTCAAACGTGATAACAAATAATATGATTGGTTGATTTTAGCAATTAGATATTCTATACGATTTGACCACGACAAACAATTATCAATTTTGATGCCTAGGTACATGGTGGACGTGCCACATTAGATCACGGAGTTCTCTACGTCAAATTCGCCAGCAGCATTTTCGTGTGTTTTACTTTTGGTCATTTTCATAATCACGGTTTTCCGAGAGTTAATGGACAGTTTAATTTCTTGGCACCAAGAAACAAATTCGTTTATGACACATTTTACTTTCGTAGTATGGTCTTCTGTATATATCTCCCCGTTTAGGGACGGGTAGTAGAACAACCCTACCGCAGAAAGCACTGCGTGTCGTTCAAAACCACTAAACAACAGCCAGTTTGCCGCAACTCCAGCGCTGAAAGGAGTTTGACAAGGTTATACCAATGGTGATTTCTTTCCCGAAGTTTTAGATACCTACATTGCACATTGAAGTAGCAAGGGAGTGCTGCTCTCCAGCTATGGAACCGTCTTGCGAGGGAGATCTGAGGTTTCTGCAAAATTTAAGTAAATCTTGGCACCGTGGGCGCATGTAGTGGCGATATTTAAATAGTTAGGCGGTACACGACATATTATACGATATTCAGATGCACACTATCTGTCCTGTAGATCGGACCACTTCATAGTCCGCGCACTGTTAGTATGGCATCTGCTCCCATATCAAATCCAGCACATCTTGGTGGCGTCCCTAAGTACAGCTATTTGTCTTGCAGTGTCAAGACACTGTATGGCTGCATTTTTCTTCCTTCAAATTATGTACGGCATGCATTAGTAATTAGGAGACATAAGTGTAGGCGCATATTTGAAAGATTTTGGTGGTTGGAACAAATTTACCGGTGGTTTCACCAAATTAAGGGCTTAGAGTTAAATTTATTTAGGATTCAGTTTTAGGGGTGGAGGTATACACTGTATACAGGTTGGTTTCATTATTGGACTGATTTATGACCATTTGCACTGACAAATTTAATCCGAGATTAGCTGAAGCGTAGCTTAAAATCTCTGACAACGATTATTGCGACAATGGTTGTCATTTATTTTAAGCTACGCTTAAGCTAAGCTAAAATAAATGTGTCGGTGCAAACGGCCATTATTGGTATTTTATAGTCAAAGGTTTCGGAATGAATTTTTCGTTCTTTGTTTCTTCAAAGTCCACCGAATGCAGTCGTGACCGTTAAATTGACTGGGAAAGTAGTTGGTGTCCGTGTGGAGCAAGATAACGAGAAATTAATAGCTTTTACGTGTCATTTTTTGATGTGTTGAATTTCCTTATAATCAGGTCGTGTGAACCGCTGAGAGTGCCGGCCGAGGCTTCTTACAACAGCTTTTCTTAACGTATGATTGCCCGGAAGGGACAAAGTTGATTGGATGAACGAGTAAAGATGGCCTCTATATACCATTACCGCCATTTTGCAGGTGTATTCTGAATTATTTAAGAAAGAAAGAGTTTTTGGGTGTAATTATAAGCGATCAGCGGAAAATCACGTTTGGGGATTAAGTCACCGAGCTCTTTTGTGTTAAAAATAGAAATTTCAATTGTTTTTATTCTTAGATTTGTTTGTAAAGAAGCAGATAGTCCGCAATTTTTTTCCATTGTTCATTTAAAGCGGGCCACTTAATTTAGTAAAATAGAAACTGGCCACTGATAATCTCATATTTTGGACACTCGATATTCAATAAACATAAAATTGATTTTCTTCAGATCAAATAATTCCATTTGACTAAAGAATGTTCGTCAAAGTGTTTCCATAACTTTGAGCTTGATACATTTTGGGTATCATGAAAAAATAGTTAATAAAACGATTAGCCTTTTCAACTCCTAAAATGTAACTCCTGTTACATGTTCTGGTAAATGGCACACGATTAGGCCTTTTCAACTCCTAAAATGTAACTCCTGTTACATGTTCTGGTAAATGGCACCCTTTTGTTTCAGGTTTCCTTTTTAACAATGAAACAAATTATACAGAGATGATTTTATGATAATGCATTTATTTTATATTTATTAAATCGACCACATTCGGACATATCATCTACTGACAAAATTCACTCAAAATTTAAAGGTTTATTAAATAAATGCGGGGGATTATTTACGAAAGAAGCGCAGAGTTGGTTTGTTTTATTTGAATGTGTATTTTAGTATTTGTTTTTCCCTTAGTAACGTATTTTTTCGTTTTCATTATATCGCTTTTAAATTGTTCAATTTAGATAAGGTGTTAAAAGTAAGGTTACATCTGGTCGTTTGCGATAAGTACTTTCTAACTAACTACATAATTAACGCATGTGTTCTGGTGCTGATAATGAAAACGCAGGTGTTTCGAAGAATTGCCCGTTTCATGTTGGAATGTTGGGGACGTTTGGCGCGTTTCGTCGTTGATTGGCGATTAATTTCAAAATTCTTAAAGGAGTTTATTTTTGTAGTAGACATGGTGTTTCTTTAAATACTATGGAGGCAACCAGAAGACGAAGCTTCCAGTATCGTCACAGTTGAAGAGCGTGAACACCTTTTTACGTTACAAACTCTCGGGCAGTCAGTCTTTTTTGTTTAATTGAAGACGCAGTTCATTATTTTTATAAGGTATTGGAAGCAAGTTAACCAAGGTGGTGTAAGAAGTTTAACGCGTATTGTCCAATCACGGAAAAAGTTTCGTCGAAATGAAAAAGCAAGCAGTTGTAGAGAGTGATAAAGTTCTTTTTAACAGTTAGAAGTCTACTGTCCGAATCGAAATTTTGTCATCTTATTCATCAAGCCAGTTTTATTCGTCATGTACTATTTTATGAAGTAAAGTTAAGTTCAGAAGCTGTAAGCGTTTGTGTCAGTTTTAGTGCGTCTGGTATCGCAAACGCTGTGCGATCAGATTATTGCATTATTAAGAAAAAACTAAATGATTTAAAATTTGTTTATTGTAATCGTCGCCCGCGTGCTTGCGGGGCAATATGTCCTGACAAGTGTTGTAAGCTTTTCTTTCATTTATTTCATATGTGTGTCGGAATAAATTTTTGTCATTGTCAATCAACTAATTGTGAGTTTATTCGAACCTATTGTGCGACCCGGATAGAGTTTTTATGTTAGATTGTTCTTTTCGTGCACTAAAATGATCACAGATGTTAATGTAATGTGTGTAGTTAACTCTTTGGAAATTAATCAAGGCTACTGAGTCTCCCCAATTTTTAATTTAAAGGCAACATTCAGATTTTGCAGTGTGACAGGACAGCAGCCGGGCGTCCACGAAGAATACTATCGTTTACGGTTTATTACTTGTTGAAAGATCCCCGTAACTTTTGGGAACGATTTAATAGCTGGCCCCATCTATTAATGGAATTTACGCAATTTAATCGCGCAGATTGCCCGCGCCGTGATTTTTGGTTTCCGATTGTCACTTTCTTTTTCCTTCATACGCCGTATCGAGATGCACGTCGCTTAATAGACCGTGAGTTAGAACGAATGGAATGCTAATTCTGTATATATTGATCTCTAGTGATTGGATTCTATAATGTGGGGATTCCAAAGTCATTAGTTTGGACGGGATATACTAGTAAGTATACGATTTTGAAATTTTCCCAGGACACCACCAAGAGTCGTGTCAGGTCCAGACCCTATTACAAAGGTTGTAACCTTTGAACGGCACCTTGACCTGCACTTTAGCAGCAATTTCAACTTTTGCAATTGCATTCAAATGCAAGGTGGTACGCGAACATTGTGACTACTTGTTTACTATTTTTTTCTTTGAATTAATTAAGTCTAAAGTAGCAGAAACGCCTTGACCAGTTTCATTCGTAGCTTATTATTAATACACAATTGGAAATTGCAAATTATAGGTCGGTTGCTCATTGAAATTTAAAATATTCGAGCAAGAAAAGCTTGCGGCAGTTTAAAATTCATCAGGTTCGACGGACTTATCCGACGGATTCGAGCAATGGACGTTTTGTTTCCACCATACGTAACGTTTGTACAATACAACTACGACGTGTAATATATCATTGCGTTCGTAGTGAAGTAGCCAGTACTAGAGCTCTACCTGGATTTCAAATCCGGGATTTTCTTGAAAACCGCGTTAGAATTCAATTTCCATTTTAAGTTAACATAGACGCCTAAAGCGGCGATCAGAGCGAGAGAACACTTTTAGGGATTCGTTGGTAAGTCTGAAACGCAGATATGTGTGAGGGATTGCGCTGCAGAAATGAATGATGAGTATACTCGTAGTCGACCAGCACAGTTAAGGAGAGATAATGGTGTAATAATAATGACGAAGTCAAAGGGTGACTTCACGCAGAACTTGGATTTTCGGTTCTCTCATGTAACTGGAACACGCGCGTAAGGATGCAGAGATATCATTGAACTTGTATAAAGAACCTATTTCCTTCAAAATTGTAGATGCGTAAAGACGATTTGAATGCTTTTTATTTAAAAAACACCCTGATCAATAAATAATACTTCCGATACGTATGCTTTAATTCCTCAAATATCATTTTGCCGGATACACAACAGACTCATTGAAAAAGTTGCGTCATTGTTATAATATCATCATATTGTTAATTATTTAAAAACCAAAGTTATATCAATAGGGATTAAAATAATGGCCACCTTATAAATCTACGTGTTTTAAAATTCAAAAAACATCGGTGTATCGTTAGTAAATGAAGGTAAGTTGAATAAAGCTTTTCAAATCCCGTGGTTTATGTACAAAACGGATTCAAATTGTTGCAAATGAACCAGAAACTTTTTCCAACGGAAATATAACAGACTTTTCCATAATGCGTCACGTCACTTTTCGAACCTTTACTGGCAAATTTGTCCGAATTTCTTTTTCGGAACCGATAATAAATGTTCTACTTACATTCATATTTGAAGAAATTGTTATTAGCGAGTACACAGGTATTTTGTCTTTGTGAGGAATATCCTTTCACTTCCATCACAGGCCATTTTCCCTTAGATACTCCGTTTTCCAGATACACTTGAAGCACCAACGACTGCAGATGCGTCTCGTCGACATCTATCAAATTCCCTTTGTAAGTACTCTCCTCCGTCAATCCCTTTTGAGTTATTCGTATTTCACCGACAGATGCGCTGCGTCGATACATATCATTCTCCCTTTGTGAGTAGCCTCTTCCAAGACTCCATTTTTGAGATATTCACAATTAAAATTTTGCCCTCCCATCCCACCCCATACATGTTTGATGTAAGAAAATGCAACGCACCCGATTTTTGACATGATTGTCGTAAGGAATCGACTTGCTTTTAATAGAAGGCATCACTTCGGAAATTTTAAGAACGTTTTTTCAGTAAACTCTCTTCATTTTTTGGGGCTTTCCCGAAAAGTGGGAGTTCATCCAGGAAGAACAAGCTCAAAATAGGGTTCATCTATCTATTATCATCTACTGTGCTAACAAGAAAAAGTTCACCACAAAATTTTTTCAAAAACCATTTTTTTTGTGTATTTCTCAACAAGAAACGGAAAAATACGATTTTGTTTAAGGCAAACCAATACATTTATTTGCGGAAAAATAAAATCGGCAATTCTATTAAACTAATTTTATATAAATAGGTATAAACCAAAGAAATAAAGAAGAATTCGAGCTCGGATGTTCAACGTTGATCTAAAAAAATGCTACGAGATCAATTTTATATGTTCTTCCCACAACTTGTTATGTCGCAGATACAAAATAAAGCTACTGAAGTGATCGTTTCGTAAGTGTTGTGGTCAAAATTTATTAGACGTGCAATATAGTGATAGTGTAGCAAACAGAGTAATAAATTCGTGGTCGTTCTAATGCCAATCTTAGATGACCTATATTAATAATATACGTAACAATTGATCCCCCATTTTTAGATGTAAGCTAGTACCAGAAAATCGGAGTTGACGATTTTAATCTTATATATTACAATTTATGACTTGGGTCATGTCTACAGAATTCGGTATTGCGCAAAAGCAATAAAAGGGAAAGAATTTACGTTTCTGGCAAACGTGCCTAATTGCTTTATGTGATTTTTAAGCAATAGATATTTGTCGATTTTTTGTAAAGTAAGCGTTCGGTAGGGAGAGTCGTTCAATGAAACTGGTAAAGTCGCTTAAAACGTTTCATTGTTGAGTAAAGGGTAAAAAGGGTGTAATTTTGTCGTTTAATGCGCAGACAAAAAATGTAGACAATTGATGAAAATGAACCGCAGACGTGAAGTGTGAAATGGAATCAGGCATTTGTTTAATTATATTCAGTTCGAATCCATAATAGGCATACTGCAAAGGTAATATCTTTTCATTTATATTGAATAATCGAATTGAACACACAATTTAACGTCGCCTTTGTTCCTAAGTCACGATATAGGTGCGTAAATGGCCCCGATGGAGGCATGGTCCGAAGACCTACGCAAGTTGCTAGTAAATTCTATTAAACTTAGCTGAAAGGATCCTCTTGATTTATTCTTGACATGTATTTTAATTTTAACACTCCATGAATATGCATTTAAGTGTTTCATTAAAAATTTTACTGGTTGAGTTGACTTGTACAGCTGACAATAAGGCCAAATAGTGCCTTAAATTTTGGTTCGGTAAGAAGCAGACCTACGCCTATTATAAAGAAGACTGAGCCGCCAACTTTAGGTTCTGTAAACCGATAGCTATTTACCCCTAACACCAGCCCGCGTTCCCGTGAAGACTCGGTCTCGAGTACTGTCATTTATTGTTCGCCCGTAGTAGACCGAAAATTAAGTTTCAGTCAACGAAAAGAAGTGAGCGTTTCCTCACCCTTGTCTTCACAACGCCCGGGAACATAAAATGGCATACAAAACCAATAAATTCTAGCCCAAAAGGTGGAGAGCCGAATGTCATTACGGGCGGTTTCGCGCCGTTGGGTTTACCTGTAGGGGTTATCCACCTAAATAAGAGTCGGAAAACTACACGGTTTTAGGCGCCTAGGTGTTTACTATCACGATAACTTAAAATGCGGAACATCCGGTTGTGTTGCCTATCAAGCTGCTTATATTATGAAGGTTGGTGTGTCGCTTTGGCTTAGATTAAGGCATAAAAGGCAATGCAAACGACTCGTTTAGTATCAATATCACCTGAACCTAGGGGCCGATTCTAACTGATTTCGACGGTTGAAATTTCAGTAGTTGCGTCGAAATTGCGATCGTAACCATCTATCGGTGTTATCATGAACTACTAATATACGTCATTGAAACGTCATAACTTTTTTACCGTTGAAAATAAATTCAACTAGACTAGAGTGGTTGAAATTACGATTTCAACGTTGAAATAATAGAAGGGATAGCGACAGTGCGCACTTTGTTATTCGGAAAGTCGCACGTGGTTTAACCTCAATTTTGTGTTTTGGTACACTGTTTACATTTTTTATCCGTGGCTGTGTTTTGTTTTACTTTTACCTGCGTATCCACGATACACTTACAACGGTATGCTCTTGCGCATCTAGCGTGACGTCACGTGCGAACAAAACCACAGAATATAAGAGCAAAATTACGATGCTTAGATCGACAAATCACAAGGTTAGTTGACAAATCATACTGATTTGTGTAGAGATCCTCGCGTAAGTTATTTCTGGGATTTCGTGATCGTATGAAATAAACTCTAACCAAAAACATTGGCCCTAAACATGAAATGCGGCTGGTTCAGTAAAAATTATATAATTAATGCATTATCAAAAGATCTAATCGCTCCTCCGTGTCCCTTTTATTTTGATTTTCATTATTACGCGGTAGTTTTAAAGTAGGTAAAGCATCAGGTTTCAAACATCCGCTGTTTTTAAAAGTAGGTCTAATTAAGGAGTCGTTCCCTTGCGGTGCTTCAAAACGGCTGGCTTCAAAATGTTCATAACAAATACAGGATATAGGATTAAACAGCAATTGAAAGACTTAAACACACCACTTAATAATAATGCAACACCATTTTTCAAGGTAATTTTGTCCTTACGACGACTTGCAACAATCCATTTTAGAGAAAAGTCTTCAATTTTCGGAAATCAAAAGTACCTATTTTATTTCCACACACAACCTGGCATTTTGGAATTTTCACTAATGATTACTTAGCTATCAACAAATTAATGCTTAGCTATCAACAAATTAACGCTATAAAACTCGTAAATACAACTGAAAAGGTGCAAACTGTCACGCGTGACATCTGTACTGGATTTTTCCGTGCGTAAACATTTGAATTTTGGCGCCACACGTTCGCAGGTGACGTAATGCGCAGTAGAAAACGCGTTTGAGAAAAATAATGAGCATACCGTGTGTAAGTGTATCGTGTGCGTATCTTACAATGGCGGAGACTAAAATCCATTGAGTTAGAAAACTAATGGAGGGAATATAATGGTAGAGGGGGTAAGAATTTTTGTAGACGGAAGTTGCCACAGACAGAGGCCACTCGCGTGGATAGGTTCCCGTGAAGGTACATTTTGGCCGACATTATTTGACATACGAAAACGCGGGTCCTGTCACTGTCAGTTTTCCACCAAATTCAAATTTTATTAAATTTGCCATTTTAAAGTACCTAATAATTTCGGATCGGTTTGTGCTCTGGTTTATATAAATATCTAACTGCCGCATAGTGTTTTTATCACACGCAATTTTGTGAATTGAGAATGATTAGCTGCGTATCATGCAAAATTTCTCATAAAGGGAAGAAACAGGGCATTTCCTTTCATCGGTAAGACATGTCATTTATCATGTTGTAGGCGAGGTTGTAGGTACCTAGTTTATGTTTCTTAGTTTTCCAAACGAACCAGTACTTCGAGCAAAATGGTTACCTAACATTTGTAAATATATCTCAAGAACAGGTCTCGAAATTTGCTTTTGTGCTCACAACGCTTCATTGACTGTGATTTCGACCAAAGGTTGCACCGGAAAATGTTCATCAAATATGCAGTAGGTACTATCAAAACTTGTTTTTACAGCTAAACGTGTGAGTTTATAATATGGATATCAGGTGCAAGTTTTTTTTACGAGTGCGGATACATTTTGAGACCAATAAACAATAAATTATTATTGAATCTCTCTGCCGTTGTAATGAACCTGAGACCAACCAGTCAATTGTAGCTATTGATCAACACAGTGAATTTAATGGGAGTTGTCAAGTTGTAGTGGCTATAGTAAACTGGCCTTAATTATACTACTGGAACACATGTATATTTAGATTTGTAATCAATGATTATATTAAATCCGCATACTTTCCCATCCTTGTCTATTTTGTTTACTTTACCAAGAGCATATATTTTACTCCTTCTATACGTTTTTTTTTGTTATTATTCCTATTAGTGGAAAGAAAATTATATCTCTACGCCACTGAAGTGAGACGCTAATGATAACGGAAGTGGTGTGGTACTTTAATCACAGCTAGAGGCCACTTTTGGTTCCCGTGGTCTACGTCTGGCCAAGCATTTGATTCCCTCCATTAGTTTTCTAACTCAATGCTAAAATCACATCCCAACAAAAAACCATTTTAATTTCCTTCATGGAGGAATAGTAATAGGTACGATTGTAGCTACTGTAGGGTTAGGGTCGAACATAAGGTTTTGTTTAAAATAGTTCAAAATCAGGCAGCCAACTTAGCAAAATGTAAGAGCAAACTTAAAGAAACATAAACTTCCTATTACCTTTTTTGTTCATTCTTATTCTGCACGTCAACAATAACCGTGAGGTAAAAAAAGTTAAACTGCATTTCGTGGGGTTAATTACATACATATAGGTAATAGTAAAAAGCGGATGGACATATTCCGTTTCATTGGATTCCTTTCTCGTACCCGCGGAAAGGAACGCCGATCGGACTTCGCCGTTTACAACACCATCCATTCCGGTCCCCTCAATTGGCAGGCTATATCCCCAGTAAACCTAAAGGTCAGCTGATTTGGTTGTGCTGCCTCACATCACCGCCGCGGTAATTAAAATAAATTAAACAAATATAGCAAACGAGCTCCTGGGTATGGCTATAGCATGTGCAAAACCAAATTTTAAACCTGATGTTAGTTTTGCTCTTATTTAAAGCGTATATGTATGAAATTTCATTTAATTGCTTCCATAAATAAAAAAGTTGACACTGCACATCCTACACAAAACCAAATTTGGAAAATGGCGCTACATTTGCTTTTATTCCAAGTGGCTATGTATCAAATTTTATTTGAAAGCCTCCATAAATAAGAAAGTTAGCACTGCGCATGCGCAAAACGAAATTTTGAAACTGGAGTTAAATTTGGTTTTATTCCAAGTGGCTATGTATCAAATTTCATTTAAATACCTTAATAAATAAGAACGTTTGCAATTCGGTTCTGTAAATGGTCGAGATGCGCAAAGGGCACTGTGAATGCTGATCGATTAGGCTCAACTTTTGGAATTGTGTTTTATATGGCTAAAGCTATACGCATATTGAATTTCATGCAATTCGGTTCATAACTAACGGAGATGTCAAAAGGGCTTACTTTATTTTTTGGTCTACATTGCCAATTCACGAGCTCCGATCTACAAATTTGATAAAGAATCCACCTGCAAAATTTCATCGTAATCGGTCCATTCGTTTATGAGTTATCGTGCTAACGGACGGACGGACGGACAGACACCGCAAAATTATAAACTCGCTAGGAGCTCGTTAATAAAGAAAAGGGCATTCATTCATTAAGCGTAATAAATATTGTCTTACTTATCTCTCTTTCTTTCCGTTTCTTATTTTCACCAAACCTTGTCTGAGAGGTTATGTTAGTTTATTGTATTAATTTTGTAAAACACACACACGTAATAAATATTTAAGTGGTAGAACACCAAGGTAAGGTAATCGTGGTCAAGATGTTCTACAGGTAGAGCTATTAAGTATCCCTGGTCCTCGAAATCTTAAGGTCATATTACTGGCCCTAAAACTTAAGCAGAGCGATTGGGTCTTGTGTCTTGATTTCAGTTAATTGATAGCCAGCTGAACTCAATGGGGCGCGATTTAAAATGGCAATGCTAGTAAACGGGGCCTCTATGGTACCTATACTACATTCCTTACCCACAAAAAATCAAAATAAATCAACAAATTGATCAAATGTTACCAAACAATATTATAGAACCCTCCAATTCGGACGAGTTAGCGCCAATCTTAATCATTCCAAAAAATTAACAGCCAAAAGAACAAAAAATGCCGAGTTGTAATTGATAATCGATAGTTAAATAAAGGACGATAAATTTCTCACTGCCTTTTGTTGAGAAGATATGAGATGCTTTATCAGGAGCAGTTAATTTTTTGCACTTCGACGTATATCAATGTTAGTATGAGACTTAGTTTGTTCATCTCGGCAGTGCAGAACATTTGAAACACTACTTAGAAGGCAGAAACGAGTCCAATATGTTATTTTTCAACTGCAATGACAATCGCAATGGCCGGTTCAAATTATGACAGGTGTTTTTGAAAATTTAATTGTTTTTGGAAATAGTTTATAGTGTCATAACCAAAGTTCTATGCAGATTATGGAAAGTTCATTATAGCTGAATATAGGTAGATGCGAATCTTGTATTCAGAGCACGTAATTTGTGCTTAAGGTCAACCCAGAGAAAATTAGTCATAATTCGTCTTCAACAAATGGAGCGGCAGTAAAACGAATCGTCGCGCCTGCATAAAATTATTACAGAAAATCATCATTTTTGGGAAATAGCTGCCCCACTAAATTATTTAATGGAAAAATGTGTTACTTTGAAATGGGATCATGCCATTTAGTAATTGAGGTACGAAATAGGTTAACAGTAGTACATAAAAATAGAGTAAAATTATTTGTCAATACGTAGTAATTTTCAAAATTTTCAAGTGCAATTTTATTTGACAGACAAAATCCAACAGTAGGTATATGTGCTATGTGAGCGAAAAGAACATATAGTAGCAACCCATAGTACTTTGGGTACTTTGCTACTATAGACCATTCGCACCTTAGTATGCAGTATGGGGCTTATGGAGAAACAGTACATGCTTGCCAAACTTATTATAGGATCGATTACTGCACCGTAAAACGGTAGTTTAGACACTATTTATTACTTTTTAACCTAACCTCAGAAGTCAAAAAGGTAAATTAATAACAAGTTGTAATTGTTTGTCAAATGTGGCCGAGAACAGCTTGTATTTATTAAGTCCCCAAAAATTTACAAATGTACAGTATACATATTAGTCACTGGAATCGAATTGAAATTCATCGGAAGATGACTGCGACACTTGAATTATAAATTCTTCAACATCATCTTGAAGATAATCTGCTGCCCACATGCCATCTTCGATAGTTTTCACGTGATTGACATAATGTTGCCAATTTTGAACCGTAACTTGTGAATAACCCATTTTTATTAATTCTTCCATGTCCTTTATTTTAAATGTTTTGTTATTCATTTTGATATGATGTTTAACTTGAGCCCACACCATTTCAATGGGATTTAATTCACAATGGTATGGAGGTAAACGGAGAATCTCGTAACCTTTTTCTTGTGCAATAACATCAAGCTTATTTTTGTCGTAGTGATGCCGAACATGCGCAACAGAAGCCAGTAGGTCTCGTTTTAATGGATTTTCTTCAATCGGTACATTTTTCTCACGAAGCCAATCTATAATGTGTTCTTTTCTCCACGACATTGTTGGTATCTTCTCCAACTTTCTACTGTGGTACGAGGCATTGTCAATAACAATGACTGAATTCGGTGGCACATTTGGTAGAAGCTGTTCAAAAAACCACTTTTCATAAGTGTCTGCATCCATTTCGTTGTGTGCATCAGCAGTGTTCTTTTTGCAGAGAAAAGTCAGTTCCGCGCCCGGAATAAAACCATTATCACCACCAGCATGTACTAACGCAAAGCGAGGCCCTAGACCAGTGGGTGATTTTAAACCTGTACTGAGTCCTTTGATGAATGCCTGACGATTGCTTTCAACGGTGGTGTCATGCCACGCCCTGCTCACCGAATGACCAATGTTAACCCATGACTCATCCGTATACACAATATTTTTACCTAAAATATAAATATTATGTAATTTGCAATTAAATATAATAAAAAGATTAGGTAGGTATTTATGTCTCCATCGTATAATATCATCCCGTTCAATAAGGATACTCTTGCGGCCAACCTTCTTAAATTCAAAACCCATATCTTTCAAGAGATTGAATAATGTGGTGCGTTTAAAGTTGGGTAGATCGTTATCGTCATTTACGGAAGCTAAGATGCTGTTCATAGTTGGTGGAATATTTGTAATGAAGAAGTTATGCACTTTACGTCGAATAACTGATTGCACATTTTCATCATACACATGAAGACGATCATTGCTTTGTTTCCCTTTTCTTTGCTTGCGTTTTTTCGGGCTTGATACACCTTCGTTTCCGTCTTCCTTTTTAATGGCATAGATGCTCCGTTCAGAACAACATAAAGCTTTACTTGCTTCTTTCACAGCTGCAGTAACGTTCATCGTTCCCGAGAAATAGTTCAGCACGTTGATAATGAGGTGTTTCTCCTTCCGGCTAAAACACTCTCCTTTATGGCGTTTCACGTTAGCAGATCCTGCTTCAGCTTCGGCTTCCATTTAATGGGATATTCTAAAAAGATGAAATCAAATAACGGTTCTACAAGAACACTCAAAGTTACCTTGTATATAAAGTACGAGATGGAGGCGTTCTTAAAAGAACGATTTTTAAAGCAATGAGACAATAAAATGTGTTAAATACGAAAGACAAAAACGAACCACACACGTAATGACAATACAAGAAGATTTGACGTTATATTTTGTTTTAAAGCTTAAATTCAATCATATGTAAGTTTGGCATCATTGCGGTAAGGAATAAGGATAGCGTTATTGAAGAATGACGCAAATTAGTAAAGGAGGGATATAGTCCATAAGACCCCATACTGCATACTAAGGTGCGAATGCTCTTATAGTGCTATCGAGTGATTTAACTGCTAAGCGCGATGCGATTGTGAAACATCTTTTTTGCGTATAAATCTCTAGATACATGCTTATACACTTTTTTTCGTTTTAAGGTTCTGTAGCAGCATAAAGTAGGAAAACGAAGCTTTGATTACCTGCAAAAAATTCGTTTGAACGAAATCCTGAAATGGGTTTTTGCATTTTACCAGGACAACAGTATTAATAGACAGATTGCCAAATCGCCCAATCGTGAAGCTGATTGGATTCTGTGTTTTTGCGATTAGCATCACCAAAGACTTTTGAAACTTTAAGTTCGTCCCAATGAAGTCAACTTGATTGCAACAATTGCTCACTCGCAAACATTCTGTTATAACCATATGTGAAATGTACACATCTCCAAAGAATAGCAGTAATACCGTTAGTATGTAAATCAAGTACTTCCAAAATTCCATGCCGAATAATGGAACCTGTAGCAAATTGTTAAGTAATAATTTATAAATTTGTATACACTTACGATTGACATTTGAAACAGCGAAAAGCAAATAAACAGGGCATGTTCATAGCAGATTTCAACATTAGATTCATCTAGATGATGAAACTTCTCGTTAGCAGTTTTTACCATGTTTTTAACACGATAGCCCAAGTATTTAAAATGCAGATACAAGTGTACCAAGATGTATATCTTTATTCCGTCCGTGACTATGTAATCTAACGCCATAAATGTGAATAAAATGATTTGGAAAGTTGCACTTCCAGCAACGCTGTAATCGACCATCCATTTTGGCATGTAACCAAACGGCATTTTATCGTTGTTGGTAAACCACCACTGAATTACTGTCATAATAATGATAAGCGCTGCCACAAAAACTACTCCGGCGGCCTTAAACATGCATTATGTTCCAATACAGCATTATGAGTACAACATACCACAAAATTCGCCAACTTTTTAAGCCTAGCGTCCAGCTCTTTTAAGTGTGCGTCATTTGAAACTTTAAAAGTATCTAATAACTTTATGATTTTCGCTAATCCGACCCTTTGCACTCTCATTATTATAGTACGAGGTATAACTGAAATGTCATCTGTGTTAGTAGGTATATTAATAAATACTTACACGTTCACCATTTGTAAGGCCAAAGGTGTACGCCATATTGTAAATTTCTTCGTTATAATTCCACTTTCTAAAAAACACCAAGGCACCGTATAAATAGATTACGCATGCATATAAGTACTGCGTAATCATTTCTCTTTTTGCCTACTGTGTTTTCAATGTAAAACCGGTCACTTTTGTCAATTTTAATAATGAACCGAAATACTTGCTTTCCATAGTAGACGATTGCGATGACATCTTAGAAGTGCTAGACAACTGTAAAATGAATAGGTATACCCGATCTCCGGCGCAAGTTATAGCGATGAAATATTTACACAAATGATAATGTCTATGGCGATTAAAAAAATTATTTATGTAAAGTTTAGTAAATTATAAAACAGGTCTTTCGATACTTTGAAGCATTTTCTTTATTTAACATGAATTAAAAAAAATATGTGCCTAATTTTGATGGTATTATTAATTTTTTTCTGTATTATTTGTTACCTGATGTATTTTAATCGCGAACACATTTTTTGGTACATTTGGTGCACCAGCGGTGCCACTGAAGACGAGTAATCAAAAGGCAGCGGGGGGAGGGGGGTCATTGCTTAAGAAAAATCGCTTCACAAATATGAAAGTTGAGTCAGTAAATTTTCTTCATATTTTGGAGTTTTCCATGAAGGTGGGGTTTTGAGCTCAGAATTAATAAAGTGCATGTACAAGACACCATAAATAATATTTACTCATAAAACGTATAAGGTTTTGTATACCAGAGGCTTTATCCTGCTAACAAGTAGAATTCCGACCACGACAACCATTTTGTCCAGTTCTAACAAAAACTACTCTGTCAATTAAAAGGTTACAAAGGAGGTTACCAACTATGTGGAATATTTATGTCAAGAAGCTTCTTTTTAGGATATTCACATCAACCGAATCATAGGCTCCCATAATGTCAAGGAAAGCGGCACCTAAATATCTAGTAGTTATATGAAAGGTTTAACTGTATATCGCATACTAGTTGAGCGGTTATGGGAACTGATTGTGTTTATTATTATTGTTTATTTGCATTTTTTGCATAGAATGAGTATGCGGTTTGTGTCTAAGTCTTTTGGATGGCATTATACGCATCTCGACAGGAATATCCAATTATCCAGTTATATCCTTGAAAGCAATACCTATATGAGACATGAAAAATAGAATTTTTCTCAATTTATCTTACATCGTGGTAATGTTTTTATGCGTGATCGTTTGGTTTTACAAATAGATTAGGCATTTATATCCCTATATCCCTGATACGACAATCATTAAATTTGAGTAATTTTTGCGCCCCTTCTTGTCTGCGCCGTAATCGGAGGGTTACACCGCTTACGCCTAAAGCCGGCCCTGAGGGCAGTAATAGAATAGTAAAAAGTGAGAAATGAAGCGTCTATTTCGTGTCAGCGTGTTGTTAAGCGCGGAAGAAATGCATCATTTCCGCATTACAATATAATACCGGTGTGGAAAATTCCGAAAGAAGCCACATCCAGGGGCGGATTTAAGCAGGAGCTTTAAGGGCTGGAGCCCAGGGCCCCCGGGCCACGCGTCATTAGAATGAAACAGACAAAAATTAATGTGGTAATTACAAAAGTGCGACTTAATCGTAAAACACACACAAGGAAAATGATACAAAAACACAAACAATTGTTACAAAAAGACTAAAATTAAGACTTAATTACTTACATTACACGCCCAAAAGTAACGGTATCCTTACACAAAACACAAAAACAATTTTCAATTAAACACTCGATTAAACAATTACACTATACCGACCGGGTAATCGCAGCATCTTCTTTTCGGGTAGACAAGGACTCAATTTACAATTGAGTCACGTTGACAACTTAAGGGGGTGCCGAACAAGCACCTCTCCTTGAAAACTGTTGATGGCCAAAACTTCAAACTTTAACACGTAGAACAAATAACTAGCAGCGATTTCGGCTTCCGGATACGCAAACGGAACTTCTTCTATCTTCACACTCCCATTAGGCGAAACTTTCAATACTGGCCGTGACTTCAAACTATATAGCTAGCCGTCCGATGGAATGGGCAAAAAACGAAATAAATTCTTCTACGGAACGTAACTCGGTGCTGAACGTAGCAAAATGCTGATTTAAAACTTCAACAAACGTAATACTGCGTAAATTCTGGCTAAAAGCCGGTTTAAAAACTTGTATAAAACGTACTTCCGCGCTGAACTTGGAAAAAAGCGACGCTCTCTCTCTTCCGAATCTTATTTAAAGCGAAACCCTTCTTTCGAAAAACAAAATTATAACAACCAATCATACACAGTTGACAACAGAAAATATCCGCTCAACTTACGTTAAAAGACAGAGGTGGAATAATTTTACTAAACAAATTCTTATCAGACATTAATAAACTAAAATACTAGGAAAAATAAAATATTCATCTCTTTTAACTACACAGAAAAGGCGATAAATCACACCCACCTGTCAAATAAATTAAGCATTTAGTACAATTGATAACAGATAAAGACCAATACAAAAATTTCAGAAATTTCTACGTTAAATAAAAAAAGGTAAACAAAAACAACCTTGGTCGCTTTCTCGTATGACAATAATTTCCGTGCCGTCACATAGACCAACAACAAAATAATAATTTCATTATGAATGTTAATTACACAAAAAGGAGACCGCCCTTATCCATCTTAATTAAAATTTCCAAAATTTCTTCTTGCCGGACGAAATAAACACAGCAATATATTCTGGCAAACTTAAGAGACATTAACTCACATTGGTATTTTCAATCTCGTAATTTCTATTTATTTATTTTTTATTTATTTCGTATGAACAAATGTTGAAAAAAGTAACTTTAAAAAATGTTAAGTTGGCCCCCCCACTTTTTGAAAATTTGTCACGCCTTAACCTTAATGGCGCAAGCTTTAATTGAAGTGGCGCAATTGAGCGCATAACCAAATGTATCAGGTGACCTAGTTACAAGCGACAAAATTCGTACGGGGGGGGGGCTACGTTCACTTGCCCCCCCCCCAATGTTTTTTCGGATTTCTAAAAAACGATAATGGCGCAAGAGTTATTATCGGTGGCGCATATGAGCGCATAACGAGCGTATTCATTTTAAAATAATACGACTATCAAATCTCTCGGTGGGGGGGGCCAAGTTAACGGACCCCTCGGCTTCGCCTCGTCAAAATCGCGCTCTTGTTATATAAATAACTATTGCGATATCGTACTGTCCTAGGAAACGTCGCTATTTTAATCAAAATCAGTTTTTTGGAATTGCCTCCTTTTCGATTGCTTCCATCCAAAAAGTACCTATTACAAAAATTGTAGATTCTCTACCAGTTTTGTTTGAAACATTGTTCCATTAAATAAATGGCTTCTGTTTTATCAAAGTGGAGCATATTTCTTAAAATCGCAAGAACGCGTACTTTTCACAGGACATTGCACTTATTATTTACGAATTATCTACTAGTAATCAATTATTCTCGCCTATTAATGTCAATTTCGGGGATTGGTTGAGCGTCATCGTCCTCTGCGGGCTTATTTTATTTTCACCGTAATAGTTTTTTAAGTTATAAGGCCGGGAAGTGGCTTATTAAAGTACGAGTTTAGATGTTTACGGACGAGGCGACGAAGGAGCCGAGTTCGGAATTTCTAAACGAGTGCTTTAATAATCACTTCACGGCCGTGTCTCAATTTTGAGATTTCTTTTGATTCTTTTACATAACACATGCCATCTTTAGTCGCATCACCTTTGAATCCGGTACCGTTGCATAGTTACGCACGAATTGTTTTGCCTTGTTCATTTATTTGTAAAAAAAATTGACGCGGCATGTTCTTGTGGTGGTGAATTTGTAAGGGTGATTTGTTCAAAAAGTGAAGAAGCTGTAGAAAATCTCATCCCCAGAAATCAGTATCAGTTATATAGTTTGTGCTTGGCGAAAAAAGGTACAGGAGGATAATAATGTGAACGAAAACATCATGCTTTCTAACTTTTTGGATGCGGTAAGAAAATAATTAGCGCTAACAAGCCTTCTTTAAACTAATAGAATACCTTCTAGGCCAAAAAGTTCTCTAGTTCTACATTGTGGTCCAAATATTCAATGTGCAAAACCATGATAAATGAAAACGCGAACATTTCGAAATATGTCAAGTTGACAGCGCCTATAAAAGATTACCTTTTAGTAAAGGTTAGATGGCACCTAATTGTAATAGTTATTTACATAATAAGTCATGAAAGTGGTCGTTTACATGACGCGGAGGCTTATTGAAAAGTACGAGGACGCGTAGCGTCCGAGTATCTCTTTAATGCCTCCAAGTCAGGTAGACTCACTTTCATGACATATTATGTATAAAATTTTACCTGAAACCGCAACATGTAGAAAACTTTTCCAAATTAAATTATTCATGTGTGAAATTTTGATACCTAATCACGCATGCTAAAATCACTTTATTTAATTGTTTCCATAGAGATTTCAAAATAATTAAAACAGTCAGTGTCATTTTAACGCAGTTTTCAGTTTATACTTTGTACTTTTCAACTATACAGTCTTTATAACTAGGTACAAAAGCAGGTATCAGTGAAGAAGAGTACCTATGCAAGACGTTGTTATAATGTAGCCGAAGCTGCGGCCGCTGTAGTGAAATATTCGCTCCCCACAAAGTCAAAAAAAAGGTACGAAAAGGCGTAGAAACCTTTTAATGACTGGCGCAAAACTAAAGGAATAATTACTTCCACACATATTCCATTAATTGTTCGTAATAAAAAACCATTATCCTTTGTGTAGGTATATTAATATTTAAAAATATCCACATAGTCTGCATTATAATTATCCAATCGTTGATTGAATAACTTATTCAATGAATGATCTAATTGTTATTTTGCATGTACTAGGACTGTAATGGGCGTCAGGCAAAAATATTACAGTACTAGTCAGGTAAAGATCAACTTTCTAATGTCAAAATAGCCCTGAAATTTAGATTTTCTTGACGGTTTCAGGTAAAACTTTTTAATTTCGGATTCATCAGGACACATAAACTCACGGTAGACGTAGACGTATTTACAGTCATTACTAAGTGCGATGGAATGAATTTTTTGAACTTGTACAGAAATTAGTGCAATTTTCGCCACAAGAATATGGTTGAGAAGGCAAGAGGTTTCCACCACCACAGTCCCCAGCGATGGGGGGTGTGTCTACTATTAAAGTTAGTGTCTAATTGTATAATTAATAGTCTTAAGCTTTCGAGTGATAATGTAAATAGCTATCGTCTTAAATAAATTTGACGTTTCTTCTTGTCAACAAATTATCAGTTGCTACGCAACACTTTCCGGCCTTGCGATGTAATAGATCACTTTCCGGACTCAAATGAATGATGTAACGTACTGTATAGCGGACAGTATGAAATAAAAAAACTGGCGACGTTTCTCAGGCCAGTGCGATGTCGTAAACTTAATACTTATGTTGTTCTGGAAGTAAAACGGATATGCCAAATTTCAAAATACCCCGATTTTATGCAAGGTAGACCCCATTTTACCTCTTGATTGATTGGATTATTATACAATCTTGAGGAATTGAGGTAGGAAATAAGTTATTATAATAGTTATTTGTTATTTAATACGTAAGTAATTCCTACAACTAATAAATGCAATTTTATTTGATGGATACTATCATAGAGTAAATAACGTTACTCTATGATACTATCTAGCAGTGTATGTGCTATGTTACAGAAAAGAACCTATGCTAGTAACCTTCTAGTGCTATCCAGTGATGTATAGGTAACTGCTAAAAGTGATGCAATTATGAGACACTTTTTTTTGTGTATAAATGAGTACTTGAATCGGTAGAGACATGCTTAGCTTATATATCTTTCTTCTTTTTAAGTTTCCGCAGCAGCATAAAGTAGGAAAACCCAGCCTTGAACACCTGCAAAAAATTCTTTGAAACGCAATGGTGAAATTTCTTTTCGCATTTTACCAGCGCAACAGTATTAATAGATAGTTTTCCAAATCGCCCAATCGTGAAGCTGATCGGATTCTGTGTTTTTGCGATTAGCATTACCAAAGCTTCTTGAAACTTTAAGTTCGTCCCAATAAATTCAAGTTGGTTACAACAAACGCTCACTCTCAAATATTTTGTTATCACCATATGTGAAATATACGCATCTGAAAAGAATAGGAATAATAGCGTTTGTATGTAGATAACCAACTTCCAAAATTCCATATCAAATAATGGAACTTGTAGTAAGAATTTATAAATCTGTGCACTTACAATGGACATGTGTAACAGCGAAAAACAAATAAACAGGGCCAAGTTAACAAAAGTGACTAAGACACATTTATTATAAACTATTTCCATTTCGTTCACAATGTTGGTTATGTAGTCATGTTCCAAGCACACGGTTCTGATTTGCACTTGAAGATACTTCCAAGGTATCGTAGCATATTTCAACGTTAGGTTCAACTGGACGATTAAACTTTTCGGTAGCAGTTTTTACTATGTCCTTTACACGATAGCTCAAGTATTTCAAAAGCAGATACAATTGAGCCAAGATGTATGTCTTTATTCCATCCGTGACTATGTAATCTAACCCCATAGATGCGAATAAAGTTAGATGAAAAGTTGCACATCCAACAATGCTGTAATCAACCATCCATTTTGGCACACGCTGCCAGAGAGGCTACACCCACGACCTTAAACATGCGTTATGTTCCAATACAGAATTATTGATACCACATACCACAACATTCGCGTACTTTTTGCGTGCGTGAAGGTAGCCAGTACACGATAGCCAGTACGCGCCAATACATCAGTACTCTGTAGTACCCTTTGAGTACCTACTATTTTAAAACGACAGCAAAAATTTACTACCTATGAAGAACGCCGATATTTTTATGTACTGGCTGGCGGGATTTGGAAGCTAGCCAGTACACTGGATATCGATAACCCGCACATTAATATACAACGGTACTATTTAGTACTTCTTGGCTACTGAATACATACACAATCAGTTTCTTGGTACCTTTAAGAGTTGCCTTGTACTGGCTACTGTCCAAATTCCGCTAGCCAGTACTCGATAAATTGATAACCAGGATATAAACAAACAGCAGTACCATTTAGTACTGCTTAAGGATTGATTAAATGTAAAATCAGTTTTCTGATACTATAAGGATTACACTAGTACTGTCTAAATCCCGCTAGCAAGTACGTGGAATATCGATGTACCTACGGTACATAAATAAGCATACGAGTGTGTACTTTCTAGGTAGTAAATGTAAATAGAATTAGTTGTGTGCGATAGCTTTAAAGATATACAATGCGATCAAAAATGATTGGCTGTCTAGTCGCCTTTGGAATTTTTGTTTACATGGGAAATCGTATTTAACTTGAACTTGCAAAGGCGACTCGACAGCCAATCATTTTTGATCGCCCGATACGTGTAAGTATGCAGGGGGTCCCAATGAAAACTCGACCCTCCTTTTCTGGAAAACCGGGCATTCTTCGGAGTATTTCCGAAACAGCTCAATTTTGATTTTGAAGAGGACGGAAGGTCCGTGAAGTTAGCACGGTCATTAAAGGCACTAACGACGGTACATGATCACATCGTTAGTGCCTCTTAGTGCTTTATAATTTGCATCAGCACTTATAAAGTACTAAGAGGCACTAACGATGTGATCATATACCGTCGTTAGTGCCTCTTAGTGCTTTATAATTTGCATCAGCACGACCGGCCGTTTCCGAGAAATCGACCCCCCCTTGTGTAATGATGACTTCCTACCCTCCTTGAAAGCACTAACGACCGGACAAGTACTAATCGTTAGTGCTTCGTTAGTGCCTTATTGTGTATTTGTTGACAAGCAATTAAGAAATTTATGTTCAAATTTTTCATAAAACGACGCTCCATAGAAAAAAGAAAAAAAAACACCCCCGTATTTCGAAAAATGAAGCATTTGTGCGATACAGGTCGTTTGTTTATCGTTTGTTTACGTTTTAAAAAAGATACGGAAATGCAAACAAACGATGAAAATAGTTAAACAAACGTAAACAAACTACAAACAAAAGATGTACATACAAGTAATATTAATATGAACAATGGGCGGCGTCAACTTTACTGACGTGCGCACAAGAGGGGGTCGATTTCTCGGAAACGGCCGGTTGTGCTGATACAAGTTATAAAGCTCTATAAGAGGCACTAACGATGTGATTATGGACCATCGTTAGTGCCGTTAATGACCGTGCTAACGTCACGGACCTTTCGTCCCCCTCAAAATCAAAATTGAGGTGTTTCGGAAATACTCCGAAAAATGCCCGGTTTTCCAGAAAAGGAGGGTCGAGTTTTCGTTGGGACCCCCTGCATACTTACATATTCGTTTAATATCGGGCGATCAAAAATGATTGGCTGTCGAGTCGCCTTTGCAAGTTCAAGTTAAATACGATTTCCCATGTAAACAAAAATTCCAAAGGCGACTAGACAGCCAATCATTTTTGATCGCATTGTATATCTATTGTAAAGCTATCGCACACAACTAATTCTATTTACATTTACTACCTAGAAAGTACAAACTCGTATGCTTATTTATGTACCGTAGGTACATCAATATTCCATGTACTTGCTAGCGGGATTTAGACAGTACTAGTGTAATCCTAGGTATCTAAAAAATGAACCGCACGTTGAATCAGTCATGAGCAGTACTAAATGGTCCTGCTGTTTGCTTCTGCCCTGGTTATTAATTTCCCGTGTACTGGCTATCGGCATATGGACGGTGGCCAGTACAAGGTAATCCTTAAAAGTACCACTCAGTTGAATGGATATATATTTGCTACATAGCCAGTACTAGTGTAATCCTAATGGTATCAGAAAACTGATTTTACATTTAATCAATCCTTAAGCAGTACTAAATGGTACTGCTGTTTGTTTATATCCTGGTTATCAATTTATCGAATACTGGCTAGCGGAATTTGGACAGTAGCCAGTGCAAGGCAACTCTTAAAGGTACCAAGAAACTGATTGTGTACCTATGTATTCAGTACCCAAGAAGTACTAAATAGTACCATTGTATATTAATGTGCGGGTTATCGATATCCAGTGTACTGGCTAGCTTCCAAATCCCGCCAGCCAGTACATAAAAATATCGGCGTTCTTCATAGGTAGTAAATTTTTGCTGTCGTTTTAAGATAGTACTCAAGGGGTACTACAGAGTACTGATGTACTGGCGCGTACTGGCTATCGTGTACTGGCTACCTTCACGCACGCCGTAGCCTAGCGTTCAGCTTTTAAGTGTACGTCGTTTGAAACTTTAAAAGTATCTAATAACAGTATGATCTTTGCTAATCCGACCCTTTGCGCTCTTATTATTATAGTACGAGGTAGAACTGAAATGCCAGCTATGTTAGTATATTAATAAACACTTACACGTTCACCATTTGCAATGCCAAATGTGTACGTTATATTATTAATTTCTTCGTCATAATTCCACTTTCTAAAAACCACCAAGTCACCATATAAAGAGATTATGAAGGGCAATAAGTATTGTGTAACCATTTCTCTTCTTGTCAACTGCGTTTTCAGCGTAACGCCCGCCACTTTTGAAAATTTTAGTAACGTATCGAAGTACTTGCTTTCCCTAGTGGATGATTGCGATGACATTCTTATTAGACGTGCTAAACAATATTGTAAAATGAATACCCGTTCTTCGGCGCAAGGTAGGGCGATGTAATATTTATATGAATTGATAATGTGGATGGCGACTAAACTGTGAAGTTTACTAAATTATAAAATACGTTTTTCGATACTTTAAAACTTCTTTTTTACACGAACGGTTATATGTATATTATTAATTGTTTTCTCTATTATTTATTTTACGTGATGTGTTTAAGGTACAAGTGGTACGTGCACAAATATTGGCACTGTTTAATCTGAAGGTAATACTGGGGAAGTTTACTCGAGAGGGGCTGTGGGGGAGGTGAAGTAATCCGCGTTATTAAAATAAATCGAAGAAAGGGACGAGTAAGAATACATGCCTAATTCAAGTTTATAACGGAGATATGCGCATTTGAAGCTTTCACCCCATCGTCAGATGCGCTTCGTCCACGTCCCATCATTTTCTTTTTGTCAGTCCCCTTTTCCAGCACTTCATTTTCGAGATATTTACACTTTAAGTTTTTAGCACATCGACGGCTGCCTCTCGTCCACATCTGCCATATTACCTTTGTGAGTACTCTCCTCCGACACTTCCTTTTTGAGACTTTTGATTAACCCCACCAACGGGTGCGCTTCCTTGAAATGTGTCATGTCTTCTTTACCGACGCTTCATTTTTGCGAAATTCGCGTTTCAAATTCTACACATCTCATCCTATATTTTTGACATAAGAGATTAGTTTGCTTTTATTTCCATTGAAGAGCTTAGTACCTAAAACGCCTACAACGAAGCTGGAGAGTTCGCCTCGAGACGTAGGGTTTCGATAACTTCCGAAGGGCGTCCCAACGAAACACGATCCTCTATTCTCATCTAATCGGCTACCAAACTTAAAACCCGATTCGGAATCAAGGCAATTTTTGCGACTAGCTCGAGTGTAGGTACAGATTTTTAAGAAACTGTGTAGTTTTTGATTATGAGAAGTTTCCTACTAGTCACCATGAACTATCACAGATGAAATGACGAGAGGCGCGATGGAAACAGAAATGACAATTACTAGCGAAATTTTCCAGCAACATCGAGACAGAAAACAAGGAGATGGACAAGTCGATAAAACATAGCACATCTTCTCGTAACGATCCCAAATGCCGTTTCTTGGTTACCGTGGCCGGCATCGAAGTACCGCCCCAACACGACTCGAGAGGACCTCGCCGGAATGATCGAACATCGCATCAACACCACCGCCGAAATAGAAGATCCTCATCAGCGCCTGCACACCTTGGAGCTTCCATCATCAGGTACTTTCTTTGCAACCAGATGGAAGAAGACGTTTTCATGATAGCATCCGCTTACGTATCTCCAATCATACTGGGACAACCATGGCTTCGTAAATATAAAGCCGTCCTGGATTAGGAAAGAGGCAGCTTGCATTGGGGAACAAGACAACGCCTAACTAAACACTGGCTCCGAAAATCCAGTCTTCCCAAACAACAAAAGGCGATCAATGCCAGCGACGTTAACCACAAAAAGCCGTCTAATCTAGTCCAGCAAGCAACTAACCGACCCACTTCACTCTCACTCCCGACGAGCAAACGACGCCACCCTCGGTCAACACCCCCACACTCAAATCCGGTTACTTCAGGAGATCTCATTCCGTACCGTTACTCGTCAAAGAAAAATAGTGTAATCACCGAGGAAGTCGAGACATATTGATACATTTTAAAATAACCAATCTCTTGAGTTAAAAATAAACGGATATTATTATGGTCTATGTTTCTTGTGAGAACTCAGGTCTAGCCTGGTTAACTAATCGCACGGATTAAAATCAAGTAACGATTAGTGTCTGTGTCTGTGTCTGGTGAAGTTATGTAGGGTCCTAAAAAAAATTCACACACGCACACTGGAAATCTAGGGATAGTATGTAATTCATACTTATTATTATTATTATTATTGAAATATTGTAAAGAACTATTACAGACCCCGAGCTCTCCTAGGATATTGAGGTGACTCACTATGGAAGAAACCATTAAATGCAAAGATAAGCGGGCACCTACCTTAGTTTGTATAGTCCACCTTCATCATCTTCATTCCATTACAGATTCACCTAGGCTGATTTATCTTTTATAACTGTGTTCATTTCACTCAACCGCACATCACTACGTTAACGATATCTATCATCGCATTGGACAGGAGCAGTTCCACAAAATTCCTGCAAACAAAAAAAACTTTCAGTTCCCTTGCATGAATAAACAGTAGATAAAAAAAATTCACAGATTTCGCAATCCTTGCAACCATCGGAGACATTGGAAATGATAACCGTATAACCTGCCATAAATAACCCTTATTAACACGGAATAATGTTGCAGATATAATTACAAGTGAAGATAAAAGTTTACGAGGGGACCTCCTTCATCATCATTCATTAGGAAGCATTTGTTTAGACGAATCTCTGAACTTCCATGACAATTATTTATAATTTATTATTATTTATTACTTACTTGCTTAACTAGGAAAAATCTTCAACTGACTATTTTCAAGGATTTGTCAAGCAGCGCTATATTTACTCCAACGATTATTTTGTTGAAGTGTGCCATGTGCCCTTTTAAGGGTCTCTTAGTTTGCCCAATTATAGTAACAGTTTGTAAATTTAATTTGGAAAAAGTTTTAGATAAACCTCTAGTGTATGAAGCATTGAGCAACTTAACATACTTTAAACTCTTATATTTTAAGTGGTTTTGAGGGTGTGATTAGGCCTACACCCCAGTAGCACGAGTAGCCAAATAGATTTATAGGTTAGACTTGAGCCATGTCTTGGACATAGGTAATGGAACCCCCTTGCACATCCTCTAACTATAAAATCTTTCAAAGCCTCCGTAGCTCAACTGGTTACGCGCTAGCTTTCTACTTCAGGAATCGATGGTTCGAATCCTTAACGCTAATTTAAAAAATGTCCTAGAGTAATCACGTGATCGATGACACGGATACAAGACGGCCGGTTTAAAATAACATCCAAGATGGCGGATAGAGCGAGACGCAGTTCTAGAATTCGTAAACCAGGGCACGAGCACGATACAAAATTTTGATGTTTGCGGGTCGTTTAAATAGGTGATAGTCAAGTTCACTAATGCATAATTTAAAAAGGAATACAATAACACAAACCCAAAGATAATACTTATCATTGATTAACAATAAATACACATTTTACAAAAAAGGTATTAAGTATAATTATACGCAAAAGCAAATGTTGAAACCATTTCATTTAAACGTATATTGTTTACTAAATCTGTTTCAATGGATATGCTATAATTACAACCTTTGCTAACCGCTCTTGTGTCTTTTACCATCACAAATAATTTACGTACCTCGCATTGGAGACTTGTGCTTGATTTGATCACAAAAATCAACAACTTTAAGACTGTTGGGTTTAGGTATACTCTTGATATTGATACGTAAACGCAAAACACACACAGATCTCGAATTATTTTACTCAGGAATTAGTGCTTAATTGCTTATTAAATTTCTTCCGCGCACATATGCTTCTATTTATAGGATTATTATTAGCAAATTAACGTTATTGCAGTGCCCTATAATGTCGTATTCGCATAAGTATTTCACTACATAATATCCAACAATACCTAAATTGTAGAAAACTCTGTTGTTATTTCGCAGAAACTAAAGATAAAACGAAAATCCCGCAATTTCCAATTTCCCGCTCTGAATATTTGCGACCCAGCTGACGTCACAGATGCGCACTGGCATACCGGTGTGTGTTTATCCACAGCCGTCTATAATTACAAGCCATGCTGAGAAGTTTGGCAACGTTGTTCGAAAGTCAATTGGTGGGCCGATGTAAGTTTTAATGGAGTCTTGTTGCTCTTGAAAAAGGGCATTTTCCTCTCTCCTGTGTTTCGCCTTGGCGGTTTTAATATAGAAGAAAGATACTTAGGCAGCTTACAATTGTGCATATATATTATTTATTTACAAAAATGGATAATAACATTTTTATTTGACTTTAAAATTTGGAACGCTGTAAATTGGTAACTGCATCATAATGTGTTTTCCATCGAGATCTCCGAAATTGGTGAACTTCTGTCGAAAGAGGCCGAGGTGAAGCACACGCTTGAGCACTTAATTTCGGTAAAAGGACAGTAAATCGCTGCATCAGAGAGGTTATATCAACGACCAGGTGTGATTCGGAATGTCAAGTTGAATTAGGAAATCGGCCTACCATGCAGTGTTGCCATAACTCTCAGCACGGCTTGTAATTATAGACGGTTGTGGTGTATCGTGGTCACGAGTCATCATGCTTGACGAGTCATCGTGTTTGACAAGTCCGGCCGGCGCTCTGTTGTTTGTTCTTGTTTGAATGGTGACGTGAGTATATAAGCAAATAAGTGAATTAATATAAAAATAACCCTTGCATTGAGGTTATAAATGTTGCAGTAGCGCTTTGCTGCATCTTGTAACATTGTAGTTTGATGAATGTTTTATGGCGGGAACACCTTTTTCTAATTACCTTGAAATGTGAGATTGTTTTTAAAAATGAACTTGAAATTTTAAGAAATAACCTGCCTAAAATGTGTGGGGGATAATCACATTTTGGTAAGTAGGTATTTTAAATTACGTAAGTGGGCATGAATGAAAACTTGCACTTTTTCCATTCTGCCACTGCTCTCCAGCCTTAACGTTTTTTTTCACCGAGAGATAGTGCCACCACCATCATCATAGTGCAGTATTTTACCATTCTAAACAAATTTTGTGAGTGCGGGTTGTACTGCACCGACTCGTCAAACACGATGAGTCGTGCGCTCGTTTACAGATTTTAGAACTGCGAGCGAGACAGGTAGACATACAGAAGCAGGTCCAAAATGGTGGATGGAACAGACAGACAGACAGACAGCGGGTTCAAAATGGCGTCCAATAAATTGGCGGATTTAGAATAGTGACTAGTAAAATGGCGCGCAGATACAAGATGGCGACCAACAAAATGGCTTTTGGTGTAAAGGTACCATACAATAATTACTACATTACTCCAATCAGATATACAAACAGAAAAACTTCAATAATCAAACAAAATATCTTTTACTTGTAAAAAAAGTTTACAGATTTTGCAATCGATGCAACCATCGGAAATATTGGAAGTGATAACCGTACAACGCCGCCGCCGTATGTAAAACACAAATAAGTCTTATTCAACCGGGATCACTTGCTCCACTCGCTCGCAAGCTCGCTCGTGTCGCAAGCGTGCACTTCCTGAATAATAAGCCTCATCATAACATGTTCGTAATCCTATTAAAGGAGATGTGCGAGATTGGAATTAGCAAAACAATTGCGCACCATTAAGTAAGTACCGTATCCGCGACTTTTCTTTAACCTACCGATTGCGATCGAGTACGATATAATCAACACGTGTAGCGACACCGCTGTCTTCTTTTCTGCTCGTTTTATGTATGGAAACTTCATACCCATACACAAAACATACGCGTTTGCAATGCTAAAAATCTGCCCACTCCTTTTTGTTTAATGATAAAGTCTTTTAACTTCGTTTCATGTTTTGCGTTTTGCTTCCAAAGTGTTTGTTATTGTCTTGTCCCACGTCTATTTTGGCCTGCCTTTCTTCTTTTTGTTTTAAGTTCTTGCCTCCCACACTTGTTTTGCCTGTCTCTTTGCTGTCCATTCTTTGAAGACGTCCCCACCAACTCAGTTGTCGACTTTCTATGTATTTTAACACTGACTGTATTCCTAGTGATTCTTGTCTTTCGCCTTTTCTTATTCTGCCCGTTCTTCCCTTCCCTTAAACCCGTTTTAGAAACCTCATCTCAGTCGCCTGCAGTTTACTTTTTTGGGTTTTTGTTAACACCCACGTTTTACACCCATAAGTTAAAATTGGTCTATATACAGTTTTATACGGATTCATTTTTGTATTCCGCGACACTTCTTTTTTACTTATAAAACACGTCTTGCTCATTGCACAGTGTAGAGTCGTATTGTATTGTCTATTCCGGTACTTATCTCTGGTTCCGCATCTCCTGTTGAGTAGGTATATCACTACACCACTACACTGAATCGAACGCTTTCTCTAAATCGATGAAGGCTACATATTTCTTTCCGCTATTACCATTCTTTTCGATTAGCTGTTTAATTGTGAAGATACGGTCTTGTGGGATCCTACCTCTTCTAAATCCACATAGTTTCTGTAAGGGTTTCTTCTGTTGTCCGTTTCAGTTTTTTATTTAGTATTTGTTCATATACTTTCATCACACTACTAATTAATGTGATTTTTACACTTTTTCGTATCTCCTTTTTTATGTATGAGAACAATGACTCCGATTTCCCAGTCCCTAGGTATGTTCTCCTCTTCCCACGTTCTTTTGTAGATTGCCTGTAGTAATTCAGTCTCTGCTGTCCCCATATATTTCAGCATTTCTCCTGTAATCATCAAGTTCATTAAGTGCTTCCACAACTTCTTGTAGTATTGGCATGCAAGTCACCGTCTTCTATGTAAATTTTTCCTTGCTGGTCTCTATTTCTTTTTGTAATTGCATTAAATGCAATTACAGAAATAAATCAAATTTTGTTTCTTGCGTATTTTCTACTAAGTTTTTAAAATAATTTCTTCATTTTCGCATTACTTCTTGCTCAATAATTCCTCCGCTATTCTCTTTCATCTGTGTTGAAGTATGTGATATTTTCTCTTTTTTAACTTTAGGACCTCATAATATAGTTGTTGATTGCTTTTACTGTTTTTCTAGTTTTTCTCCAAATTGTTTCCATGTTATTTGTTTCGCTAGGACTATACTCTCCTTAACAACTTTTCTTTCTTCTTTGTAAATCTTGTAGTTTGTATCGTTTTAATCTCCAAATATCTTTTCCACGTCTCCTTCTTTTTTCGGACCTCTTGTTTTATGTCATCATTTCACCAGGGTGTTTACTTTCGTGCGTTATAGTCCGAGAGCTGTTAGCCATTTTTGAGTAGGTATTAGAGGCACGCTGAAAACTTGTCCAGCACTTCTTCAATAATACCCAAACACAGAATTGCAGACCTGGCTGAGGAGAAGCGGAGCTAACACTTTGCCAAGCGCCTTCAAAGTTTGAAAAAAATTTAACACTTCAGAATGATCCAAATTAGGAATTTGATGCGAGGTGAAGCTATAAAAATTGATAGTTAACCATAAAAGATCTGAACACTCACCATTTGCTGAGCTCAAAATGTATTGTCACTTTCCACTTTCTTAAGATCGTTACAGCGAAGTATAAATACAGTAGGTACAATTGAATAAGGAAATCAACTCTTCCCCTGTCAACTGCCTTTGCAAAGTAAGTTTGGAAAGCTTTACAATGTACCTCTTTTAAAGGGCTCTATTACCTAAAGAACTAAAACGGCATTATTGGAAGTGGTCACCAGCGAAAACGGCGGCGGAATACGTTGTCTGGTCCAAGGTAACTACAGCGATTAATTATTTACATGGATGGATAATGTATATTGTTTATGGTATATTAATGTCAATTAAGCAAATTATACAATACATCTTTCGATAGATACTTCAAAAACTTTTTCTTTCTTTTACACGAACTCACAGAATTGTTTGCCTAACATTTCTATAATACGCAAATTAAATTATTATTAGTTATATGGAAATTACATTGCTATAGGTACTAATTTTAGTTACCAACTTCGTTAAAGGTTAACGTGATAATACTCGTATGTAGTAGGCCGTAGGAGGTTCGTGCAGGGCCCCCAATATAATTGATTGTTCTATTTTGTTTTACGTTACCTGCTGTTTATAGATTCATCAGAACCAAGCGGTAATAGTAATTAAAGTTCATCATATCAAATTATGACCCAGATTTTGTATACTTTTATTGGATTGTGAAGAACTCGTAGAGAGGATTGACTGTTGTGGTTACGCCTGTTATATTACAGCCGTCAAGTTTTCCTTAATTTCTGTTAGGTACTGTTTGGTTTTTGTGTTAGATTTTAGCAGTTCATGATTATCCATACTAATTATTAGTCAATTAATAACATTTGCTCATTGAAATGACTGCCTGTATCTATCTATTTTTGGTTTTTCTCCGATATTTATGAGAGCACAAAATTGGTCAGCAATAGACACCAAAAAAGTATACGATACTAACAAGAAATTTGAATCGGTGCGTACAGCAACGTGAAGTTCGCAGTAACCATCTGTTTTTGATGTTTTCTCGATCTGTATTTGTAATCCTCAGCAACAAATAGCACAAAATCCGAAAAAGTTATGCGATACCAAGAAACAAAGACATCGGTGAGTACGGCAGATTGAAGTTATTTGTATCCACTTGCCCTTTGAGTTTTCTATCTCTGTATACGAGAGCACGCAATGTATAATCCTGCGTAATAGACAGCACAAAATTATTTGCTACGATTTATTTAAAAACGTGGCTTGTGGTGTGAATTTGTCGATACCCATGTATTTTTTTTAGATCTCGATCAAAAGTACCCCAACATTTTTTTATCGGCAGCAATATATGTCATAAATTAAACCACTATTGTACTTTGCTGAAAGTGCTATAAAAAAAGGGACTTTTCTAATGATGAAATTAAGGGTATAGATAAATTAAAAAAATGTGCTATTGTTTGCGTTTTGTTTGCCCGTCAGTCCGTCCGGACCCACTGCTGCAGTTTTCAAGGTACTTTTAGAGGCATTGCCCTAGACTCTTGGATTTGGGGGTGGGGGAGGGGGGAACTGAAATGATACTCTAATGAAAGGTCTCAATAAAAGCAATTAATTGCTACCAACCATAGTCCTCGGCGACTTACCGTTATCGGTTATAATTCAAGAGCGAATTATCGAAGGAGGGTATTCACAAGGAAAGATTATGCCGCCTGGAAGAAATATCTCTATTGGTGATGTCAAACTGCAAAAATAAATATCTCGAAAACGCTTTGTCGGCGAAGATAAATTTTATTTTTTCCTAGACTTTAAGTCTCTTAATGTCTGATAACAAATTGATTTATAAAAATTATTCGACCTCTATTTTTTGGTGTATTGAGGGGATAGTCTTTGTTGTCAACTGTGTATGATTGGTTGTTACAATTTTGATTTTCGCCTTAAATAGGACGTGAAGAAGGAAAGCGTCGCTTTTAGCCAAGTTCAGCGCGGAACTACGTTTCGTTGAAGTTTTAAATCAGCTTTTTGCTACGTTCAGCACCGAATTACGGTTCGTAGAAGAATTTATTTCGCCTTTTGCGAGTTCCATCGATGATAACTTGTTTTGAAGCAACGGCCAGCATTGAAAATTGCGTCTAATGTGAGATTGAAGTTCGAAGAAGTTCCGTTTGCGTAGCCGGTAGCCGAATTCGCGGCTACATTTTGAAGTTTTGAAGTTTTGGCTATCAAAGGTGCTGCAAGAAGAGGTGGCGGCGCCCCCCATAAGTATGTTTTAAACGTGACTCAGTTTGAAGTTGAATTCTTTTTATTTGGAACGTCTTTGTGTACCCGACGAGAAGATGCTGCGATTACCCGGTCGTTAGTATAACGTGTGTTCTTTGAAAATTGTTTTTTGTGAACTGTGTAAGAATACCTTTTATTTTAATATTTCAATTTCCGGACAATTAATGTAAGTAGTTAAGTCTTAATTTTAGTGTTTTTGTAATAATTGTTTGTGTGTTTGTATCACTTTCCTTTTCTGTGTTACGATTGCACTTTTGTATATTTCACATTAAATTTCCTTGTGTTCATTTACTACGACGTGTCTTTTCTAATTTACCTGTTGTTTTTATTGGATGCTTCCCCCAGGTCCATTTTAATTATTCAAAATTTTGAAGTTCAGTTTGGAGTTTAAGGTATTTGGTCTGACCCACTATCTGCTAGAAGTTAACAGGTTAACTGAGAGCAAAGTCGAATCTCTCCTCTGCGCTGGGGAGAAGTTTTGTGCCGTGTTAATATTTAAAGGTAAAGAGCTAGCTAGGTTTTTGTTTAGGTGTTTTGTGTACGGTCTTTCTGGCCAACGGACCAGTGCACACAGCATTATTTTGTGGCGCCCAACATGAGGCATACAGCAATATCTATTGGTGAAGTCGAAGCGAATATCTTGAAAATGAAGTGTCGCAAAGGGCAACGAGACACATCTACTGGTTATATCAAAACTTTCAGTACAAATACCTATATGCAGAACGGAGTTTCGGATGAGGGTCCTCTCGAAAATGTTTGAGGAAAAAGAAAAAAAATATTTAAGAGAGTAATACATACCGTAGATTTTGAATGTATGCCAAGCAGCCTTTGACAGTTTATGTATCCCTTCTCCATTAATCGTCTAGCCAGAAGGTACACATCGATAAATATAGCTTGCTACTACCTTATAACCCAACTATTCACTATGCTATTTCGGTTTAAAAAATGCGCTTTACCTACACAATGTTTGTTATCTAAAGATGCTTATAAGTTGGATTGATAAGTATGAAATAAGTAATTAAAGTTTTTTCTTGAGGTTATCGATTTCGCTACATTTATTATAGCATCTGTAGCGAAATCGATAACCTCAAGAAAAACTTCAATTACTTGTTTCATATCTATCAATTCAATTAAGAAAAGTAATTACAATGGAGACATACATCAATAAAATGCTTATAAGTATATAAAAAAAAACAATAAGTCATATAGTTTCTATAGGCAGTTGATTTCGACTAATCTACTGTCATCTTCAGGCCTTGCGTCATCGGTGTAGTTGTTGAATGAATAGTGTTAAATTAATTGGTAATTTATATTATATACACCGAACGAATGAGTCGGGTCAAAAATAGCAGGAGTCCATCGTTTCGGAGATGTTGTATGCTTAAAGTTATTTCAACATTCCTGAAGAAGTCGACCCACGGAAATTTATTTTTATCATTTGCAAGAGAAGTGGAATGTTAAATGCATGGTCAGTTAAACTTATCTGATAGATTACTCTTTATTTTCAAAGCAATTAACTTCCTTGCCGAAGTGAAATAGTAAGTTTGCGCTCGTCCTATGTTATAAATTGAGAGTATAGATGATACTCCAATTTTTTTTAATATCGACGTTTCATAAATTCTGGAATTACTTATGCAGTACGTGACACTTTAAAAGTATCATAAACGAGGCTATTATAGACATGCTGTCCGTTAATTTCCTATCATTTTCTATATTAAACGCACACATATATATATAACATATTTGAATATAGTCAAGTCAAGTATAACATATGCGGTGGAGTGATAGTGAAGGTTATACGCAACAAAACAGTAAATGCATATAAGTGAGGTGAAAAACACTTAACACATTTCATGTAGTTCGCTAGTTATCAAGCTCTTCTTTTTTAAGATTTTTTACAAGCATAAAATAAGAAAACGATGCCTTGATAACCTGAAAAATGACATTAAAATACAGCAATAGAAATGCAATTGCTCACCGTAAAAACTGAGTTAATAGACAATGGTGTAAAACGCCCAATTGTGAACGTCACTGCTTTCTGTGTCATAGCCATTAGTATCACTAAGGATTTTTGAAATTTTAGGTTTGTGCCAACAAAATGGATTTGGTTGCAAGAATTGCTGACTCCGAGGAACTCCGCTTGGACAATGGTCGAAATATACGCATCTCCAAAGAATAAGGCCAAACTCAGTTGAATGTACAACATGAGTTTCCAAAATTCCATGCTGAATAATGGAACCTGAGACAAATTAGTTTCTGGATTGATTATTTGTACACATTAATAGACTTACGATAGACATTTGCATCAAAGAAACGCCAAAAAGGAGCGACAGATTAATAAAAGTAGCTAATACACATTTATTAAATACCAGTTCTGTTTCATTCAGTATGGTGGTTAGATAACTGTGCTCCAAAGTTACAGTTTTTAGCTCCGCGTGGATATACTTCCAAGGAATGAACGCGTTGTCGACTTCGCCATTGGGTTCCATATGGCGATCCTGATAAAACGTTTCGTTGGCATTTTTTAAAATGTCCTTCACACGAACGCCTAGGTATTTAAAATGCACAAATAAATGTATCAAAATACATATTTTAATTCCATCAGTAGCTACGTATTCTAGCCCGACAAACGCGTATAAAATGCTTTGGAAAGTTGCAAAACCAGTGGTACTGTAATCCATCAACCAACTTGGCATTATACCGAAAGGGAGTGCGGTGCTCTTTGTCAGCAACCACTGAATTATAGTGAAGGATACTGAACTTACTGCGACAAACATCATCGTTCGGGTCTTAAATATGAAATACTTTCCTACGCGTACAATAAATTACGCAACATACCACAATCCTTTCAGATCTCAAAAGCGTCGTGGTAATTTCCTTTGCGTGTTTGGTATTTGAAACCTCAAAGTTATCCAATAGGATCAGGACCATTGCTAATCTAGACCTTTGCACTCTCATTATTAGAACGCGAGGTAATGCTACAAGTAATAATACTTATTGCTTTAACTACTTACAGAAATTTGCTTACCATTTGCAAGAGCAAGAGTATATGCGATACCGTTGATTTCTTCGGAAATGTTCCACTTTCTAAAAACAATCGCGGTGCTGTATAAAGACAGTACAAACGGATATATATACAAAATAATCCTATCCCTTCTTGATAATTGCATGGTTAACGCAAGCCCCGACATCTTCGAAAGCTTTAGTAGCCTTCCAAAGTACTTGCTTTCTCCACGAGCTTTATCCGCCATCCTTTATCTCAGAATGCTGGCCACTGTGTAATTTTCTCAAATGATGTAAGCGTTCCTTAGCGCAAGTTAGGGATGAAATATTTACAGTAAATGATATAGTACCCATATTATCACTAAATGGCCTATTACCAGCATTGACTAAATTAGATACATTTTTAGACAATTGAAAAACTTTTTCTTCTTTTACACAAACTTACAATCATAGCATTCAAATTATTAATATTGTTTCGTCGAGTACTACTTTTCAATGTGAATACGTTTTGTACTTACATATTAATTTTGTGAGGAACACCTTATTTTGTTGTCGACTTCATTTAAGTTCTAACATTTGATTTGATTTTCTAATGTATATTTAGGTATATTTGTTTGTACTGCAGTTTTCACTTATCTCTGATTAGTTCGTGGCCAATTTTTATTGGTGCATCCTTAAGACGAATTGGAATGCGCATGTTAGATTACCTTTTCGTTTCTTTTTTCCTTGAAAACACTTTTGGTGGTCAACACGTTAAGTGTAGTTGTATTCGTAAATTCAGTGTAGCCTTAATTGCCAAGTGTTTAAGGGTTTTAACCTTCCGGCAATTAACTGAATGTTGTGTCTTACAGTCCGTCGAAGTTTCTCAGGGGCATGAGGAGTGCATAATATGGTTTATATGTGGGCTGTCCTTATGCACTCGTAAGCAACACGACACGCCGCGGTTCTGTTCGATCATGCATCTTGAGTTTAAATTTTCATGAGCAGAGACGGCTTCAGGACACGTATAAAGCGCACAATCCAATTCAACAAAATCCAGTATGTTTAACTGTAGACGGGTGGAACGTTGTTGGTTTGTTTATTAACGCACATATTTAAAATTCATTATCGGGGCATGTTGATAACCTAACAATATTTTCACCGAATTTCCAATTGTTATACAGTTTGATTTATATCAAAAGTTGCACTTTTTAAATTGCATTCGCTGTTAATACATATATCAATTCCTTGGTCAATTTTAATATTATACATGATATCTAAAATTAGTCGTTTACCCGCAATTCGTCATTTTTTTAAAAGTAGATGTCCAGTAAAAATTGAATAGTTATCACAATTATCATAAAACTTTTAAGTCCATGACTTTGCAGTGTTAGTAATCATGAAATGTACTAACGCTCAAAGTTACACTTTTTTGTGTTAAAAATCACTTTTCCAAATCTGAATCACAAGCTAAATTGATTTTGTTAAATAGAACTACCAAGTTTTTTTTCATTGCATCAAATGTAGGATTTGATTTGTCAGTTTGGTTCATTAGCATTGTTGATTAGTTAAGTTTATTAGAAAAATGGAATTTGAGAAAAGTGATTTAAACAGTGCTTTTTACTTGTTTACAATAAATATTTAAGTACTTTTTGATGGTCTTCAAAATGTTTCGGTGCACATAATAAAAGAAATGTGGTTTCACCACGATGGTGATTCACCTCATTTTCCCTCAACGTGAAAGAATGACTAAATCAATAAATATTCTGCTAGGTGGATCTTTGAGGAAGTTGAAGTGGTTTCTGAGTCTCTTTTGTTTTATTTTTTTTGCAGGGAAATGTTTTATAATTTGAATTGGTGGTTACTGTTCATAATTTTTAACGGCCTACTAATTACTGAGAGCTTTTGAAAATCGAAAAACACAGGGAAAAACACTATGAATTATATTAGAAATTGTTGAATTACAAAAAAAATATGTAAAAGGTAGGTAAATACCGACATGCTTATATCGTTGGAAAGGTAATCAAATCCTACAATTGATGCAATAAAAAAAATAGTAGTTCTATTAATAACAATCAAGTTAACTGTGATTGAAATTTTGAACATTGACGCAGTGGTTTTATTTAACACAAAAAAATTTAACATTGACCGTATTCGGCGAATGGTAGTACATTTCATGCAGTCCTAGCTAGATATCTACATGAAGCGAGATTAGATAAGACTAGATAAAGAGCCTTCGGGAGTACTGCATTAGCTTCGTACTATCGAGTTATTCCTGCATCGCTTAGTTTGAAAACTAAAGGTCATGCCGAAGTTGATAATTCATCAATTTTATTTAAACGGCTTTTATATATCTATCAAAAGTACCTATTTGAATACTTCAAAAAGTGTTTCATTACTTACTACAAGTGCTCAAATATAGTCAAAAGTATTCAAATACTTCACTCAAATAATTGAAAAATTAAAAAGATTATCCATCATCATCATGATCACTTGATGTTATTTTGGGTGATTACATTTAGTAGCCTATTACGGTGATTAAACAGTATGTATGCATCTATAAAAATATTAGTTTTATCCCTGGTTTTATCATATCGTGGTGCAGGGGCTTGAAACAATATCGTTATCATCACATCTCGAAATTCGATACAGTCGAATACCGAATGATCCTCGAATGTTCACGCATCCACTATTTTTAGAACTTCGTAACTGAAACAATAGCGACCTTTCTTATACCCTTAAGAACATGAGTACCAATTTTTAAAGCGATCTGAGGTTTCTAAACAAAGTATTATGCACACGGACAGATAGACACAGTAATACGAAATTATAAACTTTTGGCGATCGTTAAACAACATACGAGTATGAAGTATCGCGTACGATTCTTAGTAGGGGAATTTTTTGACACTCGGCTCGGATTTAGAAATAAGACTTTTAATTCAGCTCATATTCAATAGCATTGATCTTTAAAGTCATAGAAATAGATTGGTGAAGGTTTGACATCCCTGTCTCTTTCCATTCTCCAATTAGACGAGGAACAGACAGACGGGCGGACAAAACCATCACATAAGGGGAATTTTTGTCGAATAATATTTAAATCCTTCTGACAGTATTTAAATACTTTCCATTTAATATATATATATTTAAATAGTTCTCAAAGTATTTCACTAACTTGAAAAGTATTGGATTGTTGGTGAAGTATTAGAATACTTTGCGAAATATGCGGATTGTTTGTAAAGTATTTAAACACTAAAAAATATATGTTAAAGTATTTTAGTTGAGAATACAAATACTGCTTCCATAAAAGTACCTATTTAATTACAAAGTATTTGAATATGTACTCGAAAGTAACTGAATACTACACAGTATTTACAACGTAGAATACTGCCCACTGTCCAGCTCTGATTGTATGTTACAATTTTATAATTTATAATTTTATTTATTTTACATTTAATACACTACACTAACTGCTAATTATTTTTATTTTTAATTCAATTTTATGAGCACTATCTAGACTATCCTTGGCTGGAGTGAAGTGTTGTCGATTTGCACTTAAATCATTAAATGAAGACGCATTTTGAACTAAAATTGTTAATCCTTTTGCAAGTAGTCTAAGATTTAGAATTGACAAATGAAATATTCCTTCCCACAAAATGATCTTAATACGTCCAGTTTAGTTTTAAAACTCGGATTGCGTGGCGCTACTCAACAGCAAGTAAAATTCATACAATCCATACACGGTAGACGTTTCGTGGAAAGATTGTCACGGCCGTATTTCTTTACAGATCTTTTCAATTTTTTTTTTGTTCAAAAGACGAAGGATAATTCTATGTTTCTATAGTAACACTTTTTCGATTATTTATTTCCATAATGCAAAATTCTACGTATGAAAAGTGACACATTTTGGCTATATTTAACACGATATTTCACTTGATATTGCAATAAATTTGAAAAATGCGTTACTATAGAAACATCGCAAATTTCCTTGCGAAGAGATCGGTGTATCATTTAGCACTAAGTGATTGAAACTAAAGTCTGGGGAATTTTTCTATGAAACCTCTGCAAACGCTCATAACTGAACTATGTGAGATCCCCCTTAAGTCGTTTGGGTAGAGATTTTTGGCGAACATGAATTTGTTGAATACGTAAGCAGCGGCCAATTGCATAATAATTGCGAGCTTTTTAGAGTTTCTATTCGCTTTATCTGAAGTTGGAACTAATTTACTTACCGTTGCCTTATTACTATCATTATTTTCTAAATAATCCTCTTATTAACTTAACTTAAGGGGACCTGCTACTTTTTGTCCAACACCCGTAAATGCCAATTTTCGTCTTACTATATTGTATAAAGGATAAACCGAAAACAAACAAAATGTTATCAATTATTTTTTATCTAAACCTATTTACTTTAAACACAGATGCCCCTTTTACACGAAATTGGCGTTGAAACATAATGGCTTATTCGCGCAAATTTTGATTACCAAATGCAAACGGCCCTGCTTATAAAATCAGGCCTCTAAATAGTTTTATAACTTAGCACAGGTGTTTCTTTGCAATACTAGAAACACTTTTGAAAAAAAGAATTCGCACTTTATCACAATTAGGATCAATCGAAGAATTTTTTCTCAGTTACGCGATCGAAAATTAATGAACAACACCAATTGGTACGTTCCTACGTTCGGAGTTATGTTGCGAATTACTCACAACGGCGGAATTAGTTATTTACCTAACAAGTTCGGTAAGTTAATTTTCCCGCATGAGCACTTTGTTTGCAGCACGACCGTAGGGAGTGCTGCATTTAGTGCGAATGCGGGAAAATTCTTTCCGAAAGAGTTAGGTACAATATTTTTTGTAACGAATTACGTAAAAAAAAGGTCAAAATTAATAAAGTTTTGTAAATTAGTTTTTTTTAATCATGAGTTGGTAACACAATCATATGTTTGGTTGGTAACATAATTTTGTAACTAACATTGCACTGGTCACATTTAAAACTTCCACATCTTTGGTTAATACATATTTTGCCTTTGCAATGAGTGCTACTACTGGTCACGGCATTGCATCGTTTGCACTGAATATCCTTGGAAGTCGTCAATGTTAACAAATATGCTTTGAAAAGAGTGCTCTTATTGGTCGCGTAAGTGTACTGATCGTATTTAATATTCCCAGAAGACATGTGTGAAGAAATGTGTTCTCAAATTTGATTTATCTTGAGTTGCGTAAATACACTCGTTACATTTAAAATCCTTGGAAGCTTTGTGTGTGTTAATATGTGCTTTCTTAAACTGCATATGCGAATAGTTGCAGAATATCACTGGTCACATTTTAAGACGTTTTAACAATAAATTTTACTTTTTCTTGAGTTCCAATTCTGAAAAATAATTTGATTGCGTTATAAGTTCTTGTTTATATATTTACGTAAAACTTAGTGTACGTCTGTTTCCGATTAATCGCACTAAATACCCTCAACCAACGGTTTAATTGATTTTACAGCAGATGACAGTTAACCATGACATGACGTTCGTTGACTTCAATAAGTACTACCAACCGAAGAACGCGCATAACCCCTTCTCTCCAGCGGAAACTAAAAAACACCGCGATGCGGGAAAGTCGTTTTCCCGTGCATCGAGGATGCTTGGAAACATTATCTTTCCATTCAATGAGTACAAAAAATATTTTACGAACTTGTACGTGTTCACTCTCAAAGCCAAGCTGAGAATTTGCCCACGGCGAATTTTGGCCTGCGATATAATTCGAAAGCACCGAAACTGTACGTGCTTCGTTCTCGAAGCCAATTGCGGATGCTCTTTCGTTTCGTCGGCTATTCGCAGTTTGCCCGCTGGAAAAACCCAAAACGGAACCTATTCAAATTGTCGAGTTCTTTGTTTTTTATACATAGATATCCATACGTTCTGAAGCTGGCAACACGGTCAAGCTCGTGCTTATCTACTAAACACAGCCTGCATTTTATTCGAAAAGCGCACCGTTATCGCTCTTATCTCCAGACATACTTTTTGTTCACGTTTACTATGAAGCGATATTCGTGTAAATTTTCGAAAAAATAATTTCAAAGCGGTCACCCTTTACACGCTTTAGATAGTGATATTGAGAGAATCATACAGGATGTGTATGTAGAATTGATCGGATCCTGTCAGTATTGACACCAAATTGAAAAACTTATTCAGCTGAAAGGGTGTACCTATGTCGATTTTTAAGGTCCCATTAATATCAAAATAATTCCTATTATCAATGATAGGCATTCAAAATGATCGCAATCATTATGAACATCACTGATGCTGGAATAACTCTAGAAAAGTATATGAGTTATTTTCCATTTTGTGGTTGCAAAGTGATTCACCGATGATGGCCCACAGTTTACTTCAAATCAACTTTTAAAATCTTTAATAGTATATTAAGATACAAGTGTATAATCAAGTCTTTAAAGCACGTGCAATCGAGTTTAACGTTGCAAGTGTTGTAAAGACCAATTATACAAGTGCATCTTACAGTATTTTTTATTATACCTGCAGTATAATCTAAAAATAGGAAATACAATGAAATCATTGACGTTATACTCGAATACATGTGTAATGAAAAAGATAATACACCGTCCATTAAATCGCTTGTTGTAAAATCTAAACAAACGTTGGCATGTGTAAAATCGAAATCCAGTAAAGCCTATTATAAAGAATATGAAAAGTTGTTTCCATGGATGAATAGGAAGTTACTTACGAATAAAGTCTTAAATGCATCGATAATGCTAGCATATATGAAGGAAATGTCAAAGGTATTTAAATCTTCTATCTTTTGGTGCATTCATTAAAAACTTCAAACAATGCTGCGATTAAAAAATGGAACAGATTTGGAAGCATATCCTAAATTACGCGCGTTTGTGAAAGCTTCAACCAAAGCATAGGTACAAGCCAAAGAAATGTTCTGCATTTACAGAAAGCGACCTAAGAGGATTTTTTATTTCAACCCCAGATGACAGTTTCAAAAGTCCTACTCGAAGTATCATTACCTAGCAACTTTAAAGCACGTGTGTTTTAAAGGCCTTTTTTCGCACGCATTTGAGTGTTTAAAACGGAGATTGTGATTCAGGTATAATAAAAAATATACTTAAATAGTGTGGACCATTTTATTTCTCTTTCTCCGTCCACAATGGAGTTGCACAGAGTTTTGTAAATTAATAATGGCGTCTGTAAGTCGTTATTCGAATGAATAGATTTTTGTTATAGGAACTTAAGGTACATAATAAAATACGGGGGTAATCCCATCTATGGCGTAATATCTAGCTTAGTATTTAGGAACAAATGGTTATAAAGGAAACCGACAAGTAAATTCCAAATAGAGGAGAGAGCATTGTAGAAACCCAAATAAAAAGAGATCGGTAGAAGCTTTGAATATTTTATATTCAAAGGTAGAAGCAAAAATTGAAGAAACGGTTAGTCGATAGAAAAGTATGTTTATGTAAGGTACTTGGATAAGAGTTAATATAGAAAAGACATTTTGACCAAATTTTAAAAAATGTAACGTGCATTTGTCGCAATTCAAAATTTGATGTAGAGTTATATTTAGGTATGCATGTAACTTTGAGCGTCTGGACGTAAATTTGTTTTAACATTGTAAGGAAATGATAACTATTTAAACTTTTTCATTTAGTTGGACTCGAACTGGGAATTACCGTAAGGTGACTAAAAGGGAATTGGCAATTTAAGGTAATAATCGAAATGCAATTTTATTTCACATGTAAATAGAATAGGATCATGAATACTGCTTTACGTATGTATATTCGGAATGAAGTAATTAACCCTCCAGTCGTCGCGCCACAGTCTGTGAGACCGGACAAATGAAAATAGCGGATTATTTACGGTGGAGGTGACTCAGGTCGTCCGTATGCTCAATAATACCTTCCTATTTTACTGCACCAAGTGTATAGCTTATAAGTTCTGTTTAAAAAAATTTGCGGAATTGATAAAAACAAGAGCAAGAAAATGTGAATCCTGGTAGATGAGCATTTTCAAGTTATAAAAAGAACACAAAAATTCTATTTTATTGGTTTAAGTGTAGCACTTATACGTCCCTAGAACACATTAATAGTTTACTCCGAAAGGAAAGGCGCACAAATACTGAATATTGGTGCACAAATCAGCACAAAACTATGGTAATAGTCTCGGTATTAGTGTCGTGTGGATACGAGAATGATAGTGTTGCAGCATTAAGTTGAATCCCCAATGGAAAAATTTGATTTTCTCGTAAACGAGAAGCACAAATAATTTAGGGATTGGTGCACAAATGAGAACAATATTTTAGCGATGTAACAAATTGAGATTCCGATTTAGGGGTGCTAACTTAATCCACCTTTATCGTACCGTTTACCATATAGGTATCTTCGGATTTGGGAGGCAGTAGTTTCCTTATGAACAATTTGAAACGATCATTTCTGTGCCTTAGTTTGGAATGAGAATCTTTAAATTAAACTCAAATTTATTTATATGTCTTGCTAACATATCATAGCACATTTTATATCTGTGATAAGCGGGCATAAAGTGCCATTAACGATCACCATAGTAACTTATTTATACTTGGACAAAACAAACAAATATTTGCAGGTCATTGAAAATTAGAAATGTCAATTATTAACCTACTAACTCACAAGATTGGCCTTATTTCGAATAGTTTCGGGAACTTCTTCCTCATTCATGATGAATTGCATTATTTAAAATTAAGTTTGAAGTTTGAATGGTTTCAATCACAGTAACAAATTTGAACCACGCATATTTGATCAAACATAATGAATTGTTTTGTAAACGAATATTTACTTTGACGAAGAAAACAAAGTAAGACATAAAATGTAACACGGCCATAAACTGGTGTTTATACTCTCGGGCGACTAAAAAGCTCTCGGGTCTATCGGCTCTCGAGCTTTTTAACTTGTCGCCCTCGAGAATATAAACATCACTTTTATGCCCTTAATACAAAAACCCTTCCTTCTTGGCCCCCATTAACTCCTCATTCCATTAGTGTGATACAAGTTGGCGCCCAGCAGAGCCGGATTAAGTATTTTTTATACATTTTATTTTGTTCTATCTGAATTTATCATAACCATACAGACATTATTGACAACATAATATGGTTTTGGTCAATGTTTGATACCAGGATTGTCAAAATAGTCAGACCTATGAATCGCTACTATATTTATTTTGATTTATTCATTTATTGTTCTTCATGTATTATTCTTTTACATGAACTCCCAAAATTGTTTGCCTAACACTTCGGTGATATGTAAATTATTAACTGTTTTATCTATTATTCATGCTATGTGGTATTTTTTAAAACGTGAATACGTCTTATGTTTCATTAGTTATTTAGTTTTCTGGGAACTATGTTGCTTTTTAACTACCAACTTCGTTAAAAGTTAACGTGGTAGTGCGTAGGGTTCATGAAAGATTAAAAGTTGTTGTTTTAGTTCTTATAGTGCACTCTGTATAATTGCCAACAAAAGTTTAACGTTTTTAGTGTACTGATATAATTAAAAACGCAATAAACTTCAGGAAATTATAATTACAGCTGAAAAGCGTAAAAAGTGGAAGAAATTTTTGTTAAAATTGTCTTAATGAATATTGACTTTATTGGTACCACGAAAAGCATTTTTCAGTAGCTTTCCAACGATGGGGTTGTCAATTAGGAATTTTGAAGAAAGGGGGCTGGGAGGTTAAGGGGTGGTGGGGGGTTGTCACTCATAACGTAATTCTGGTTCCCCCTCGATACACCCGAAACGGTTTTGCGCGATTTTCAATACCTTCTTTAGTTTGGAAAATATGGCCGATTGCAAGTTTTAAAATTGACACCCCGTATATTAAATCTGTGGATGATGGCGATAAAAAACAAAATCCAAAGATTCTTCTCTGCTTGTACTCGCAAATTGATGTTGTTGATAGGGCTCTTATATTATTTAAACTCTTCATTTGCATTTTAAGTAGAAATACCACTATACGTGAGTTAATACGAAAGTTGAAAAAGTCTGCTGTCAATGTAGCACAGATACCACCTGCATGTTGCTCAAAAACTGTTTATTTTATGTCTGACAATAGTGGACCTAATTTGGTTCCAATCGGTTCAGGTGTTTATCCGCAAATGAAAGTTTGAGACACTTGCGCGTGCGCGATTCTGCCCAAAAGCTTTCCAGCTCTTCTTTTTACATGTCTAAGAATATTTATACCAAACTTGGTCCCAATCGGTTCAGCTGTTTAGCCGGAAATGACAGTACATGCGGACCGGCAGACAGACATACCGCGCAACTGAAATAAAATACTTGTCACTTCCACTGCATCGAGGTGAACGAGATCCCCTCGAACTTGATACCATTTTTCAAACGAACGGCGGGCTCTCTTGGTGCGCTGTCGAGGCAAAAAGCTTGTCTTGTCTTGCGTGTCTAAAAATCGCTTCGTGCTACGATTGGTGCGCATTTGCGCAGCGCAAATACAAGTCGCGCAGACGCGCCACAGCGCCGCTCCGTGTGAAGGAATCCGTGCGGCGCCACTTTGCCGCGCTTCAAAAACGCCTTGTCAGACGAGACTCTTATACATGAGAGTTCCACTACCAGGGAGCGAGCCCGGCATCTACTCTTCAACTTTGGAACCGTGTTGCGAGGGGGTCTTTGGTCATTGTATTCACATACATTGAATTATTGAATAATTTGATAACAAATTTTTACCAGTGTGTGATAAAAATGAAAGATATATATTTTATATGGGAGTTTTTTAAGAACTTCTTTCTTAAATAACGGCGAAAGTAGAGGAATTAGCTAAATAATTTTTGTATCATGCAAATGTCGGAACATTATGTATTTGAATGAATGTTATTTCAACCAAAAACTTATACCCAGAAGGAAGTTATTGTGGAAACAAATTTCCACTTTTTCAATGTAAACGCCACCTTAAGCGACTATTGAATGAACTATATCAATCCATAAAAGGCATTTTCTTTTACATCTATTAAATGACAATAATTAACTGCAAATAATTAATTCAATTTATTTGGCAGGTGCAGATTTATTACTGTGCGCTAATTTTTAAGAAAAAAACTACTATGTATGTATTAAAGCGAGGAGAGTTGCGCACTTAAATTTGTTCATTACTTTGGAAATCAAAATTTGTGCAGAATTGTGTCTAGCGAGTACCTATACAAAACAACATATCCGAAAGTATACCTAATTCCGAATGGTTGTTAGGAAGGTTCCATTGACAACGTAATATGGTTTTGGTCAATATTAATTGGTCCCACACTGAAAAAAAAGAAATGTTGTCGCAACTAACAATTAGTTACTCCAACTAATTTTTTTAGTAGCTATAGCCTCAACAAAATTATTTGCTGTAGGAAATCAACATAACTTGTTGCAAGTAAATTTGTTCCAGTAGCTAAAACAATTACTTGTGACAAATTATACAAGTTAGTTAAGAAAGCATACCATTTTTGTTTGAGGAACTAAATAAGCTTGCAAAAAATTTGTCCCTGTAACAAGTAATGCTTAGTCGCAGCAGCAGAGCGGTATTGTTATATAAACTAACGAGTATTTGCTGGACCTCCTAATTTGTCCTTTTTTATCTTTGTTGTAGTAGCATACCATTTATGCTGGAAACTCATAAATTGTCTCAAATGATTAGTTGGATTAACTATGAATCCTGGTTGGAACAATAAATTTTCCGCTCTGTCTGCATCGTCCACGCGTTTTGGTGATGTCAATTAAAACAAATCACTTTTTTTTAAAATACACATTTATTAAATCACTTACTGTTTACCTAACTACAAAAGAAAAACTTTTTTATCATTAACATCTCCAAAGACAAAATATAAAACACTTAAATTTAAACCGAGATTAAAACTTACCTACACTACATGTAAACAGCTTTTACATTTACAGCGTGTTTCGAAATTCGCGCACACGGACTATGGGATGGTGTTATACAAAGAAAACTGAATAAAAAGTTCCTCGACCAGTTTCTGATCAGACCGGCACTTTTTGAGTTGTTGTTCGAAAAATCTAAAAATGAAAATGCCGGAAAACAAAAGATAGTTCAAAACAATTTATGGATTAAAGTTACACTTACCTTCAAACACCAAAAGTAGTTCCGGGAATCCCCATTGTTCCAATATATCACCTACACTTTGTTCAGCCATTGAAAAAACATTAAAATACTAAAAGTTCGTAATGTAAATAACCGAAATTCAGTAGGTACAAGATTGGCGACTTACCGTGAAAAAATGAGCTAGTAATTATGTAAGGACAGGGTCACAGAGTACTTTGTAATGATGTCCTCTCACATCTGGCTGGCACTCTGGGACATGCAAGGCAAGGTGAGATAAGCACATCCTGTCAACTACTTGGGAATTGCATGATTGCAGTATTATAAAATTTTATATTATTTTCGTCCTTCAAGTTAAGGAATTTAGTATGTTGTCACAAATACAGTGGTATTAGGTTTATCAGCAAACTGCTTTTTGTTATGAAGGCATACTTTTATGTTCATGGAATCAATGCAAAATGCTCGTTGGCGCTCTTAACAAAAAATGTTTGCTATCCTCCAACAAAGTTTCATTATTAACCCCAGGAAATCGCAACTACTTGGGAAAACTAAAGCAGTAAATTATTTAGTTCTAAAAACCATTTCTTTTTGCTGCTGCAACAATATGCATGTAGCAATTCTAAATTTGTTACCACAAGGAAGTCATTTTTTTCAGTGCAGGATTGTCACAAATGTGAGAGCTATGGATCGCTACTATAGAGACAATGTAAGTTAATTTACTTTTATTTTAATATCGACAATGAAGACAAACAGAGTATATTTGCATGTCGTCAAGTTTAGTATAACTTATGTGCCGAGTGAAGGTTTTGTCTATCTCTATAGCCCATTGAAGTGACACACGTGAAAGATTATCAACGAAGGGATAAATGTATACCAATGGGCAGCAAACGATCCTCTAGATTACTAGTTACCATGCTCTTCTTTTTTAAAATTTTGTACAAGCATAAAATAAGAAAAGGCTGCTTTGATTACCTGAAAAATTACATTAAAATATAGCATTAAGAATGCGATTGTTTACTGTAAAAACGGAGTTAATAGACAACGGTGCAAAACGCCCAATTGTGAACGTTACTGGTTTCTGTGTCTTAGCCATTAGCATCACTAAGGCTTTTTGAAATTTTAGGTTTGTACCAACAAAATGGATTTCGCTGCAAGAATGACTGACACCGAGGCACTCTGCTTGGACAAGGGTTGAAAGATATGCATCTCCAAAGAATAAGGCCAAGGACAGTGGAATGTAGGACAGCATTTGCCAAAATTCCGCGCTCTGGAATGGAATCTGTACAAAATTAGCTTTAAAATGATCATTTGTAAACGTAGCGTAAACTTACGATAGACAGTTGTAGCAACACAAAACCAATAAAGAGCGATAAATTAATAAAACTAGCTAGCACAGATTTATTAAAAACCAGTTCCGTTTCATTATGAACGGTAGTTAGATAGCTGTGCTCCAAAGACAAAGTTTTTATCTCCGCCTGGAGATATTTCCAAGGTACATGCGCGTTGTCGATTTCTCCATGTCTATGGTGCCGATCTTGATAAAACTTTCCATTTGCGTTTCTTAAAACGTTTTTGACACGGATGCTTAGGTATTTGAAATGAATGCATAAGTGTAATAAGATAGCTATCTTAATTCCATCAATGATGGTGTATTCTAATGCCATAAACATGCACAAAATGAGTTGCAAAGTTGCAGAACCATTTGCACTGTAATCTGTCAACCATTTAGGCATTTTACCGAAAGGGGGTTTGCTGCCCTTTGCCAGCAACCACTGAATTGCCGTAGCGGAAAATCCACTCACTGCGACAGTGAGCATCATACGAGTCTTAAACACGAAATAAATTCATAGACATACGACAAATAACGCAACATACCACGATCCTTTCAATTCTCTTAAGCTTGGTGTTAATTTCATTTGCGTGTTTGGTATTGGAAACCTTTAAATTGTCCAATAGCGTTATGAGCGCCGCCAATCTTGATCTTTGCACTCTCATTATTATAACTCGAGGTAGTACTGTAAGTAGTAAAGTAAAACTTATTCCATTATACACTTCAAGAAATTTGTTTACCATTTGCTAGAGCAAAAGTGTATGCGATACTGTCGATTTCTTCGGCAAGGTTCCACTTTCTAAAAACAACCGCGATACAGTATAAAGACAGTATGAACGGATAGACATATAAAATAATCCTTTGACTTCTTGTTAATTGCATGGTTAACGCAAGCCCCGACACCTTCGCATACTTCAGCAACCTTCCAAAGTACTTGCTTTCTCCATAACCTTTCTCCACCATTTTTAATTTAAAATTGTGACCACTGCCTTAGTTCTCAAGCCAATGACTAGGTCTACGCGTTTTATGGCGCAAGTAATACGGATGAAATATTTACAAGAATTGATATTGTATATTGTGACAAAATAATTAATTATTAATATAAAGTCAATTATAAAATGTGTCTTTCGAAACTTTAAAAACTTTTTCTTTCTTTTACATGAACTCCCAAAATTGTTTGCCTAACACTTCGGTGATATGTAAATTATTAATTGTTTTATCTATTATTCATGCTATGTGGTATTTTTTAAAACGTGAATACGTCTTATGTTTCATTAGTTATTTAGTTTTATGGGAACTATGTTGCTTTTTAATTACCAACTTCGTTAAAAGTTAACGTGGTAGTGCGTAGAGTTGATGAAAGATTAAATGTTGTTTTAGTTCTTATAGTGCAGTCTGTATAATTTCCATCAAAAGTTTAACGTTTTTAGTGTACTAATATAATTAAAAGTATTGTGCACTTTTTGTTAGATTTTGTGCGTGCGTCAATTACCTATATGGGCCTTTGGTTTTGGGGAAGATCAACATTTTCAAAATAATGCCAACGCATTCAGATACACTTGGAAGTTATGCGATTGCCTTATTTGTGTGTTGATCTTATGTTCATCTGCACAACAACTCTGCGTTTCGAATAAATTCATAATGTCCATCTGACGTTCTTATACTAGCTGTGACCCATTATTATTAATAGGGTTGAATATTATTTACAAAAATAAAAACATCTGTTGCGCAATAAATTCAAAGTCAAGGTGCAATCAGATTTGTAGTCTCTTGCATTAAAAGTAATTTAAAAAATACTAGATTTTCCCTCGTGACTTCGTATGCTAGTTATTGACGGATATTAATATAGAATATAGATAATATTATCGGGTCCAATTGTGAATCTAAACCATCCTGGGATGCACAGAAACACAAGAAAATTTCATTAAGTCCGTCCAGCCGTTTAGGAGTTCAGTCACAAACACACGTACGGAGGAATTATATGTGCAAAAAGAAAATGTATCCTCACCCAAGGTCTTAGTACCTACATGGTATCGATAGTGCTGAATACGTTTCAGATGAATGCTGGTTCCGCTTCTAATTTGCACAACCGCGTCTATATTAAATCTGTGGATGTTGGCGATAAGAAACAAAATCCAAAGCTTCTCCTCTGCTCGTACTCGCAAATTGATGTTGATAGGGCATTTAGAGTGCTCTTATTATTTAAACTCTTCACTTGCATTTTAAGTAGAAATGTCACTATACGTGCGTTAATACGAAAGTTGAAAAAGTTTGCTGTGAATAGCACAGATACCACCCGCACACCTGTGCGCATTTTACTCAAAAGCTTTTCAGCTATTCCTTTTTTTAATGTCTAAGAATATATATATATATATATATATATATATATATATCTATTATTGATATAAGTCGAGATCCGGATAATAGTAGGATAACCTGAGATCCCCCTTTAAAGTTAAAAATATGCGTGTATAATGGGTTGCCAATGACATGAAATATGTTCTTCTATCATTACCCCTATAGAGGGGAAAGAAATTCATACAATTAAAATTATCCATATAAAAAGCAGTTAGGATGAGATCAAAAAATAAATACACTTAAGTAGAGATCATATAGTGTATAAAATGACATTGGTGTATTAAGTAGAGATCATGCGGTGTTGTCAAATGTACTTGTTCTAAAAATAGATTTCGTTATCTTTTGCGAATACTTAACAGGTTGTTAGCCTTCATGTGGGATTCCTTCGCGTATTCTTTCTTCGATAAAGCGTTAATATTATTTGGCACCCGGGGCTTGAAAATATTATAACATTTAATTATATAATACCTAGTGTAATAGGTACTCTATTTTACATCGATGATAAATTAAAACGATTACCTATTTATTGAAGGAAAGAGTTCCCGTTGGAAATGATTTTTTTATTTTTCTAACAGCTGATAGTGGTTCATAAGTCTACATCTTTGAATTAAAGGACCCAATTCAAACTCACTTTCAAAGTACAATTGCCATTATAATTAATGTAATAAATTTTTGCCATTAACTGAAATGCTTCAAAATTGATTATGCATAAGTATTCATCCTACAATCATGAATAAACACCAAACCCAAAGAAATCATTATCAAATTGCTTTCTTATCTCTTTTCCAGTACCGTATGGCGCATGGTTGGTAAAAAGCAATCATAAGAACTCTAAAGTTATTTGCTTATGATTACATGTAAACCATTAGGTTGTTCAGTATTTCGTAAAGAAATCTGTGAAAAGTTCATTTTTGAAGAAAGATGCCTTGGTTAGTCAAACTGGTTCAAACCATGGAGGTGACCATTTTGGTTCAAAACATCTAATTCATCCTCCAATCATGTATAAACACCAAACCCAATCAAATTGCTTTCTTATCTCTCGTCCAGTACCGTATGGTGCATGGTTGGTAAAAAGCAATCACAAGGACTCTAAAGTTATTTGCTTATGATTACATGTAAACCATTAGGTTGTTCAGTATTTCGTAAAGAAATCTGTGAAAAGTTCATTTTTGAAGAAAGATGCCTTGGTTAGTCAAACTGGTTCAAACCATGGAGGTGACCATTTTGGTTCAAAAACATCTAATTCATCCTCCAATCATGTATAAACACCAAACCCAAAGAAATCATTATTAAATTGCTTTCTTATCTCTCGTCCATTACCGTATGGTGCCTGGTTGGTAAAAAGCAATCACAAGGACTCTAAAGTTATTTGCTTATGATTACATGTAAACCATTAGGTTGTTCAGTATTTCGTAAAGAAATCTGTGGAAAGTTCATTTTTGAAGAAAGATGCCTTGGTTAGTCAAATTGGTTCAAACCATGGAGGTGGCCATTTTGGTTCAAAAACATCTAATTCATCCTCCAATCATGTATAAACACCAAACCCAAAGAAATCATTATCAAATTGCTTTCTTATCTCTCTTCCAGTATCGTATGGTGCCTGGTTGGTAAAAAGCAATCACAAGAATTCTAAAGTTATTTGCTTATGATTACATGTAAACCATTAGGTTGTTCAGTATTTCGTAACGAAATCTGCAAAAAGTTCATTTTTGAAGAAAGATGCCTGGGTTAGTCAAATTGGTTCAAATCATGGAGGTGACAATTTCGGTTCAAAAACATCTAATTCATCCTCCAATCATGTATAAACACCAAACCCAAAGAAATCATTATTAAATTGCTTTCTTATCTCTCGTCCAGTACCGTATGGTGCCTGGTTGGTAAAAAGCAATCACAAGGACTCTAAAGTTATTTGCTTATGATTACATGTAAACCATTAGGTTGTTCAGTATTTCGTAAAGAAATCTGTGAAAAGTTCATTATTGAAGAAAGATGCCTTGGTTAGTCAAATTGGTTCAAACCATGGAGGTGGCCATTTTGTTTCAAAAATATCTAATTCATCCTCCAATCATGTATAAACACCAAACCCAATCAGATTGCTTTCTTATCTCTCGTCCAGTACCGTATGGTGCATGGTTGGTAAAAAGCAATCACAAGAACTCTAAAGATATTTGCTTATGATTACATGTAAACCATTAGGTTGTTCAGTATTTCGTAACGAAATCTGCAAAAAGTTCATTTTTGAAGAAAGATGCCTTGGTTAGTCAAACTGGATCAAACCATGGAGGTGGCCATTTTGTTTCAAAAATATCTAATTCATCCTCCAATCATGTATAAACACCAAACCCAATCAAATTGCTTTCAAATTACTTTCTTATCTCTCTTCCAGTATCGTATGGTGCCTGGTTGGGAAAAAGCAATCACAAGAACTCTAAAGTTATTTGCTTATGATTATATGTAAACCATTAGGTTGTTCAGTATTTCGTAACGAAATCTGCAAAAAGTTCATTTTTTAAGAGAGATGCCTTGGTTAGTCAAATTGGTTCAAACCATGGTGGTGGCCATTTTGGTTCAAAAACATCTAATTCATACTCCAATCATGTATAAACACCAAACCCAAAGAAATTATTATCAAATTGCTTTCTTATCTCTCTTCCAGTATCGTATGGTGCCTGGTAGGGAAAAAGCAATCACAAGAACTCTAAAGTTATTTGCTTATGATTATATGTAAACCATTAGGTTGTTCAGTATTTCATAACGAAATCTGTAAAAAGTTCATTTTTGAAGAAAGATGCTTTGGTTAGTCAAATTGGTTCAAATCATGGAGGTGGCCATTTTGGTTCAAAAACATCTAATTCATCCTACAATCATGTATAGACACCAAACCCACAGAAATCATTATCAAATTGCTTTCTTATCTCTCTTCCAGTACCGTATGCTGCCTGGTTGGTAAAAAGCAATCACAAGAACCCTAAAGTTATTTGCTTATGATTACATGTAAACCATTAGGTTGTTCAGTATTTCGTAACGAAATCTGCAAAAAAGTTCATTTTTTAAGAAAGATGCCTTGGTTAGTCAAATTGGTTCAAACCATGGAGGTGGCCATTTTGGTTCAAAAACATCTAATTCATCCTACAATCATGTATAAATACCAAATCCAAAGAACTCTTTATCAAATTGCTTTCTTATCTCGTATGGTGCATGGTTGGTAAAAAGCAATCACAAGAACTCTAAAGTTATTTGCTTATGATTACATGTAAACTATTAGGTTGTTCAGTATTTCGTAACGAAATCTGCAAAAAAAATCATTTTTGAAGAAAGATGCCTTGGTTAGTCAAATTGGTTGAAATTATGGAGGTGACAATTTCGGTTCAAAAATAACGAACTTATCCAGCAATCATGTGTAAACACCAAACCCAAAGAAATCAGGATAAAACCAAAGCGGTGACAAACCGTACCGCGTTAGGACCCAACTTGGACAAAACGTACCGCGTTTCGCCGTGGTCCAATCAGAACGGCCAATTTTTGCCGTATGGTTAATACGTGGTACGTTCTGCCTAAATGCGTACGGTACCTAATTGGTAAAATCAATCATAAACAATTTACCAAATTCTCTTTTTAGACAGCGCTGTAATATCTTTGGTTCTTTTCCCGATGAGCTTGGTATAGCAATAACGATTTTGACATCTTTTGATTAAAATACAAGTGGTCATCGAAAGTGTACCAAATTCCCTTATTGGGCACCGTGGTAGGTGTGTTCCTAGCTTATAGTTACGATACCCTTAGAATCCATTATGACCCTCTTATTAATTTTTTAATTTAATGTGCTTACTAAAATATACTAAACGTTATTTTACATTTCTCCTCAATCCACCAGTTTAATCTCTTTAATACAAATCCGCCCTTGTAACGTAACGTGGATTAGGAATAATACATACGAGGTAGCAGATAACAAATTATTTACGTTATAGCGCACATAGTACAGCTACCTCTTTCATTATTTGCTATCGCACTTTAAAGCGAGAGTACCGCTTTACAATGTTGCCGTTTATTTGGATCTCACTTTATTTAAAATATAACGTATTATATATAACGTAAGCAGCGCCCCCTAAGATGGTCACTCAAGAACTTCGCGTGTATAAATTTTGACAAAAACCTAAAAGTTGAGATCCGGGCGAAAATTGAAATTTAGCTTCCTGTATGATCGACCGAGCTAATAGACTCGATATACACAATAAAAAAGGCGAGATCCGAAAACGGATCTCGGGTTTACCAAATGGATCTCACCTTATCTGCAATATATGTGAAAATGATCTCACCTTAGCGCTTTTTAAATCTATATATATATATATTGATAGCTGTTAAGTTGTTACCTCCGGTACGTTCAGCAGGCGACCTAACCTCCACAACTCCATATTGTGTTATGACCCATCTTTTATCAAAATTACTCTTTATAGACCCCCCTTAATAACAATCCCTAAAGAGGGGTATCAATTTCTTTGATTAGAAC
>NW_022170511.1:11148144-11149970 GCF_008802855.1 Photinus pyralis
TCTCGAGTAGGTATTGTCAAGGTATGTTCTATAGCAGTGTTTCTCAACCGGTTGTGGTGCAGGGACCGGCATAGGATAAGTGTGTATATTTGAGGACCGGGGGGTCCGAAAAAAGAAGAGGGGAGGTCCACCCCCGGAAAATTTTTTACAAATTGGAGCTGGGAGACACGGTTTTCGCGTTCCCAATTTGTACAAAAGTCATTTTTCGTGGGTGGAAATTCGGAAATTCGCAGTAGAAGATGCGTTTATGAATAACACCATTTACAAAGGTACCCCAATTATTGATTATTGAATTATTGAATTTGCCTACGTAAAGGTCTTATTTATAAAGCGCATCTTCCACTAGCTAGATAATTTGTACTTTGTGCGATGAGTCCCACGCCAACTTATTTGACCGCGATGTGTGGATTTTTCGCGGACCGGCAAAGATTCTTTGCGGACCGGTAGCGGTCCGCGGACCGGCGGTAGAAAACCTGGGTTTAAACAGTCGTTACAGTCATTTCTCCAATGTTTTCCAAAATTTTCTGTCGCCGCGTTTTCTTACTTTTTCTTGCGTCAAGAACCTTCTACACAGTAATCAGAAAACTTAAAAAAAAAGAGATGAATGAAATCGTTAAAATGTTTCTAAGAAGTTATTAAGCGCGATGGACGGCAAGCATTCAGAAACAGGTGGTTCATTATCTGGATATAGACGATAAGCATCAATCTCGACAACCATTAACATCAGACATTGGGCGCGTTCATTAAAGACATCACTGTTTCTGGAACAGTTACTGGATCCCGTCTTTATAATTAGAGTCGCGTACTATTTACGCTCGTTTACGGAGCAGTCGGGCTCCATTTTTAGTAGGGCGCTACAATACGTCAAAGGGGAACGTGACATATAGAACCCCAACCATGTTACAGTACGATACGAAGGTGTAGCGTAGTCGTAAACTGTTTGTCTTATGGATAGAGCGCCATTGGATGTTTAGATTGTCAAATATATACTCACACGTTGATCCGCATGGTGGCGACAACTTAGACGTGCATATTAAGTACATGGACTGGCTATCTAGCGCCTAATGCTTTACCAATACAATGGTGGTCCGAGGCGATCGACGAGGCGACGTGTGAAGTCGTGGCGTGATGTGAATCTCGAGGGCTAAACTACAGTCGTGTAAACTACCACTTCGGATGCCGTAAAGAGATAACCTATTACATGGTAACCCGTGGTAATCGAGGAAGCTTTAAGATAAGCTCTTGATTTCTTGCTATACGTCCATCAGAATAAAGAAATATGATTTGCTTTTTGCCCATCATGCTATGGCGATTATTGAGATTGACGGTACTCTGTATAATTTATAGTGGTTTGACAGTGCTCAAATACGTGTCCTCCATCGGTTCATTTCGGACTGAGCCTCCGGTGTTACCTCGAAGACTCACATACCGCAGACATACGCGATTGCTCACTGACCGATATCTTTAGTTAGCATGATTACGCAGTTCCATGATACTTATGGTCGTGAGAGTGGCACAAGCACAACCACAAGCCTCACACAAACTGGGTACCTTTCCCATATCGGTTTCTCGTCCTTCGCTCATGCTGGCTGTTGAAAGCATATCGCGCATGACTGATAATAGGTGATTGATGGCCGGTGTAGGAGACAGGTCTCGTGGCGGGGGTTCCACGCGAACTAGGCAATTTGAGACTTGCTGCTGTAAAGCGATCAGGAATATCTGTTCACTTTTTTCTTGTAGCTCAGATAGCGTCAAGGCTAATAATCCACCCTCGGATACCTACAACTCACACCTCAGTTCATTCGGTTCATAACATTTTTTCATAA
>NW_022170511.1:11150070-11271483 GCF_008802855.1 Photinus pyralis
AATTTTCTTCCATTTTCTCGAACTTCTCTTCAAAATTTCTAGAATTTTCTTCGAACTTCTCTTGAATATTTCTATAATTTTCTTCATTAATCTTTCTAGGAATTTCTTCCAACTTCTCGAACTTCTCTTGAATATTTCTAGAATTTTCTTCATTAATCTTTCTAGAATTTTCTTCCATTTTCTCGAACTTCTCTTCAAAATTTCTAGAATTTTCTTCCAAATTCTCTTGAATATTTCTAGAATTTTCTTGGGTGCTTTTCATTTCTTGTTGCAACACCTGTTGGCCATTTTGGATTTGCTGGAGCAAATTGAGCATCGTTTCTTCCATTTTAGCGGCAGCAGATCTTGTTACAGGCATACACAAGTACAAGCACTTAATTTAATCTTACTTTTAATTAATTTAATTAATCCCACTTTTGACACCAATGTAACGTGATTTATAAATTCGGGTTCGATTTATATCAATATTTATTAAACAAAACTAAAACACTATAAAATCCGTACAATTTATATCGATTATTTATATCACACACTTCGAAATTTATATCAGCTTTTCGCGCTCTATGTTTCGTTCGCACTCGATCTCGTTCGATAGTAGACTCTGCCGCGATGTTCGGTCCGCAACCATTTATACACGCAAGCAATGTAAGTCCAGTACATTCTCGAATACGCGTAGAAAATTCCAGAGTGCCAAAGGCGACGTCATGTCTGCAGCATTTCCGTTACAAAAATATGAAAATGACCGAATGCAGTTTTTTACTGACAACATGCTTGAATAAAAAATTATCAGGTTTATTTTGATGCACGAGTGTAATTTAGGGGACTATTCAATTCATCTAACATTTGTCACATTTCGACCAGTGAAATGTCGAGATTTCAAATTGTTGAGCCAATGGGAATGAATTATGAATTATAGTGAATCGATAGCAAAATGAAAAGCAACTTCCGTAATTTATTTAGACGTTTATTGTTGTCATGGAAATACATTCGCGTGGGTAATTATGCTTAATTTTTCTTTTGATTCATTGAATAGTCCTCCGAATACCATTCGTAGTCGAAGTATTTGTAGATTATTTTTGAGCTGCTGCTCCACTCATGCTAGTTACGCTTTTTAATACCACTCGCGCAAGCGCTCGTGGTATTAATCAGCGTAACTAGCATTCGTGACAGCACCTCAAAAATATTCGACAATACTTCGACTACTTATGGTATTATATATGAATATTTCCCGAACAAGCATTACTTGTCAAACTGACGTTACCTACTTATAAATTGTCGGTGTATTGTGAAATTGTCCAAAGGAGTTGCCAGTTGCCATGGATATGGACAGTGCAATTATCGCAGGGCTTTTTCGCTTTCTACAGTGCAATTATCGCTGTAATTGAGCGATAATTGCACACCTCATATGGCATTTATGACATATGAGGGAAATATTCAGTTAGATACAGCCCTTAAATTAAGATGTCAATAAATTAGTTGTCAAACTATAATTCTGTGTAGTGGTACATTCCGCTTTGATTAATAGCCTGTATCTCTGACACTTTTAACGCCAACCCTTTGTATCACCATTATCTTAAACATTTTTGCCACATCTGTACATAATACTAAAAGTCTGTTTAGTTAGAGAACTCGTTCCTACTGCCACATACGGAATTATAGATCTGGATCGAAGGAGAAAATCATAGACACTGCAACGCCGAGTGTCCACCAATTCTTCACCCATAGATTAGTATACACTGCAACTTTCGAAACTAACTGTTATAAATTGAACATACTCCTTACCTATTCTTATACAAAGTACTCAGTGTATTTCTTCAAATTATGCAAGGGATACCCATAATAAGTTCAAACCTCAGGTTCGTGGTACAATTAATTATTAAATTCTTCTTCTTTTCTTTCTTGATTGACGGATAACTTTACCGGAACGGCGACCAAGGGTCGCCCACAAAGGAAACCCACGGCGCGGTCATGACGCACCAACCGCAGGACACCCAGGAGTCGACGGGCCCGCCAGGGTCGCTCCCAGAATTAAATCTTACCTAAAATGGTCGCCCACTCCTGAGACTACGTCCACGGATGTTGGATCTGTGCCGCAACGAAGAGAGACACGGTCCAGGATGCTACAGTACGCCCACGCCAACCCACACGACCTTGGGGGTCAGTATCGGTGGACATAATGGGCCACACCCACCGCCAAATAGTCGTCATTACCGACCTCCTTAGCATGTGGGCAGAGGGATTTCTGGTGAAAGTGGCATCGGCAACCACCGTTACCAACGTCGTGGAAGATGAGGTTTTCGCACACTACGGTTTCCCGAGGACAGTAGTTACAGACCACGGGCCCCAGTTCATCTCGTTCAAGTATGTTGCCGCACTTCGAAAATGAGGATGCCTACATTGGATAACATCCATCTGACACCCGCAAGCAAACCCCGTCCACCGACGTAACCCGTCACCAAGAAATAAATAAAGGACTTCGTACGCACCTCGTAGGGAAGAATCCCATCGCCTGGACGACCGTTCCCCGAAAGTGCTACTTACCCTACGCAACGCTGCCACAGGGGTCACTCCAGGCCACTAGGATACGACTCGCGTGCCAGGAGAAAACCGGGAAGAAGTGATACAGACGTGTCCACATGAACCAGGCACGCTACCGAAGCCGATACGCGAATTACGGACAAGCCCGCTCCCAGTATCAAGTAGGCGACAGGGTGATGGAAAATTCCCGAGACCAAGACGCCGAGAACTTCCACGCGAATAACACGGGGCCGTATACGATAGAAGCCCTGGCAAGCACCAACGCATACTGGATCCCGCGAGAGAACGACATGGTAAAGGTCCACCTGCACGACTTATGGCCAGCACCCCCGAGGAACCCCAACGAGCCACAACAACTACAACCACGGGCGTAACTCCTCCGAAACGGAGAGCGCCAAATTTATAAGCAGCACGGAAGTCCATAAAAACCACTTGAGTTGGGCAAGCCTGCTATCCCTAGAGCGGAGGAGAGTAGGTACTCATAAAGGAATGTTTTGTTTATGTTTCTCTTCCCCATTAATCATCTAGCAAGAAGGTAAACGTCGATAAATAGACATACCACTACCTTATAGTATAACCCAACAATTTATCTAACTATTACGTTTTAAAAAAGTGCCCTTTATCTGCAAAAGTTTGTACACAATTTATACTAATTTTCATACAGTTTCAACAGTATTATAAAAATCCGATTTTCTTAATTAACACCAAGATTATTCGTCAATTTCAATAACATATTAGCAACGCTATTCTAAACCTAAACTACTTTCGAAACATTTTATTTGATTATTTAATGTAATAATATAAATAGTTATGTAAAGTTAGCTTGTCTTTGTAGAGCTAATTTAACGTATAAAAGGCAATACCTACTTCTGTTTAAAACAAACAAAAAATGAACGCGAATTACTTTTATTTAACTTTCCGAATGTATTTATATTAAATTTTAATTAAAACTTCTAAAAAAAACAATTGCGTATCCCTATTAGTATTAACACCCGCCTATCAGACCCACAGATCAGCATAGAACGAAGTCAAATCGTGTTTTGCATATAAGAAAGAATCCCATTTATGTAACAAGTGGGTACGTAGTACCATCTCGTAATTAAATTAATTGTATTAAGGTGGGGTTTGTAAGCCTATACGACTCTCGTTAACATTTTCTTTATTTGCGAATACTAGACGTTTCGGAAAGTAATGCAGTCTTTTTTTCAGTGAAACCAAATACTTAAGGAACACGAGAATAAAATAAATAGGTACATGTTGTAACATAAACACGAATCCATAACTATTGCATTGCTTGGATGTATTTTATCGCATAGTGCTTATTCCTATAAGAAACCTTTATTTTAAAGCTTCACTTCACTTTCCAGTATAAAAGTAGCCGCGGAGATGGGTAGATGGGGTCACCGAGAAATGGAAAATATTTACAGATTTTTTCAATCTATTGGTCTAATCCCACAATTTGTCGTAAATCTGAGCGTGACTGTCTGCTGATCATTAGTGGTTTTTGATGCCTCAATGTGTATGAATTATAAATTTTAATATTCTACTTATATTCTATCCAAATTGTTCGCCTACTTTATTAGTGTCACATACCGAAGAAATTTGTTTAGAGCAACATAAATAATATTGAATATACTTACATTCGATTGACGCTTTTCCTTGAAATCGGGCCGGAAATGTGTCATTAAAAAATAAAAATAAAATAATTTTGCAACAGGAAACGCTTAAGTTTACACATGCTTGGTTTGCGACTACTTTTACGTCAAATTTGTCTGTAATAAAGTGTGTCGTTAAAATCATAGACGATCATCAATCGCCCCCCTTCTCAAATGTGGCAATAAGCTCTGTCACTACCTTATTGAGTTAGAATACAACCTCATTGATCAATTTTTTTCCAGATACTATATCTTCCACGGAGCCATGCTAGAGATTCGATTATTTCTTGTAGTCATAGTTAGCCCATGTCTCGGCGGTATAAAATAGGAACGTTAGCATAATTCGAAGTGCTAAACTATTTTGGAGTCTAAGATAAACGCTTCTGTCAAGCGAGAGGCGCTATAAATTGGAAATCTAATACTAACCCGCCCTTCCTTGCAGTATAGAGACGTCAGTTTCAAAGTCATAGACAGATTTCTGTTGTCACTATGAATGAAATTAAATCGTAAGTCTGGCATTTTATTGATCATAGGAATAGACTTATAAGAGCATCCCGGTGATTTCATTTTATATGGCTCTATCCTACGCCGATATACTTTAATGTCCTTAAATGTGAGCTTTAAAATTTGGTTCTTTGAGCTCTTTTAAGATTTTAAACGAACAGGATTTGTTTTTACGGTCTTTGATTTATCGCATCCGTATTCATCTAAATCCACTTTTTTGTCAAATATGTGCTTTTAAAGCTTTAGCCACATTTAGTTTTTATAGCTGCTTTTGGAAATATTCTGTATTTAAAGCATAATTTAGTCCATCTCTTTGTAAATACAATCGCCGTTTTCAAAATTATCTCAAGCTACCTGCAACAAGATACCGAGATCCAACATCGTTCCAAGCTAAGTATCTGTAATTCAATACGCAAAACGGAAGGTTGTGCTAATTTCCGTCTCACGGCAAAAGAGAAGTTCACAAATTACAAGTTAGCGGTAAAATTCAATGAAAATTAAAAAAAGCGAACGCAACTTGAAACTGCTCTTGTCAAGATCTCTAAATTTTTATATTTATATTTATATTTAGAGTACTCCATATTTATTTTCGCGGAAACAAATATAATTAACCTTAGATTACCAGTCGTTTCGTTCATAGAATGAGTTATTCTTAACCTCTAGGTAAGCTGGATAGTAGTTATAATAATACAAATTGTGACGGTTACTTTTGTCGAACTGTTAGCCAAGTGTAGGAGTGGATCGGTGGTGTTTTATTTAAAAACATTCTGTAGTATGTGTTACAAAATTCCTCCGTTAGATGTCGACGTTGTCGTCTCCATCCTTTGAATTTAAATCCCTTCTCATTTCTTCCACCTGTTTTGTGCTGCTCCTTGTCCCTATAAAAGTATGATTGTCAAGATTTCCAGCAAAATTTTTCCTGTACCTCTTACCGACCAGAAACAAGAACCAGAAATCACTTCCTATACTTATTACTAACTAGAAACGAGAACCAAAACCAGATTCCATACCCCGATTAGAAAACCAGAAGTCGTTTTAATTTATTTTCTGTTTTGTTTTCATTTTACCGAGAGCTTTCTTTTTTAGTTTCAATATTATTTCCCAGATTGATAATTAGTTTTATTGTCGCTTTACTCACCTGTGTTACGGGGGTCTTGAATCCTAGTAGGGTTAAAACCCTGCAGGCTACGCTACCTGATACAGCAACGCTAACTTGCGTTCATGCATTCGGTCGGTATCGGACCGAAGTATTATCATCTCCGTGGGTGCTGCCCGATTCAACTGGCTTCGAGAAGAAGTCGCTTGAACTGGGTGGAAGTTTCCTTTAAGGTCCCTATCGCCAGGTATATCCTTGCCGACCTTATCTGGAAGTCACATCGAGGCATATTCTTTCAGGTTAAGTAAACTAAGGTCTTGTGGCAGAATCCAGTAAAAACCTGGTTTAAGTTAAGGAGAAAGCTTCCTGTATTTCCTATACCTGTATCCAGCACGCAGCACGAGTTGGAGGAGCACATAAGGAGGGCGGCGTATGTCGCTGGCCATATCTGGGGATGTGCAAACCAGGTGATGAGAAGCTCTACAAGTCCAGAAGGATGGGGATGGACTCTTGAAGCCAAAGGCTGGAAGGTTCTGTAGTCCAAGCTGCCACAAGTATGGAAGGCAGTCCGTGCTCTGGACAGGTGTGGCTGCGCGACAGGCTGCGAGACCCTTCGGTGCAACTGCCGGCGACACGGATTGCCATGTTCCCCTGGGAGATTGCTCAAACAAAGGGTAAGAATATTGTATACTTTCGGATATACCTAATTTACTACCGAACCTTTAATATTTATACCAGGTGAATATTCCCAAAACGAACATAGGGAATTAACATGGGAAAAGGGGTTTTTGTAGATAGTTGCTCCCCATGTTAACTTAGAGGGTTGATCATGACACCAATCGAAAGAAGATTTTTTTCCTCGTCTAATGATATACGAATTAGTTCATTTTCAGGTGTATTTCTCACTATATTATCAAAAACTCGAGAAATCCACTTACCAAAATCATGTTTAGCCATGACTAAGACAAAAAGCAGATTCAAACGTCGAAATCAATATCAGTTTATGACGCCTGGCATTAATTTTTTTGTAAAATGCGGTTCACTGAGGAAAAAGTATTTATAATAAACAACGTTTACAGCGGAAATATTTACTCTAGTACGCCATATTTGTTTTCCGTGCATGTGAAAACCTATTTCAATTCGTTAGGAAATTTCCATGGCTTAACATGATTTTGCTAATTGGATTTATTGCCGAATTTTTGATAAAATAATGAGAAATACACCTGAAAATAAGCTAATTCGTATATCATTAGATGAGAAAAAAACCTTCTTTTGATTGGTGTCATTACAAACCCTCTAAGTTAACATGGGGAGCAACGATCGGCAAAAAACGTTTTTCGCATGTTAATTTCCTACGTTCGGTTTTAAAATATTCACCCGGTATGTGAAATCTCAGAGGAGGTCAGCGATGTACTTGGTGATCCTTCATAGGCTTATACATTTTTTATCCCATGTTTTAGTATATCTTATGTTTTGTTAATGTGTATTTTTATTAAATAAAACATTACAAATTTATATAGGTATTAAAACTTTGGAATATCTTGGGTTTCACCGCGTGCGACATCTTCAAAAGTGCAGTAGGGAAGCCTCTCATGCAGTTCCGATGCCAGTAGGTTATTTTTGTTATCATAAATGAATTCCCTGACTCCAAAAACATAACTCTAGACACCTTACACCAATTCGATCAAAAGTCTGTCATTTTCCAAAAATGGCGGCTTTTCACGGACTTCCTGTATCCGGATTACATTTCTGGCACTACCATTGGATTCCTCAGGTTAAAATCATCCGAAATCGACACCCAGATCACGTCTCTAGGCCATATTTAGTTTTAAAAATAAATGTTACAATAAATCACCCCCACTCCCTCTAAATCTACCCACACGGAAAATGTCAAGTGTTCTTCGGGCCAAATCGTCTAAATGGCTCTAAGGAACAGCTGTACCAAGTGGCACCTTGGTATAAGAAAATGCAGTATCTTTTGGTATACCGCTAGTACTACAATGATAGAACAAGTTCCGAAGCGAGTTGTTTTACTCCTGATTAGTTGGCGGCGTGCCTGCAAAAATTAGATAAGCGCTAGCCGGCTCTGTATTCGAAACTTGCACTTAAAATGAAGTTAATTAATGTAAAGGGTTCATGAGCTTCCGTTTGGCCTTTTGAGTATGTATAATTAGCATGCACTAATAAAATGAGTTACATTAAAGGAGCGCCGATTGAGAAAATGTTGGTGTCAAATTGTTCGCGCTTAACTAACGAATCGATTGCCAGATGTTCGAGAATTTTTTCACGAACAGGAGCCGAGTAACTAATTAAAAATCAAATTGATTGGTTTCGATTTCGTATTGAATACGCGCAGAGTTGGATTTTCCCTGTTCCACTTCTACTAAATTGGGTTTTCTTTATAAGGTAGCGCTCAATTTTGGAAGGAACTTTTTGCGTTCTGCTTGCCGTAAGGAAGTTAGATCTTTTGCCACTTTTGGGTGTTGTAAGTAAGTTGGATCTTTTGCCACTTTTGGGTGCTGTAATTAAGTTAAGCCTTTTGCCTGTTCTACTAACCGTAAGCAAATAGATCTTTTGCCTTTTTGATTGCCGTACGTTACGTCTTTTGCCGATTATATTTACAACCGTACTGTACCGATCCTTTTGCCGTTTTGCTTTCGCATTTTTACCATCATTTTTTTTACATTTTCAATTTGTTTTCTTCCGATGGGAAATTTGCCGCTTGGGCCGTAACTTGGTTTTAGGGTTACCGAAGTGACCGCCGCCATTTGCTGGACCTGATCGTAGGATTCCTTGAATTAAAATCTCTGATTGAGACTACCTCCGAGGTAACCGAGACCGACCCGTCCTTCCGGGGTAACCGCCGACCTCGTCCAGGGGCGAAATTTTCGTCTGGTGGCGCTCGAGTCCGTCCGTCCGTTCCCTGTATCGCCGTTTCGCCGTTTTCTTCCGCCGACTATCGTTTAATAAATTACTATATCTTGTGTATTAATATATTTCATTAAATTAGAGTCCAATAATAATTGAACTAATTGGTTTTAATTCCCCCAGCTCACCGAATATGCGCGAGCAGCCCAAGTTCGTCGCAGGACACGAGTCAAATAAAAAAATTGATTAAAATGGGTCGTTTGTTAATGTGGCAATTATAAATTCATTACTGGCATGAAACAAATCGAAGGTGTCCAGGGAATTGTAGCTATTTATTTGGGTGTAAAAAATACTAAAATCGAACGTATAATGACTTCTTTATTGGATAAACTAATTAGTAGTACCACCTGTTGGTTATAATTGAAATTCCATTAAATAGAAATATGACAATTTACCGCACACTTCACTGAATGTGAGTTATGCGCAAAGTATAATACATGCCAGCCATCACTAGGTAGTAGATTCAATATTATTCATTTTGGATAACTACTCATTTGACGCATGTATCAGTTCCGTAAGTTATTATAGATCAAAGGCAAAGATTAATTTCATTTTTTGCGTTTTTGTGGACGTGAATGATACGTGCGGAAGACATTGTTTTATTACACCGCTTTATCAATGACACAAAACTTTCATCGCTTAAACTTTCAAGCGCTCAAACCGATTTCTAGTTTAAGACCAGGATCTCGTTTTATAAAAACCTTAACAAGTAGTCTTATTTTGCGATTTAGTCTAAACCGCAAATGTGCCGTCCGTAGAGATTTCCTAATTCGAAACCGGAAACGCACAAAAAGTTTAAAACGGGGATCAATTCGCGTAGGTCAATACGTGCCGTGAAAAATTAATGAGAGATGTAAAATGTGAGCGAAAACCGCATTTAGTTGAAAAACTGCGAATGATGGAGAATAACTCCCAATCGGCAAGAGACCGAAAAGCTTTTCCACATTATATACGCTCTTGTTTCTTTTCAACGCATTACTATGTGCATAACGTTTTTGAATTCTTTATATTCCTTCTCTCTTGTTATTTTCGCGGCGCCATGGCCGTTTATCACTCTAAATCAGAAGTTTTTAATGACCATTTTGGATTTACTACTTTAAGCTTGCCTGTTTTGCTTTCTATATAGTTACTTTGAAAAGATAAATTGGCGATTTTTTAAAAGAAAACTTTTAGGAATTCTTCTAAACATAATAGATATAACACCACTATGTTCTATGGGGCGGTATTTAAAATTTGAATTAACTGGCCTCCCTTTCCCAAATTACTTTAACTTTAAATGAGCATGCACACGCCTGTTGAATCACAGTGCCAGCTCGATTTTCTTGAGTAAACCCCGCAAATACAACTTGCGTACAGTTCAACTGAATTAATTATTGACCACTATGAAACGAATAGGAATTTTCATCTAAAACCATGTCCATCAGGAATTCCAAATCCAACACAATTATATCGTGTAGGAGAGCGTGTAGGTTCTCCAACTGCGAGTTTTAGAAGGATCACGTAGAAAAGTAAATATAGATTTAGGGAATTAGTGGCGTTTCGGTCTGTCAATAATTCTAATCCATTCCGTTTGACTGAGAAGCAGAATGCGTAACTAATCACAAATTTTGGCGAAATCAAACATTTTTAAACAATTTTTAAGTGTGAGAACGAAACGCGTTATCTATACTCAATTGAGGAATATAAATGGAATGTCTAACACAAAGGAACAGTAATCCCTTGGCATTATTTAAAAAAAAAGGTAATTTATTACTCGTTTTAGTAATGAATTGTGTGATAATATGGTGGAAGTTCCAATTTGGTTTGTGCTTTTTGTTTCCTTCAATTTAAATTATGTGTTCCTTGGAGCGTGTAGAATCCCATAAATGTGCATTATCGGAAAAGAATAAGTATCTTAAATAGGTACGATCTGAAAGCGATTGTTCCGTAGGAACGTCATTTTTTAGCCAGTTCTCCTGAATTATTAATGCCCGCTTTGATATGTGATAATCGTATGTGGGGGAAATTGCTGAACGATGCTCAGAATATGAATCTGTCAAAACAGAATGTAAGGATTACGAAAAACTTATATTAAAAAAGGGAATGGATAAATGTGTTTAGTTTCTAAGTATTTTTGATTTATTACATGGCTGCCTGTTTTAAAATTGCTAGAAATACCTACTTTTCGGAACAATCATTAATCAAAATGAATAATAAAGGAGAATTTACAGAAATTTTAACTCACTTTGCATTTGAATGTCGGACTAATGGCGATCGAAATTTGTTCAATTTGGAAGGTAAAATGCATTTTCTATGACGGCGAAGCTTAATTAACTTGGAGATATAATGGCGAACTGTCGATAACATTCTGATTTGTACTAACCACATCATATTTCTTAGGGCTCAAAGTTATTTTATCATGGTCTGTTTAAGGGTTTGAAGTCCTTTAACGTGATAATGAAAATAAATCGAAAAACGGTAAAAAAAAACTGATAGCGGACAGGTATAACTGCAACGTCATCCTTCAAAATTTTTCACATTTGTTTGTGTATCACTTTATGCTAATGAGTTTAAGGATAAGCAGGTTTCGCCGATAAAAAACACGAATGTTAGTTATTCAACGACGCGGACGGAAAGGGAAGAAGATTTAAAATAGCAGAGGAAAACGTGAATCCAGGCTTTTTTGATGGTGGACGTTAATCGTTGTTTTTGTTTGTGGACGTTCTTGCCGATGAAAGCAGGCAAAAGACCTAAGATAACAATAATGGGATCTACTAAGACTTGTAGTGAGGTCGTGAGTCAAACATGTTCGCCGGGCACCCAGTAAACCACACAACCCCGAAGAAAAACACTACTCTCGTTCCACAAGCAGCTACTAAGTGTAAATCCCTCCCTTATCTTTTCGCTGAAGTAGTACACGAATAAATACCACAAAAATGAAATACAATATCAGTATTACAACAGTAATTAGCAACTACTGTGGTATGTATCATACTTTGGTTAGGTTCTATTCCCAACGTAAAACAAAGTTTATGATTTAACTAAGTGATTTCAAAATTTAAAAAATAAGAGGAGTGAATATCGGAATGGCGGAGTTAATGGCACGAAGAGACTCAGAACTCAACTCGCATATGGCTAACAACTGAACTCTATGGTAACCCAAATTATTAATTATTAATCAAATAAGTTGGGGCGTCCATGTATTAAGAAGACTCTGTTTTATTATGTGACGTTTTGACTTGAAGGCAACCTTAAATATAGACAAGCGGTGATTCTATCGATTTACGAATTGAATTCGCTACGTAAGTAGCGTAAGTAGCTGATATGAACATGCGTAAATCAACCAAAAAGGTGTGAAACTGATAACTGGACTCGACTTCCAAAGTAACCAACTCTTTCAATTTGTCTTTTCTATATAAAGTACTGTCAAAAGGGTTAAATTTATCCAGAAATTCTTGTACAAGAAAATTGCCTTGCAACTGAATTTCGAAAGAAGGCCGGCCCGTGTGGCGCAGTTCAGTTAAGCTGGACTGTGGTGCTAAGGGTCCCTGGTTCGAATCCGGGTTCGGGCATGGATATTTGTAAATGTATAGTGTTGGTTGGGTTGGTAGAGCAGCCTCGGCTGAAACCCCGCCCACTCAAAACTAAAGGCAAAATAAAAATTAAAAAAAAATCATATCCCAAAATTGACATTATCAAAATTATTGAAATCGAAATCAACAAAATGGAACATGCTTGCTTATGCAACACACAAAGTTTTAAACGAAAATGGCGCCAAAAAGGAAATGTGCACGTAGCAACGTTAAACGTAGCCGCTTATTCTTTAGCTAATTGGCAGTAGTCTACATTACATCTCCAATTCAAATAAAGTCAGTGTCGTTTACATGGATTCATTTGAAGTAAAAAAAGTAAGTTTCCGAAGTCTTTTCGCAATTGACATTTTGGGTTATTAACACGTTTAGGTAATATGCCCAGTTGCACCAACAAAATCAAGCATTGCTTAAAGTTAAATCGAACTTAAAATCTATGCCAACGATTATTAAGACAATCGTTGCTATGGTATTTAAGTTATGCTTAACATTAAGAGATACTTAATTTTCACGGTGCAATTAGCCATGTTTTCTTTAATTAATATTTTCAATTGATCGTGCTGTGTGTATTCTGACCCTAAGTGCCTATTTTTATTTCAGCCTTATTTGATTCTTTTGTCTAATAAATTTGTTTCATCTGTCGATGTTGTATGTTGTGTTTAATAGAGCTCAAATTGCGACAAAGATCAGAGTTGTTATGCTAATTCTTTCCGTTGGTACCCAGGGTTAGAATATAGCCATTTCGTATAAAACTCCAACTATACACGTAATAAAATTTCTTCGGTCACCACGAAATTTGCCGGACGCGTACTTAATTATTTTGGGCTTATTTTAAAAAGGGAAGCTTCGAGAGGAGTTTCAAATATTCCTAAAAAAATTGGAAAGAATTTTTAAACTGGTTTCGGGAACGTTACGGTTTTAATTATTGAATTCTTGAATGGAGAAAGAATCTTAAGAACAACTCTCATTTGTCGTGTGTAATGTTGGTTTCCTGGTTTTTTTAAGTACCCTGTGCGTGGATGGACGTAATTCGGCCTAAATACGCAAAATAATGACGGGACATCCTGTATATGAAACTGTTTCAACTTTTTAAGTGTAAAATTGGTGTTATTTACGAATAAGCAGAAAGTTGTTTTTTTACTTGAATTTGTATTTCCGTATTTGTTTTTCCTCTTAGAAACTTTATCGATGCGTAAGTTTTCCTTTTAATTTTTTATCACTTTTATAAATTTTCCAATTTGGGTAAGGTGTTGTAAGTAAGGTTGCATCTGGTCGTTTGCGACAAGGGAGGTTTATTATCAAACGAAATTTAATTAATGCACGTGTTCTGCTGCTGATAATAATAATAATAATTTGTCCAAAAGATACGCTGGATTTTTTTATACTCGTACACCTCCAGATTAATGTTTTTCATATCGTAAGTCAGTTCCATAGCGAATACTGTATTGATGAGAGGCATTTTGTGTGATTTTTAAGGTACTTTTTACAAACACTAATATTTCATATATACAGGGTGATTCAAATTCGAGGGTCACCATGGGGATTTCGGGAACTGTAAGAGATAAGTAGGTAGTTTAAATTTGACAAAGTTGCGTATTTTGATGCTTAACAAAATGCAGTTTTGAAACTTAAATAATTCCGACTACTTTCGGAGATATCCGGAAAAAGCCGAAATGTTGCAAAATCGTCTTTATTTTTTACTGAAGTTATTTAAAAAGATATTTCGAAATAAATGATACATTATTATGCCCACTTTTGTCCCTCTACAAGATGCTACTTTTCAATTTTAAGTTTGACGTTTCGTCTCCAGTCAACCATCATCAACTTTGTTTTTTCTTATGGAAGTAATTTTTACTTTTATTGTGTCATTTGCTGGAGAATTTTTTCTGATTTCAAAAATGTAAACATCACTATCTTTTAATCATAAATAGCGCTAATAATTTGTAAAAACGTAAGAAACTAGGTACGTATACTATCTAAGACAAAGTTTTCTATGCAAAAAAGAAAATATTTTAATAAAAAAAAAATTGTGATGTTTATATTTTTGAACTCTCTTTTGAATTCTCTATCAAATGACCCAAAAAGTAAAAATTACTTCCATGAGAAAAAACAAAGTTGATGATGGTCAACCGGAGATGAAATGTCGGATTTAAAATTTGAAACTAGCATCACTTGTAGAGAGAAAAAAAGTGGCCATAATAATGTGTTATTTATTTCGAAATATCTTTTTAAATAACTTCAGTAAAAAATAAAAAGGATTGTGCAAAATTTCGGAGTTTTCCGGATATCTCCGAAAGTAGTCGAAATTTTTTAAGTTTCAAAACTGCATTTTGTTAAGCATCAAAATACGCAACTTTACCAAATTTAAACTACCTATCTGCTAATTAATAAAATCAAAGTAGCCCATAGAAAACAATAACATTATAGGTTTCTATTATACTTTGATTTTATTAATTAACACGACAACGCCTATCATGGAGTTCTATATAAATCATACCTATCTGCCTCTTACAGTTCCCATGGTGGCCCTCGAATTTGAATCAGCCTGTATGCAAACAAGGAGATGTGAGAATATGGTTTGTGATAAATATTGGCCGATATGACTCGCGATAATCCCGTTCAAACATAATGCGAACCGCTCTCTTTTGCAGTACAAAAACACGATTCTCTGACACAGAATTTCCCCAGAAAACAACCATATCTTAAAATAGACTCAAAACATGAGAAATAGTATGTTTTTCTTATATTCAGGTCAGTTAAAGTTGACAAACGTATTGTAACGAGAGCCCGCTAGCGATTTCTTTGAATTTTCATTAAATCTGCAAGGATATTTTAGTAGTGTTGTAGCCTGTTTTCCCGAGTGAGCAATAGAATAACCCTATCAGAGAGAGGGCACTGGTGTCGTAAAATGGGGCCAGTCAGTCAGCCGCAAACCCAGCGCTGAAGTTTGGTTAGTACTTTGACAATATTTTACGGATTGTGACTTTTTTATGAATTGGTAAAAATGTTTCCTATAGCTTGAAGATCAGGTTAGGAGCCCTAGAGCTACTCTTCGACTATGGAATAGTGTTGCAAGGGAGTTTTCACGATATTTAAGATTGTGTATTTTTTAGCGCATTTTGGCAAAAATTTTTTGTTGTAAAAAGTAGCTTTTAATCTCACTTTGACTGGCTGGCTGGCTGGCTGGCTGGCTGGCTGGCTGGCAGTAAATGCGCGCCCGTAGAAAAACGCTTGTAAAAAAACAAAGAGTGTACATGTAACTATCGGGGCCGTGTAATTAAGAACGTTAGGGATGGGGCTACAAGATTTGGAGTCGACGACATCTGGACGCCATCCCCGAGCGTATTATACTAACCTGGAGATTTTGCAGTTTTTATCTATCTTCTTCTACAGTTTTTCTCCGATTGTTTTCAAATTGGTGTCGTCGGGAAGATCTTGTCAACGCGCACAACTCCTGCGTGGCGGAATTTTGTTTTTTTTTTCCTAGGGGCGAAATAAACCACCTTTTGCGCGGCGCGCTTCGAGGGGTTGTCGACTTTGGGCGCCCAAAAGTTTCTTACAGCGCGAATCGCGGTCTCTCTTTCTCGTGTCACTAATAGAAGGTCGAGCTATGTGAAGTACCCAAAAGTTGAATACGATTTTATGCCGGGATTTTAGCGAAATCTACCAAAATGTGAATTACGAATGAACGGGACGTCGGAACTGTGTATCGACAAAGGGAATGTGGTAACCCCCGACGAGATCTTACTGATGGTGGAGTCGAAACTTCAAATCCGAATTGTTGCGGGTGATCAGAAGTGGGTGTCGACAAAGGGAATATGGTAACCCCCAAAGGATTTTAATGATGGTGGAGTCAAAACTTCAAACGCGAATTGCGAGTGCACGGTAAGTGAGAAAATGGTACCGACAAAGTGAACGTGGTAGCTTTCGGCAAGATCTTATTGATGGTGGAGTCAATATTGGCTAATAAAACACTGATCTGCCACACAAAAATGCGCTGAAGTCCCTTCGATCTCACACGAGGACTTTGATCATTTTTTAAGAGGTAGGCCGCCAGGAATTGTACCTATATGTAGATCTTGCACCGTAGGCGATGAAGTGGTGGTGGTGTAGAGGATTGATTTTATACGTTTTATACGAGTTGCACTTTACGTCTGATTGTTCAACAATTTTGTAATTTTCAAATTTCTAAAGTCTTCCTAATAAAATTGGGCAAATATATTTTGGGGATCATTGGTTTCCGTATGCCTTACGACCGGTTAGTTGCAGGGAAAAGTTATCATCACCAGTGTGGTCCGCAATTATACGCATTTAACTGGGACAAGGAAACGAAACCGATTGGTTACCGATTCAAGATGGTCGATTAAACCTGTTAACGCCATATTGTAGGCGTACACTAAGCATGAAGTCATCAGCGAGTAAACCACGTTTAAACAATTTCAAAAAACCTAACGTTGCCGCAAAAAAATAAAAAAATCAAACGATCAGGGATTTCCCCCGGTCTGACCCAATAGCTCTTAAATATGCAACAGTTGTAGATAAATTTGTAAATATATAATGGGGTTGTATGTTGTACACGTAGGCAATGTCAACTCCATACATAATGAATAGCAGTTAAAGTGAACTGATTCTGTTTAAGCTGTCCGTTAGAGAAATAGCGAAACGATCAGCAGGCATAAACGTTTAATTTTCAGGGCTACATTTTACTATAAATTTTATGGTCTCCTAATTTAGAACGAAACTTTTACGCAAGATAAGAAAAGGAAAGTTTAATTCCCAATAGTTTTTTCTAAATAGATTTAGGAGGCGAATCGAGGTAAACTTTAAAACACTTATTTAGAGTCACCGCTGAAACTAACTGAACTAAAAGGTTCCTTCCTAAAGCGGGTTTATTCCATTAAAACTCGGCCTATCCCGTATACAATCTCGGTTTTCATATAATAAAGACAAACAAACTAAATCACGAATTCAGCGCAGTGTTCCATTATTTACTAAAAAGGTAAGCCTAATCAGCCGGTAGCCCATTGTTCAATTTAAAGTGGATACATTCGATACGATGGTATCTCCTTAGAATTTAACACGAGTGCGGTAAAGCAGACTTTTATATCTACTCGAGACAAGCTTCAGCCGAACGAGAAACCATCCAAATGGCCCAACGTATAATGATAATTATGGTTATCAGGAGAACGCGACTTCTGTCCCAGTTGCGCAGCGTCTTGAGAGGCAAATTAGTTGTCAAGCAATTACAACGGTCCTTAGTTTTCTTCAACGAACAATGCAGACACTTCATTTTGCAATGCATTACTTCGGATCGATTTAGTGCTATTACATTAGCGCGAAAGTTTGAAACAACCAGATCTGGCAAAAGAAAAGCAATTTCCTCTTCAATTGCGTTACATAGTTAAATTAGTTATGCTTGGAGTAACATTGGTTGGTCAGTTCCTTTGAACATATCATGCATTCCAGTTACTCCATTAATACAAAGCAATATTATTCTCAACTTCAACGCTTTGGATTATGTTAGAAAATATTAATCAAGAGCAGCTGTCTGAAGAAACCGTTTTATTGCCCTTTACTGCGCAACGTTGAGAAATTAAAAATACTCACCACCAACAACAGTAGGTACCTACTTAGTTTAGTGGTTAGTTAACTGCTATATAAATTTCAAGTTACATTTTTAATTAAAAAGAACATGAAATATAGAAATTTTATGTTTATTAAATTCGTTGGCCTGTACAAAGGATATAAAATTTCTGTATTTTTTCTCTAAATGGGTTCTTCAGCTGAAATGAGGTTAACGTTGCAAACGGCCCTCAACATATTGTATCATCCAATTTGTGATTGATCTGATTATACCACGCACATCAAAATGACTAAATCTGACTGTCTTAAAAGTTAAATCTGAAGAATATACTTAATTTTTGTCAAGCGAGAAAAAAATTAAATGAATTAAGTTTTAATGTTTAAAAGAATGCATTTATTTGCAAGCGTGTGTCTACCTTTTTCACCCTCTTAAGTGGTTCTAAAAGAATCAAACCCTTAGACACATCGTTCCACCTTGAAAATCCACTCAGCTACCTAAGGAATCTAAATTCGCGACGTGTGGCCAATAGTATCCTTTTCGTGACAACCCTGGTGACAACGCAAGTCATTCTTCAACTTCTTTGCAGTAAAGCAGGAATCTTGTTGTTCATATTGACATAAACTCATTCCCAGGGTTTTCCACTAGGTTTCCCACTGCTTAAAATTAAGTGATAAAATTAGCAGTTTACTCCATGTAGAACGGTAAGTGGGTTTTCGAGTTTTAGCATTTATCACTGTATTCCACCTACCCCCATTTTAAAATTATATTAAGCACCCCCATCAAGAGTGACACATCATTTTAAAGATCATAAATAAAGGTTTTTGGGTATGCCCTTTCCGATTTTTTCCTACCACGAAAGGACGTGAAATTCTCTCCATTTTCGTTGCCCTGCCAAGAATTGCAGTTCACAAACTAATTTCAGATTCGTAATTTTCATGTTCAAAAGCTCCCAGATACCAAATTTGGTCGAAATCAGAGTTTTTTTTCGCACTTCCATTTAGGGGTGCGCCCTTTCGTTGTAGAAATTTTGAAAAAAATTTGTAAAATCGGAAAGGATATACCCGAAAACCTATTCGAAGACGTGCCAACAGTCTGGTCTGGTTGCTGAGAAAAAAATTAAAGAGGAAATGCAAATTTCACCACTTCTTTGGGGGTGGCTCCCAAACAAAACACGTTGGACCCTCGGGTTATTTGGAAAAAGTGCCTGTTTTGACCCCTCTACCACCTAATTTTTTTACGTACTTATACACCCTGTATATGTTCTTTCCTCTGTTAGAAAATAAAGATCACGCATAAAAATCCAAACTGAGGACCGCCGATCAGAGCTGGGTACCGCTTTTCGGAGCGGCCGCTTGGTGCTTAATATTCAAGCGTTTACTTAAAGTACTCGGTGCTCGAGTACTTTTTTGCCCGCGAGCGGTTTTTCCGTTCATGAGCGTTTTTTATCATTCGCAAGCTATTTTCTCGCTCGCAAACTCTTTTACCGCTCGCGAGCCCTTTTTCCGCTCGCGAGCGCTTTTTCCCCTCCTGAGTGTTTTTTTTTTCGCTCCTGAGTGCCTTTTCCGCTCGCGAGCGCCTTCTCCGCTCCCGAGCGTTTTTTCCGCTCACAAGTAATTTTCCCGAGCGCTCGGGACAAACCGCTCGAGCACACTTAGGAGTACTCGGAACCTGCAAACGGTTTCGCTTTGCAAAACAGCTCGATGGTCGCGAGTATTTTTGAGACAATTAGAGCTCTTGTCGCTCGTCGCTCGAGCGGTTTTTTAGAACGCTCGACCCAGCTCTGCCGCCGACTTGATCCAGGATGCCCAACACGACGAAGAAACACCGGACATCCCGCCACGCCTAGAAGTACAACGCGTCCAGATTAAACTTCCACCATTCTGGCCAGTCGATCCCGAATTGTGGTTCGCGCGAATGGAGACCCACTTCAAAATAAGCGAAATCATTGCCATTGAAACAAAATATGGTACATACTTACTCAGCCACCAACGGAGAATAGGTATGACAAACTGAAGTCCGAACTCACACTAAGTGCCACCCAGGAACAGAAGATGAGGCAGCTCCTGGAACACGAGAAACTGGGCGACCGGATATCATCGTAATTCCTACAAGGTCTCGCAGGAACATCGGTACCAGACGACCTACTCAAATCAATATGCACCAGCAGACTTCCGCCCCACACGCAAACTGCCCCAGCCGTGGGCCGTGCAGCAAAAGGCACAATTCGCCGAACCCGCAAAATTAGCAGATGCTATCAACGCCATCACCGCATGCAGTCCACGCCGTCCAAAACTACCAATACCCAGTTCCACATCAATACCGGAGCTGAGGTGTACATCTTTCCAGGGTAACGATAAATACGTACGGTACGATCAACTTGAATCTCCACGTGCAAATTCGAAGAAATTTCCCCTGGAAATTCATCGTGGCGATAACGCAAAACCCATTATCTGAATCGAGTTCTTAGCCCACTACCAGACATCAAGAGAACAAAGGCTCATCGACAGCCAAACGAGCTTTGCCGGCGAGGAAGGACGACAGATGAAGAAATAGACAACGTCTGCACCCCCCTCCAATACGGACAAATACCACAACCTGGTAAAAGAATTTCCTCATCTGATGAAACTAGAGGCGGTCCGGAATGAGTTCCAGTTGATGATGCAGCTTCAGCCAGCCCCTGGGCATAATCGCCACACCTCTAGTTCCAAAGAAATTAGCGGATTGGAGTCCATGTGGAGGACGATTTTCGACAGATATACCCAGTTCGGCACATAGAGGATTTCTCGCAAGAACTGACAGACAAGGACGTCTCTTCCGCGATCGATTTAGTGAAAGCGTTCCACCTGATACCCGTGACAAGGGAAGATATCCCGAAGACCGCAAGCACAACACTTTTCGGGTTACGGAACCCTGCGCGGACATTCCAGGGGGTTATGGACCACATATTAGGGGACCTAAACTTCTTCAAACGACATTCTGGTAGCCACGGGCGTCAGACACCACTTCACGAGGTGCTAAAGGGAAATCTAAAAGGCAATCAACCGTTGCATTGAACTCCGGAAGCAGAAAGAGCATTCGACAGCTGCAAACGACAAATAGCCGACACAACCACGACCCACCATCCTATACCGAATGCACCGCTAGCCGTCACGACAGACGGATCCGTGATAGGAAGGGTAATTCGACATGTCAACGAGAATCAGTGGGATCCTCTCACGTTTTACTCCAAGAAGCGGAACTTACAGTGTTGCCATAATGCTCCATGTCAGGCAAGTTTTTTCCAATGTATTATTGAGCTGATTGGTTTAACCGAGTTAATAGATTTTGCTATAATTACAAAAATGCTGCCACAAATGTGCCCAGGAAGATAAATTCATCACCTTGGTTTTCAGGTTAATTTCCACCAGTATCCAGTTGTATTTGGACAAAACATGACGGATACATAGCTGGTAAGGAGAACACTTATTAGGATCGACCAGATTTCGCATGGAGTAAGTGTCGACGCCCTAGAACCAGACCAGGAAGGTGACCCAGGGCTGAGAAAGATGAAGCAATCAAAAACGAGCCCATAACTTCAGCGAGTTTACGGCTCTACTGCGACATTTCCCAGGGCAAGATCGTTTGTCATCATGAAATTCCGAAAAACGATTTTCAACAGCCTGCACCAGCCATCGCACCCCGAAGTATGAGCCACAACCAAACTCCTAACCGAGAAATTCGTGTGGCCTGGAATTAAGAAAGACTGCAGTCAGTGGACTAGGCAATGCCACTACTGCCAGCGGAACAAAGTCACAGGACAGATCAAAACCGTCAAGGATTGCGGTACATCTTCGCCTGCATCGACCGATACACCCAATGGACCGAAGCCACTCCCATAGGTAACATCGAGACCGAAACAGTCGCTCAGGAATTCGTTCTCCTACACGTCACGACCGATCAGGGACGTCAATTCGTAGCCAGCCTATTCCAAAACCTCGCCCAACTCGTCGGATTCAACCACATCTCAACTACAGCCAATCACCCACAGGCAAACGGAATGGAACGGTTACATAGACAACTCAAAACTGCCCTCTGTTGCCACGACAAGACGAAATGGACGGAAACGAAACAAGTTTATTAATCAAAATTGTGCACTTCTTCTGTGTATACGAAGCATTAATAGATTCTGGATAAAACAGTAACCAGTTAAAAGTTTAAAGACAATTAATTAGCTCTGTTGCTGACCGTTAAAACCCCAAGTTATAAGGGTAATTTGGACTTTACCCTACTGTGGAACTGTATTATTATTATTAATTAAACCTAACACCTAGTGTGTTCCTTATTTGGAGTAGTCAACCGTCCTTCAAAATCATCTTTCAACGATCAGTTTACCAGGCGATACCATAGGTCCGATTGTATTGTGCAAGACGTTCCACTATTCAATTTTCTGAATTGTGGCTACTTTTGAAAAGGACAGAATGAACTGCCAATAGGAGAATATTTCAACTCATCAATAAAAGTAAGTTATTTTCATTAATATATTCAAACAATCCAATTTTTATGAGTATGAGTGAAAGTGATCAAACCGGAGCAATTGTTTTAATTTTTGGATTATAAGTGGAAATAAAGAACCAAGTTTCCACAAGGTAAGAGTCATTGAAAGTTTATTCATTACTTAGCTAGCCGTGGTATAAAATATTTAATTACACGAAATTAATTATAATAAATGAATTATGTTGCCCATTTCCATGTGGAAAACATTAATATCTGTAAAAATTCATACCAAGTTTCCTAATTGGTTCTTTCTGTGAAATAAGGTTTTTTTCTCCACCATGCTCATTTTCAATTTTTGGGTCAGAATGGTCTAAGACGTTTTCGGATACCGCTTTTGAATTTTGGGCGGAGGATTAGTGTACCAAATTTTTGCCATATACATGATGATGGAAAAATGTTCATTTTCAATCGACAGTTACTGAACATATTTTGAGGTTGGACGAATGTGTCTTTCATTTATTTATTTCACGCCCCTCATCCCCATTTACTAGCTTGTATTTCTCTTCCATTGGGGCAGTTAAAAAGACTAAAACGGTTTCGTTAATAAGTAAATAAATATTGTTTTGCCTTCATTATCCCTTCTATTCCGTGAGGAGAAGAAACTGTAACGAGAGATAGCCGAGGTGTACGAATAAGAAGCAAAGAACTCCATTTCCAAAGGTAAAAAGTAACCACCGTTGCATTTTGTCCTGTTCGAACGAAAACCCCTGAAATTGAGAGTTCCATTCCCAAAGGTAAAAAGCAATTACCGTTGCAAGTATTCGATTTACACAACTTGGTAAACAATGACATTCAAATTAACCGAGATTTGAAAGTTAATTATTGCTGCAGGATTCGTATTTTTACATATTATCTTACCAATTGATTAGTGCGCATTTTCGAAGCTGCTGATAAAGGAAATCTATAATTGATGCAAAATTAGGAAAATTAAGGAGTCCATAGCGCCCGAATTAATTGAAGTGCTAACAAAGCATTCCGCTTAAGCGAATTGGCAGTGCAAAAGTGGTTTTACTGAATATTAAGAAAAATTTTCCGGATTTAATAATGAAATATAAATACCAGATTTGCTAAATCCTTAATAAATCTGCTTAGGGCGACAAGTACGCCTTCGTTGCCATTTATATTTAATGTGCCTCCAGAAAAACGCGACGGTTTAGGTACTGTAATGAGAGTTTCTAATTACTTTGATTGACTGTATAAAGGCTCATTTGTGTCTTGATTTGATTGATCGGGAACCAATAAAGGACTGTGATTGTGACTTAAGACACCAATGACTGACCTTTATCAGTGAGACCGTCAACTCAAAGGTATCCAATCCAGTACGTTTTGTGGGACAATTTCTAGTGGACTAATTTCTTATACATTTAGTTATTTTATAACCACCGACAGGCATGTACTTAATGAGAGGCACGTAAGAACAAGTTAAAAACGTGGTCACCCGCGACCGACGAAAAAGTGCTGGAGACAAAGCTTTCGCACTCTTTAGCGAATACTTAGGAATGCTCGAGATAGACCATTTCGCTTCTAAACACACAGTTGAAGTTGCAGGGAAAAGGAAATTGGCCACGCCTAGCCAGAGGAAACGGGTTTTCTGGTGGAACAACGACCCAGGTTTGGCAAAGCTCATATTATTTTGGGCGCCCGGCGTGTATGTCACGCCTAAAAGTAAATAAAAAAAAAACAAGAATACAAGCTTTATGAATCCTCGGGCAAAAGTGGATATAACGAGATAGATTTAACCTCAATTTCCGTTATCAATATGTTTTGTTAATGCATTTGTGACAGCTGCAACTTGATTTATTAGATTTTCGTTTATTTTGTAAAAGAATAATGTAATTGTCTAGAGATAATGTTGATTTTTAATTCATCAAAGAGAGCGTACTAGCTGGAAATATCAGTTGCATTGAAACCATCGTCCACGTTAAACGGACACAAATTCGAGTCATCGGTGGCACATTTTTGCGTTTAGACAGATATCAACGTCTCTACAGTCTGTTGGTGGAAATTAATTAAGAAGACCAAGTGTTTGTGTGTCACGTGTAGGTTAAGTGTATTGTTCCCTTTAGTAATTAGTGTTTTTGTATGCCCGGATTTCATCGGAATTTTGTAACTCGAAAACTGTAAGTGGAAAAACGTTCAACGTTGACCCTACAACACTACTGTCGGAAGAGCTAATGACACTGCTGACTCTGGCAACAGAGCATAGAATTTAAACATGTTCGTTGATTCGAATTTCGAATATCATTGAATCAGAAGGGGGATTCCAAATTTTGATCGAGAACAAGATCAAGATGTCGAGTGTAGGAAGGCGACAGTTATGCTTACACCTCCCTTATGTCGAGGCCCAATCTTTGTGTAGCCACAACGCTCGTATTCTATGTAATGTCTTGGATTGGATGTCGAAATATAATTAGACGATCAAACAAACTTACCTATGAAGTTCCATCGTAATCCAATCCGAAGACATTATCAATCCATAAGCGTTTTAAATTAGTCCAATTCTAATTCCACGAGTTAACTCTTACCTATACTACGGAAGAAAGGAGAAGGGTGTAATATTTTCGAGTAAGTAAGATGCTCTGACATTACTTATAGAAATTCGTAAAGTAAACTTGCAAAATTGTGCAAGATTTTCGTAATGATGGATCCGAAAGTAGCTACGTGGAAGAAACAGTTTAAACCATAAGCCCACCACACAATACCTTATAAAACCAACAAATCGTTCCGACATTCCGTATCTCAGTTCGATGCTTTTCAATACGTCGATATTAAATGAACGAAAGAACTCGTCTTATTTCCAACCCATTTCCCAACGCGCGTTTTTAAAGGTTAAAACGCAGCATGTAATTGTAATATTCTGAATGTATTTCAATTTTACAAGTTTATAACTGATTGGCTGGGGCCCTCTTAAAAAGCCAAGTACCTATCAAGTTTTAATCGTTATAGGCAGATGACTTCATCCCTTCTTAAATTTGCGACCGCCTTATAACTTCGTTTATAATCATGTCACGTACTTTAGCCTGACGACACATAACATTTTGTAATTCAATAATCCACTTTTAAAACTTCCATACCCTTATCAAGTTAAGGTAGACAACGTACCAGTTTCTAATGCAGAAATATTCAAATTCTGCACGTACACGTTCCAAGAGTCCGATGCGAAAATAATGACGGCAGTTTTTAATATTATACAATTCAGTTTTAGAGAATCTGCTATGCGGAATCCAGAAATAGGCAACCAGCCTGATTACACTCCATTGCAAAAAAATACAAAACCTCTCGTTACCCGCTATATTAAACTGACAGTATCGCAAGGAGGGAAACTTTAATTATTGGTTTGAGGTAATCAAGCTCTGTTTATGGCTGGCATCATCACCCTCATTGTGCACTGTCAATTTTCATCTTTTGTCAAGTGCAACAAGGACTCTAATTTCACGCCTGTTTGATTCACGCTGTAAGCTCACAGCACTATATTAATGTGATACAACCCTTCTCCATTTTGTCCATTTTCTATGCCCCACGGGGAATAAACCATATTTATTTATAAGATTTACATTAAAATTCCATTACTACATGACGTTTAAATTTAGTTTTGAATGATATTTCATTTTAATGGTGACATTGTCCAATGAAACTTTCCTAAACGATAATTAACATCCGCATACTTTTAAGTCCCTTTGACATTGGTTTCGTTTCATTTTCCATTAATATTGATTATAAGTAGATAAAAGTCTGGCACTATTCCCGCACAAAATGTGCTAAATTATAAGATAAACAAATAGCAGCCATTGAATTGTGCAGGAAAATCGCTATCGACTTTCAAAGTTTGTCAATATGTTAAGGAAAATTGAAATGGAAAACCTTTTAACATTTCAGACAAGTATCAAATACGTTTTCCCGTTATTTATCTCAATTTCTTATATGCCGTATGAGATATATATTTCACTTATCAAAAAATAAAAAGTGTCTCGCGATGTTGTCATAACTTTCAAGGGTTTAAAAGTGTAAGTTGCTCGCCTCCTCAATAATTAAAAAGGGTTTGCCTAAGCTTACCACCTTTTGCCGTGGTAAAGCTTTTGATGAAGCTTTTTTAGCATAATGGTGTTGTATCTTGTTCGTAAAATATACAGTACAGGGTGAGGCAAAAAGAACTCCCCTATTCAGTAAAAACGAAACTATGTAAGATACGACATTTTCCTTTTTATTAACCAATAACACAATGCCATTTAAGAACATGCATGCGCAGAAGTAACTCGCTTATTTATGGACCGATATTACTAAAATTGTAACGCTAGCATCTATTAATAAAGGCATATCAATCGACTGTATTAGACATGTAAAAAACGTCGAGCGCGTATGCGCCGAGGTAACTTTATTATTTGTGTGCTCTGGTCGTCCCCAATATCCAAAGAAAAACTACCTCCACCATAAAATAATCTCCTTCCTCCCGTATTTACAAATAAAGCGCCAATCAGAATTAGGTTAGATAACGCCGGTTGCGAAAGAACGCGTCAGACGTCGCCACCTACGCTGAAATAAAACGCACACCGTTGAACACCTGCATCTGTTATTATCACCAGATGTGCATTTTCGTTGAAATTAATTAAACTTTCGCCTCCAAGTGCAAATCGCAAATCGAGTCGCAAATACGTAGAAGAACCCCCGTAACATTTGAAGCGATTTGATAGATAGCTCCACCTATTAATGGAATTTAGTCAATCAATTTTTCCGCTTTGAATGACAGCGCACTGTGTTTGCCTTGATTTTTGAGTCTCCATTTTTCATTTCCTTTTCTTCGTAAGCCTCATAGAATCACACGTCGCGCCGATTAAAAAAACAACTAAAAGCGTAAAGTAGAATGCTTGGAAATCTAATTGCCACCTTCCGAATATGGAATGGATGGCGATTCAATTCATAATTTGGGAATTTCGACGTGATTAGTTTGGGCGGGATTTGCCTGTGTTCCCAGTGGAGGTTTTGATAACTTTGAAAACTTTTTTAAGATTCAGAAATGAGTTTAACGATTATTATTGACGTGCGGGAAATTAATTGGGAGTTTAATTACGTACACGATTTCAAGATTTTATTTTATTTTCTACCCCTGAGCTAGTTGACCATCTATGCGGAGGGTTTAAAGTAAAGCAGTTATAAACTACGGAAATACAAATTCAAATAAAATAAACCAATTCTGTGGTTATTCGTAAATAACCCTACCCCCAGATTTACTTTATAAATTGAAATACTTCTCATATCGGAGTGTTCCGCCATTATTTTTGGTGTTTAAACCGAAATAACGTCTACAAGATGTACTTGTGTGGGTAAGTTAAGCTTTGAAGAAACTCTTTTTTTGGTTTATGATTTTAAATGATACTATAAGGCGCTAAATCAGAATTTAGCTCGAGTTTAAAAGTAACGAAAAGGTGCGTTTTCTTTAAAAGATACCCAAATTTCAACGTGGAAATTGAGTGTTTATAATATGTTCTGTTAATGTACCGTTTTGAAATTTCTCGTTTGCAGAGTTACGAATACTTTCCCGCACATGCGCATCACATTTCTACATCTGTTGGCAAGTGACAGCCGCTATTATGGACCCACGCGATAGTGTTAAGAGCTGTTTACAAGTGTTTAAGTGCCCCCTCCGATAGCAGGTGTCGCCAACCGTGAAGTACGCGGTGTGGTACGTTTTCTTATTGCGAATACGTGGGAACATTCGCAAGTACAAGAGAACACTCAAGTTTGCTATATCAGCAAATCGAATTGGGTTTCTGTTCAGTTCCAATTTCAACGCCGAATTAATAAATGGTCCGCGCTGATATAAATTGTGTACATGTGAGTGGTAAATAATACTTTAAATGTTATAAATGAATTAATTTCAAGACTGTTATAATTTTTCGTTAATTAATTGTAAGTAACTAAATCACGTAATTCAATTTACGTTACAGTACACTTTATGCGTTTCCATCTTGACTCTTTCCCTTAAAGTTGTGATGACGAGTGATGAACATGGAGACCGCTCCATCAGGATATTTTTACAATTGCAAAACTATACGAAGGACGAACCCTGATATGCTCGCCGAATATTGCTGGAGCATCCAACGTGAAACGTTTAATCGATTTAGATATTTCTTGGTATTTTTACACATTTTTGGACTTTTTTTAAAATAAATCCTTCCACTTAAACTCTAGCTTAGCTTTTTGTTTTATTTTCCAGCCAAGTTACAAGACTAACGGCCTTTAGAGCAAATCATAATGAATCAAAATGAAAGGACATTATCAATGAATTGCTCCATTATTAGAATTATAAGGATGCATTAAATAAAACGTTGAATGTTGCTGTATACTTATAATTGTTATTACGTTTTTCTTTAGGTTATCGATTTCGGCACTAGGCCATCGTCAGACCTTGCTGAAATTACATTTGTCTCTTGGTTAGCATGTATTTCAGCTGTAGGAGCACAAATGTAATTTCACCAAGGTCTGACGATGGCCTAGTGCCGAAATCGATAACCTAAAGAAAAACGTAATAACAATTATAAGTATACAGCAACATTCAACGTTTTATTCAAAATAAAAGGAAATTTAGTTCTACCACGTAATGATATAGTTACATTTACAGAGGTTGGAAACCGCACCCTGGACTGGTTAAAATTTTTGCTGTAACAAGTTCTTGTAATGAAGTAATTAATACCACGCCTAGCTCAGTAATTACTAAACTCTTTATGACTGTTACCTGGCGGAAGGTTGGCTCTTTATCTCCACTTTTAGCCTGAAATTTGAAACCTGATGCTCTGGTTTGATCATTCTCAAATAAATGCTCGTGTAAATTGACTTGTTTGCATATATTGGTACAAATGAAATTATTACAACTCCACTTTTCTTTACATGTTTCGGAATTTAAAATACTAATGTTAACCCAAGGAATTTAAATTATAATGTCAAGTCTATCTCGTACTCTGACACCTGGTAAATTTTCCTATTCAAAAACAAATTTACACTCTTCTATATAAAATTTTAGTTCACATAAAAGATTGGTATCAATGAAAATTTAAGACGTAGAAGATAAGCAACATGCGGATAAAGGATGAATTGCGTTTTTACGAAAATCAATTAACAAATGCTTGATAAAGGGATTTTATCAAAGTAAAAGTAAATTAAATAAGATATGCAAGGGACGGGTGTGCAGGTTTCAGATAAAGATGGTGAGAAGTTAAAAAGTTTTCGTCAATCTTAAAGTTGTACCTGAGCTGCCATTCTCAATTATGTCAATCGTCTGGGAAAGTAACACAAGAAAGAAAAAAGGTTGTGTACAAGGTTGTTCGTTGTGTGAGAAGTGTGTTGTTTTCGTCATTAATCGCATCTGTACAGGCGGTATTTAAATCAGAGAAACTTGGATTATTACTACAAAATGAGGGTTTTGTTAGAAGGGTAAATTTTGTGTAAATTTGAGCTAGCTAGGTAAGTGTTATCTGAGTGGTCTAATTAATTCATACCATTGCACACAGCAGTATCTCCTCTTTAGTACATTAATTGACATATAGTTTTTGGAAAAACTTATAAATTGAAAACTAAATGTTGTGGTTTCCCAATTCTTCTGAAACGCTTTCACCACACTCACCTTTATGATGTCTAATTGGAAGCAAATGTTAATGACGTCTGAGGACTTACCTAAAACAATAAAAAGCGTAAATATACCAGTTGCATATTGTTCCATGTAAATAGCTTTTAAGTGAATACGGAGAATATTTTTCAAATGTGTATTGAAATAATGAATGGAGACATGCAGGTATTTATATTTAAATGTACTTGTATAATTGGATAATGTAGATCTCACATCTTATTTACTTTTAGTACACACACTAAGCAAAGTTATATTTTAGTAACTCTAGAAACCCCAGGAACTACTTCAGAGTTTTATATTATAAGTTATATATTGAAAACATTTTAGAGATGAGAGGGATTGCGTGTGGCAGTTCTGACATTCATTTGCCATGTGTAAAAGACACAACTGACAAATTTCAGTGTTTCCGCTAACGTGAGAGTTGTCGGTCAGCAGTCTCCCTGTTGACTTTTCGCATTTCTACCTGAAATTATTTGAGATAGCTTGTCACGTCATCGATAAATAAATAATAAAATTTTCGTCGAAGTAAATTTATCAATATAACACTAATCATATCACATTATGAATATATAAAAATTTAAATTGATCAATATAATAATAATAATAATAATAATAATAATAATAATAACCAAACAAACACACAAATACAACTTACCGAACAAACAAGTACAACAAATGATACAACATATACTACAATCAGAGATTCACCTCTGAAGCAAACCACGTTATCACAACCCATTAGTATTCAACCCAAACGCAAAAGCCTAAACAGCACTTTAGACTCACAACATGACACACAACATACTGTAATATCGCTCCACCCTTAACTCAACCAACCACACAAACACAACTTCCTGAACAAACAAACGCAATAAATACAAGTAACGCAACATGCACTACAAAGACGCCCTCACCCAATAAAGTTACACGGCCTAGCACAGCTAAAAAACACAATACTCTTTCCTCTCAGAATCACACCTCGTTATCACAACCCACTCGTACTCAACGCAAACGCAGCAACCTTAACAGCACTAGAGGCTCACAAAATACCGTAATGTCTCCACCAAAAACCCAAGCAACAACACAAACACAACCTCTAGAACAAAGAAACACCATAAATACAAGTAACGCAACTTGCACTACAAAGACAGGTCCACCCAATAAAGTTACACGTCCTAGCACAGTTAAAAAACACAAAACTCCTTCTTCACAGAAATACACCACATTATCACAACCCACTCGTATTCAACCGAAGCGCAAAAACCTTAACAGCACCACACAAAATACTGCAATATCTCCACCAAAAACCCAAGCAACCACACAAATACAACCTCAAGAACAAAGAAACACCATAAATACAAGTAACGCAACATGCACTACAAAGACAGGTCCACCCAATAAAGATACACGTCCTAGCACAGTTAAAAAACGCAATACTCCTTCTTCTCAGAAACAACCCACTCGTATACAACCCAAACGCAAAAACCGTGACAGCACTACTAGCTCACAAAATACTGCAATATCTCCACCAAAAACCCAAGCAACCACACAAATACAACCTCAAGAACAAAGAAACACCACAAATACAAGTAACGCAACTTACACTACAAAGACAGGTCCGCCCAATAAAGTTACACGTCCTAGCACAATTAAAAAACACAAAACTCCTTCTTCACAGAAACACACCACATTATCACAACCAACTCGGATTCAACCGAAACGCGAAAACCTTAACAGAACTACATGCTCACAACATACTGTAATATCTCCACCAAAAACCCAAGCAACCGCACAAATACAACGTCAAGAACAAAGAAACACCATAAATACAAGTAACGCAACATGCACTACAAAGACAGGTCCACCCAATAAAGTTACACGTCCTAGCACAGTTAAAAAACGCAATACTCCTTCTCAGAAACAACCCACTCGTATACAACCCAAACGCAAAAACCTTGACAGCACTACTAGCTCACAAAATACTGCAATATCTCCACCAAAAACCCAAACAACCTCACAAATACGACCTCAGGAACAAAGAAACACCATAAATACAAATAAAAAACACAAAACTCCTTCTTCACAGAAACACACCACGTTATCACAACCCACTCGTATTCAACCCAAACGCAAAGCCAAAGAAACACTTACACAATAAACTCTATTTAATAAAATTACAGGAATTATTATAATGATATTTTTGTTTTGTTTTCTTCTTTCCTGGTAGCGTTGACTATTGGGGCCATTAATAGCTATGTTGGTAAGTATGAATTACATACTATCTCTAGATTTCCAATGTGAGTGTGTGAATATTTATTTTATTTTTATTTTTCTTTAGAACCCTACATAACTTCACCAGACACAGACACTAATCGTTACTTGATTTTAATCCGTGCGATTAGTTAACCAGGCTAGACCTGAGTTCTCACAAGAAACACCGACCATAATAATAATAATAATAATTTTTATTTCATTAGGTTTTCCAATAATTTACAAAAAAGAGAAGAAAACAAAACATTTGTATTGTACACTTAATGAAATAAGGATTCAAGCTCAGACAACTGACTCAAAGCCAGAATACTGTTCTTCCGCATGAACCTAATTGTAAAATTTTGCAGTAGAGTTGTGATTTTAAAATAGAGAGATTAATAATAATAGGCTGATGTGCGTGTTATGTATGAAACATGCGTAATTAAGTGAAAATCCAAGATCTCCCCATAAAATATAATGAAGTAAAATTTACAGAAGTTGTTTACACGACATGTTTCGGAATGAACTTCGTTCCATTTTCAAGTGTTAAATGAAAGAGGTAAACATTGTAATGGTTCCAGCGCCAAATGGGTAAACTAAGGAAAGTTATTTGTCATATTTGAAAAGTTTAACCCATGCTCTTCTCTGGTCGTACAAGGTTTGCGCTTATCGCTAGAAATTAATTGTGTTAACAGATGTTATGTTATCACAGGTGTGCGTTTAGATAAGAGAATTTTGTTTATTTTAACTAAAGAATTAGGAAGTGGAACCACACGTCAGACAAGAGAGGGAAATGTTTGGAACAGAAGAGCAAGTACCTTTTCGTTGGAGGCTTTCTGCCGTTTACGTGAAATCGGGGCCGCCGCCGTCACGGTGATTTGTGCCGTTAATTATAGGGTTCGGCTATTTGTAGAGGCGTGTTGGCCGGTTATCGGAATTTTTATGTACGGAATTAAATGTGAGGTGTTTTATTCAAGCTAGTACGGTAGGGTTTGTTACAAGTCAAGAAAGTTTGGCGAATGAAGAAGTTTAATTTAAATTAAAGTAGTTGAGTTTCTGTTACGAAATGGAGATGGCTTTCCTGAGAGGACGTCAGTTTACTGCTTGTGAGTTGTGCGTTTTTGGATTGGACATTGCAGCGTAAGACTGATTTTGGATTATTGACAGTATCAAAGACTTTATTTAACCTGGTTGAATTGATCGTAGTATTGCGTAGTACTTTGTGCGGCCTCTGGATGCCTTTATTTATTTATGGAGGCTTTAATTGTTTATTAATGAATAAACTTCTGATTGTGTGCAAGTTACGAGCCTGGATTTAAACAGTTTCATGTTAATTGTTTTGTGAGTGAATGAAATTAATTGAGATAGTTAGATAGGAGTTTTGTGGGTGGTTTACTGACCCTTTGCCATTACTCCTAGCAGTACCTATACCATTTGGGATGGAAAATTAGGAAAGTGATGGGGATAAATTGAATGCTACGATGAGTTACCTAAAATTATAATTTGCTCGCGAAGGACTCGGTACTAGCAAATAAATAGTAATCAGAGCTGGGTCGAACGTTCTAAAAACCGCCCGAGCGAGGAGCGACGAACGCTCAATTGTCTTAAAATGCTCGTGAGCATCGAATTGTTTTGCAAAGCCAAACCGCTTGCGAGTTCCGAGCACTCCTAAAAGTGCTCTAGTGGTTTATCGCGAGCGCTCGGGAAAAGTGCTCGTGAGCGGAAACCCTCAAGAGCGGACAAACCGGTCGCGAGCGGACCGCTCGCAATCGCCTTTTTCGCTGGGAGCGCTAATACTTTATTCTTTATCTTTGGTATTACAGTAACATCAATGACGTAGAAAATGGAGGCAGTAACGAGTATTGTCGCGAATTTCCTAGACTGTTATCTAGGCGCCCGAGGGTTCATAACAAATTTAGTCACCGACGATAAGGACTGAAAGCGGATGTGATTCTGTAAAATATGATATGCCCTGCCACGAGATTTTGCTAGAAGAATTTTGTTTTCAAAGAAGCAAATTGAATGGTGTTTGGTTTCAGTCTTAACATGTACGTGATGAATAATAAAATTCGTTATAGTGTTATAAATGTAAGGCACGACAAGCGTTAACCACCTCTAACATTTCAAAGGATTAACAAATTTTCAATTAACACCGTATGAATTCTATGTAAAAAATAGAAACATTTTACTTGAGAACCCTAACCTGGGTCGTAATTTGGGCTCGACTAATCACAAAACCAACCATTTACAGATGAACACATTTATTCGGCATGGAACAATCAAATAAATTGAAAGAAAAACAGACACTCAGGACCAGAATAACACAATAAAAAAAATCAACAAAATTAATCATAATAAGCCTGAGACATCTATCTGGATCGTTAAAGGGATCGAATAAACACACGATTTGCATGATTTTACACAAACAAAATTTATTCTACATACAAATGAAAGTAGACATAAAAATTAAAATCCTAATTATCGAAATTAAACTTACTGTTCTTAAATTCTCTAGCAAACAGGTCGAAGAAGTGTTGATTCTATGAAAATTTGAATTAACTGGCTGAACAAAGACACACGATCGATGATTCGATAGCCATCTGTTTAAACTGGACGAAAATGAAGACTGCTTGCTATTCCAAACTATTACATACGAATTCTTCAAAACTTTAACTCGAACTTGGCTGAACTCTTGATGACAGCGTACTGCGTTTTATTTGATGAACAACAAAACTGTTTACACGGCAAAAGGGAAAACTTTGCCAAAAAACTTTTAACGCAGAGATGCACGTCTTCTAATTTCAAAGGACAGCAACTCGGCCTCGAAATAGGCAAAAGGCCTCCTTTCAATGCTAACTCCAGTATTTAATGTATCTTCTCCCCTTAAACAACCCGAAATTTTTCATTCAATCACCTGAACTTGACAACGTGACAAATCGGTCAGCACATCGCTACAGTACGCTTTTGTGAGTCACGTATACAAATTTTAAGCGGAATTATCTTATCAATCTGAATCTGAACGGTCACATAAATGATCTAATAAAAAAAAATTGATAACGAAAATGAGAGACAAAATTTTCCTATCCTTAAATAATAAATTAAATAATCGTTTTACATCGAAACAAATAAAAAAATAACTTTATCCGTAAAAAAACCCTATGGTTTTTTTTTCAGGTGTAATTCACACTTTTCTTTTCTCCTCGTAGTTTAAAAACACTTTTATTTTCTACACTAATTGCATCCCCATAATATTTACTTTAATAACGGCAAAAATGAAGTATAATATTCGGAATTAAATCGGTCATTCAACAACCATTATTAAATTTTGTAGGAAACTTTATTGCCATCCAAGCGCTCTAAGGCATACGCTGCAGCAAAATTAAGTTATTAATTTAGCTCTCAGCTAGTTGAAATACGTGTATCCAATTCAATTACCGTAAACTTTTATTACATTGTTACATTAGCAAAAAAATACGATGTGGCTAATTATATGGTTACATACCGTCATACACGAAGCAATCGTTCAATAAAGCTGGCGACGTAATGGAAGCATGAAAAAGTTTGGTAGTAACGTAAGGATTCAGTTGAGTTGTTTAGCGACAATGCCTTAGGCGGTGAAAGTAGAAAACTCCATCTAATGAACACTTTCCCTAAGGTGTTACGTTTGGTATACAATATTTGTAAATTTAATTCGTACATTCAGACAATATCGGGACCAGGTGCTCCGAATCACTGGCCATAAATTTTGGTCTTGTCGTCAACGACGTGATTAATTTACCTACCCAAGTGCGCCTAAATCATTGTTATTTTTTAATTAACATTTCTCATTAGTACAATTTCATTTAAAGTTCTCTAATTCTTAAAAATTAATTTCATTAACAAAGGAAGTGGAGCTTCCGCAATTTAACAAAGGCGCGCCGCATCCTCCAAACGCTTGCTACGACCTTGTAAGCCTGCCCCTTTGGATAAGTGCGAGGAATCTATGGGGAGCCAAATTAAATACCTAATTTATGTTCGTAATTAGTAAAACCTGTTAAACTTTGTAAGGGTTGGTGCGATGGTGCAGAACATAAATATTTTAACACCAAAAATGAAAAGCCGTAACGCTGAATGTTCCTGCTAGTATTAATAATGTAACAAAGATGCATAACGGCCCTAACTACATAGCGTTGCCTACATTTTTAAAGCAGATGCTTTGATTTCTTTTATAGGGATGTTGCCGAAGTATTATAAAAACACCCAACATAAGCAATCACGTGTACTTAACGCACCAATAAACAACTTCCAAAAACAATATATACTGTGCTTTCCCGGAAAACACGTAACGAATCTTTGAGTAACGAAACGTGGAAAACAATATCACAAAAACTTTGTGACAAAGAGATCCGCTTTCATTTTTAATTTATGTAATGTAAACTTTTATCACGAACGCAGTATCTGGGGCGGTTTATTTCGAATGTTACATGTTACCGTTAGCAATTGCCATTGTCTGCCCTTAGGACTATATTCCGCAACAATAAAGGTTAATGAAATCTGAAATGTATTCAACTACTTAATTTGATCCATTTGTATCCTCGACCATTTGGAATAATGTTTTCATATCAAGACTGATAAACCCCGATTCCATCATATCTATTTACGAATGTTTTTACTTACAGTAAGCGAAGGTTTTGTGCGTTTTGTAAATGCGGTAACCGCACTTCGATAGAAAAACTAAATATGATTTTCTTCTCCTATTTTTTTTATTTACGATAAGGTTCCTTCAATAATATTATTATTGGGTTTGTCAATAATTAACCCATCATGCAGCTAGCTCAATCGGATACACGGATAAATTTAAAATGGAAGGTTTCTAGGAAAATGAAATGGGTTCATATTAAACAGACCAACTTTTCGTTAATGGAAAGGTATCTTCATTTAGAAAAATGGATCTATATTGCGAATCCAAAAGAACCAGCTTCAATGTTGCGAAGTTGAGATCGTGATTACATATGCACAGATAGAAAATGCCCATGTTCCACTGTGTTGGTATCAAATTTTTCCCAATTAGTCAAGCTTTTTGTTGTGAGTAAATGTATCGATTCATTTCTTTCAAATTTTCTGCCTAAGGCCGTTGTATACAAAAAACCGCATAAGGCGCTGGCCAAATGTGACACTCAAACTTTGATAAATTTGCTTGTAACCGATTATAATGAGTTTTTTTAATCCAGTTTATTTAGTCCCGTTTTTATTCGAAAGGCACGTCTGTAATTCGAAAATGTTCCGTCGCGTAAATTTTGTCATTCTTAAATGAACGACCTTGCCACAATGAAGGCAAACTTCCAATTTCAACTAAAAATTAAGTCTGACGATTACGTCGCACTTTGTCAAAAATTGATCATAAGGATGCTATTAAGAAAAATAGCAGCGACGGAGTTTTTCACTCAAGATAAAAATTGGTAACACTTGTACCTGATAATTTTTTTCCAAACGACAATTTAGCGTACCTAAGATAGTACGAAACCCCTCGCGAGTTTGGCTTCGAAAAATACTATAGCAATTATGCAAGATTAATAATCACACCGAAATCATACGTGCGAACTCTTTGAACGACTAACCTCGTCTGCTGCACACACGGCCTCACCAATGCAGGAAGTGTGTTCCATCAGGACAACTAATTTTTCCTCTTTAGTATCCCCCTTCCCGTCACCGGTTTTCCATTCCATAATAGTAATTACACGCGATTTTTGCTTACTCGCTCGATGGAGTACTTTCGGAGGTTCTTCTGGCGACTCAGGGATCCTTAGCACTGCTCTCGCAGGTTTGGAAACTTGATAAGGTTCTTTGCTGGGGGAAACCGTAGAATGCAGCAACCAAGCTTCCAACCTAACCGCAAGGGTTGTGACCTGTCCCTTCCATCTGTGTCGGTACTCCGTGAAGTGAAAACCACCCCCTCCTCAACACTATTAATTCCGCTGAGGATTCAGGTATTAACTAGACCTGTTTCCACTTCGGTTAATTTACTTTCCGGATCTTGGAGAACAAACGCCATCTGGAAGCTTATCTAAGGTGCATCGATGAAGGTTTGAGTGTTAGTTCCTCTATTGATCTCAACTTTTGCCTTTTTAATAGGTTTCTTCTTGAGGAGTACTTCCCTCCGATCGTCGGCATTTAGGCGTCCTCCCTGATAACTTAGACCTTGGAAAACGTTGCTTATCGGTTCTCTCCGGCCCAGACCCTGTAACCGTTTCGGATCAGTTTTCTTAACGGCCTTCGATTAATACCGTTAGCTTGGTTGCGTTTTGCATTCTCTGGTCTATATTAGTCCGACACGCACCTGAATAAATAGAAAGTCCCGGATATCCCGTTTACACTATGAGGATCGGCAGGTGCCCCATAGGCAGTCTCAGTAAGGGTTAATTTTCCAATCAACCACATATAGAATTTCAACACATCTTTCGGGTAACACTTGTACTTGATAAATTTGTTTTCAAAGGACAATCTAACGTACCTAAGATAGTACGAAACCGCCCCCGAACTTGGCTGCTATGAACTTATCGCAATTGTGCGAAAGTAATAAAATTCTCGCACTGAAATCATACGTGCGAATTCTTTGAAAGGCTAACCTCGTCTGCGGTCTAAAATCGCTGCACACACGGTCTAACTAATGCTTATCTCAAAATGCACCACTCATGATTGCTTTTTAATTCCATACGTACTCTCGTTCATGTTCGCTATGAAGCGGTACATGTGTAAATTTCGCTATATTTACCAAAATGCAAACTCAAAACCAAATTTTTGAAAACTGCAAAAGCGACCATCTCTTACAGGCCGCAATCACTCATACCCAAGCTTACTGTCGGAGAGGTGAAACGCAAGTAACACACTTATTGAAACGCAAAACGAAGTTGAATGAATAATTTACGAAAAGTGAAAAATGAATCAAAAATGTCAAATTTTGACAGAATACATTTAGAACCAAATGCATGCCGTGCTCCTCTAGAAGTCAACGGAAAAAGCACTGATCCGAAAAAACTCCGAACCATTTGTTGAGAAAAGGAAATTATGGGGTGGTGGGAGGGTTCAGAGAAACAGAGGTAACTATAGAACAACGCCAAACACATATTCAACATTGCCTCTACAACATGCAAAAAATTAAATTAAGTACATTACCTTTGGTTACAGTACAAAACCTACACTACCCTTGCTGAAGGCACAAGCAGAAATGATGCTACATTTACAATCTTGCATGAACTTACAAAATGCAAAATCAGCAAATCTAATTCAAGAAAAATCCTCCATTCATATGAATGACTAGGTTACAGATATAAAAATTGTTAATACTATTTCAAAGTGACTGACTCTTCAAACTGTAAAACGGTGTCTCTATTTATGCCAACGGTACACGTAGCTTGAATTTTGAAATCGAACATCTCAGCCGGCATACATCGTCGATATTCTAATTACCTACGCGATCAATTTGAACACCCAAATAAATCAATTTTAATACAATAAAAATTAATATAATTTAATAAAATCGGCACTAACTTTGTCAGTCGTGTAGTCTATCATAAATGAATTAATCTGATCTTGAATCTGAGATATCACAGAAAAAACTCTTACCCTATTTAATCCTCAACGTCAATGAGAAATATAGCAATTTTACACTTTATAGCTAACAAAATTGAACTCATTTATGGGAATATTCCCACTATAACTGACAATACAATTTCAAAAGAAAGAAAATCCAAAATTTCTTGTAAACATCATTATTTTATGAGACAATTCAACTCATGTATAAAAAATCGCATAAGCCGCAGTGCAATTGTCACTTTGACAGCGGCAAAAGTTACCTGCATCTTTTCCAGCGACAAATGCACTATATAGTGGTTTTTTCACTATTCATTTTCGAACCAATTATCGCATTATCCTTTCCCATATGACTAGTTTGACGTCTGTCAATAATTGATTAGTTTCGTGAATTTCTTGTTCGTTAAATTGTCCTGCCGAATTACACTCGAGGTTTGTATTAAACCGAGTAAATTTGGGTTGTTGCAACTCAAATCTGTATCCTTTTAGCAATTGAACTCGAAAAACTGTCAACCTAAAAATGCTCCACCTGCGGTGTCGCATTTTTATTAGTTGACAGTTTTTCTCGTCTAATTGCTAGGCAACAGATTTTCATTACCTAAACAACCCAAATTTACTCGGTAAAATACAAACCTCTTGTGCAATTATAAGTGATAAAAATAAAAATAAAAAATCACAATCTCCGTTTTAAACACTCAAATGCGTGCGAAAAAGGGCCTTTAAAACACACGTGCTTTAAAGTTGCTAAGTAACGATACTTAGTATGACTTTTGAAACTGTCATCTGGATGAAATAAAAAATCCTCTTAGGTCGCTTTCTGTAAATGCAGAACATTTTTTTGGCTTTTGTACCTATCCTTTGGTTGAAGCTTTCACAAACCCGCGTAATTTAGGGTATACTTCCAAATCTGTTCCACTTTTTAATCGCAGCATTGCTTTAAAGTGTTGAATGAATGCACCAAAATATAGAAGATTTAAATACCTTTGACATTTCCTTCATATATGCCAGCATTATGGATGCATTTAAGACTGTATTCGTAAGTAACTTCCTATTCATCCATGGAAACAACTTTTCATATTCTTTATAATAGGCTTTACTGGAGTTGGATTTTACACCTACCAACGTTTGTTTAGATTTTACAACAATCGATTTAATGGACGGTGTATTATCTTTTTCAACGGAAATCGTTTAATTCACAAAGACGATGTTTTTTATAAGCAAACGTCAAGTGACATTTCCATGGCAATCGTGAAATTACGAACACCCAGCCTACTTAATTAGACATGTATTCGAGTATAACGTCAATATGACTTCATTGTATTTCCTATTTTTAAATTATACTGCAGGTATAATAAAAAATACTATAAGATACACGTGTATAATTGGTCTTTAAAGCACTTGCAACGTTAAAGGCACTCCGCTTTGCGTCGTGCCCTTAAACTCGTTGCGCGTGCTTTAAAGACTTGATTATACACTTGTATCTTAATATACTATTCTATTCAGCCAATTTACAGATCGACTCCTTGAATTAGTTTTTACAAGTTTAAAACCTTGGGTTAAATTCACTGCCACATCAGTCTTGCCGTATGAACTTTTTAACGGAAGTCTTCCAAAGTACCTTCCGTACTAAAGACCTAAAACTTTAGGTATTATGCGTTTTCTCTCTGATCCTGGTAGATCTTCAGGTTGCCTGTGAAACAACCAACCCCAAGTTCTTAACGTGTTGATTGGATGGTTTAGTAGCTGTTCGTAATTTCGGACTTGATTATGTTTTATGATGAGCTCTCGTGTTGCCCAACCGGAGGCCGCTACATATACTAATGCCAAAAAGCAATTAGTCGCTAACCAATTGGAACTAATAGTTATCTGCCCATTTCGTTAAAACGGAGACGACTTTTGCATTCTTTGATCGGTTGTCTACCCGTTCCGTCACCGGTTCTGTGCATACATAATTTGCCCTTTGATCCGTCTAGATTGGAAAGCCATCGTTATTATTACGTATAGAATCGTGCTGAGTGGCCTATCCGAAAATAACGCATCGAATTTCGTCATATTACAGGCACGTAGCCGAGCCAATCGGGAATTGCTTGTATAAAATATAAAACTTGATCTTAATGTATTCTGTACCAGATTGTTTAATAGCAATGGGTGATTGCGGGACGTGACCGAGATTTTAATGCGCGAGATTTTCAGGAGTCACCCTCCCGGTCGCTTTAGCCATTTAAACCATGCACAGCGGGCCGGCGATATTCAAATTTAACTTAATACAGCAATTTCTTATATAAGCGATTTTCTCTTGCATTTATATGATCCGCAATAAGGGATGATCGACACTTTACAAAAGGCATTATGGAATTACGCAGATTGAATATAACGAGGTAGGTAGGCAACGATAAGAGCTTTTTAATGTATACAACTTAAAATTCAATTTCGATATTTAGGTTCTTACGTGGAGCGTAAATTTTCCAATTCAACAGATTTCAAATTTCGATTTGTGTACACGCAACTACCCACGACTTTCAAACCATTCTACGTAAATATAGGTAAACTACTTACTGTTAGGAAAAGAAATGCAAAAATTCGAATTATAGGTTAGGCATAGGTGTGTCGCTTGTTACATATCGATTTATTATAGCGACGTCTTTGTGTTTCTCAAATCTAAAAGTGATAGGAAGGGATCTTTTTCCTGTCAAACTTTTTGCGGTTCAGAATATAAGGTAAATAAATGAGTTTGATGATAAGACGCTTTCTTCTACACTACATTAATCTTTCTTAGGTATGCAAAACCATGTCAAGCTCAACGGGGGCATTACATCGGTGTTTTTAAACGCATGTAATTAAAACTGTGTTTTATCTCTGTTGAGTTTTTTGTAAACAATTTAAATCGTAAGTGCGGAACGATTTTGGCATCACTTGCATGATATTTATGCGTTTAACAGCTTTTCAAACAAAATTGGCCAAAAACGTGCAGTCTACGAATATCAAATCCACTTTCTGAAAATATATAGGGTGTTCTGCTGTGTTATGCCCCTTTTCTCGCGCGACACCTTGTATCTAATGCGTTTCAACTAATTTCTGAACTAAATTGCAGCAAGCGTGGTAGTAAGGGAAGGATATTTCACAGGTTAGATGTTTGAAATACATAAGTACTACTGAATAAAACTAGAAGGCAGAGATTCCATACTCTCCACAAGAAGATTTATTTGTATTTGTCAATTCCAACTTTAAGCAGGTTAAAGGGCTATCGATTCTAAGTGGCAGAGGAAATATTGGGATCTATTTTTGGTAAAGTTTTTTTAGTTGTGTTTAGAGATATAGCTTTGAAAATACATAATCTAGATCTAATTATGTTGTGAATGGCAACGTATTATATGAAGCTATAGGGGACCTTTTGAGACTAAGAAGTTAAAATTTTCCGTTGAAGGTTCTGATAAGGTTTTATTCAATCTCCTTATATTGAAAGAATTCGTTAAGCATTTTCAAATTTGTTTTTTCGACAACAAACATGAAATAATTTTTAATTTCTGATCGAATGACACCAAGTCCGTAAGTGGTGTAGTTCCGGGGTCTTTGTGCCTCAGACAGATAGACAGACATCAATAGCGCAAAAGTGCCCTTTTTATTTTTTTGAAAGTGAAAGTGCACTAAAAAGGTAAGAAAATTTTTCATTTTACAAAAAGTAAAACATTCAGTATTATTTCACATAAATGTTGTGTAGTGCCTCTCAAGAGCTCTAGAAATATCTCTAATGGGGTTTGGGTTAACACCTTATAATAAGAAAACTTTTGAGGATTCATTTGTATATGAATTAGCATTTTCATCTTTTTAGTTTTAAAAATTTCTAGTAAAGTCGTTAACTCCTAATAACTTTACCATTGTGGATATAATCGTTGTCACGGTACTTATCTACCGAATAAATTTATGGAGAGGTAGAAATACCGGCTCTAAACCATTTAAATAAAAGATAAGAGATAATCCGCCCTACGAAAATGGGTTCAGTAAAATATTCCTATTTTCAATGGCACACGGTCACTAAACCACGTACAAGCACCTGTCGAGGTAGCTCAATTAAACACCGACACTAACAAATTCTTATATACAAACTGATTATAATTTTTCCAAAGCACGTCCAGCATCCGCCACTGAAAAATTTCGATAAAACTTCAATTTTATTAATTTGAGAAACTCAGCGATGAACTCCACGCCCACAATTAAAAAAAAATATATTACACTTTTTCTTTTATCACCTGGCATAACCCTGGGTATAAACAGAGAAATGTAGCATGAGAACTCTTATCTAGGTCTGAATTGGGGCTCAATTGAACACAACCTAGAACATTTACAGGTGAAATTTATTTGTCACAAATTCGACAATAGCGCTGTAAGAAAGAGAAGCACATAGGGCTTGTAAACGAAGTACTACGCACAAGCGATCGATTGAACAAATTAAAATTAAATTAGTTATTTATGTAACAAGTTGCAAATTGACTGTCTTTGGCGCACTAGACGTGTATTTGTCCAATAAGCGCAGCAAAAAACAAAACAAAACAACGATTAACGTCCACTACCAAAAAAGCAAAGATTCAGGTCTTATTCTAGTATTTAAGTTTTAACACATTCTTCCCTCTATGTTCAGCCTCTCCTCTTCTTGAATTTGCGTTTTCCAAACTAAACACCTGTGTTCTATTATCGGCGAAACCGGCTTTTTTGAAACTAGTTAGCTTACGCAGCGATAATAAATTTTTTAGTGGGATAAAGAAAACTTTGTTTCCAAATGTACACTGACGTAGGGAAATACAAGCACCAATTTGTTCGTTGAATTAAAATTTTAATCGTGTGAATCGGACTTGGGGTGGTAACTATTTGAAATACATGTCATTCATGACAGTTCATAATTATCTGGCAATTATTAACTGTCATGAATGACATGTATTTCAAATAGTTACCACTCATTTTTCGTCAAGCCCGATTCGCATGATTAAAACGCAAATTCAACGAACAATTGGTGGCTCCCTACATCGGTGTCCGTAATGAAGTGAATAACAAAATAAAATCAAAACACTAAGTAATTATTTAAACAAAATTACACATATTGTGGCAACACTACAACGTGTACACAACGATCTAGGCAACACTGCCGCTAAGTGCGCTTTAAAGTTGTAAGAGATAAATCGAATAATTTAATTATGAATGAAGATGGGAGCATTCCATGTATACAGGCTGATTCAAATTCGACCGCCACCATGGGGATCTCAGAAACTCTAAGAAATAGAGGTAGTTAGTAATTTGGCGAAGTTCAGTATTTTGATACTTAACAAATTCCGTTTTAAAACTGAAAAAATTCCGCCTAGGTACTTTCGGAGATATCCAGAAAAAAATGACATTTTACAAAATCGTTTTTATTTGTTACATAAGTTATTTAAAAAGATATTTCAAAATAAACGTCACATAATTGTGACCACTTTTTCCGTATACAAGATGCTAGTTTTAAATTTTTAGTCTGACGGTTCGTCTCCAGTTAACCATCATCAGCTTTGTTTTTAGCTTCCTAGCATGTGCTAGGTAGCTATTGCGATAGCCGTTTTTTGAACATTTCAAAATTTCATCAAATGTCGACGTTTCAGACCATTTTAAGCAACTTTTAAAGAATAAAATCTGTATGTACGTACGTACGTACGTATGTACGACGTACGTACGTACGTTTGTTGGCAATTTTCTGAGAAAACGGCTCGACGGATTTTGTTGAAATTTTGTATATATGTTTTAGGCATACCGAACAGAAAAATAACGGGCCGGATTTTTGAAAAAAATTTTGGAGCGCCGTAACGGCATCGAACTTTTTTTTTCAAATAGCAACCTAAAATTTTTATTCTATTATTTGGAAGACCTTATTTTCCTGTGTACAACCTACAAAAAATTGGGCCGGGTTATATATTATCAAAAAACGGAGAAAAAAATTGTCAACGTCAAAAAATTGTGTTGCATATGTGCAAAACGCAACGATCTTGTTTCTGAAGCAATTTAAACGAAATTTCTATGGTAAGTCCCTTTAATAAAAGCAAACAAAATTCATGCGCAAAAATCGTGTTGCGCATGCGCAGAAATGCAATTTTCTTATTTATGGAACAATTAAAACGAAATTTGGATGGTAGGTCCTCCTAATAAAAGAAAACAAAATGCATGCGCAAAAAATCGAGTTGCGCATGTGCAACATCCAACTTTCTTATTTATGGAGCAATTTTAACGAAAATTGGATGGTAGGTCCCTCTAATAAAAGCAAACAAAATGCATGCGCAAAATCGTGTTGCGCATGCGCAGAAATGCAACTTTCTTATTTATGGAACAATTTTAACGAAATTTAGATGGTAGGTCCTTTTAATAAAAGCTAACAAAATGCATGCGCAAAAAATAGTGTTGCGCATGTGCAACATCCAACTTTCTTATTTATGGAGCAATTTTAACGAAATTGGATGGTAGGTCCCTCTAATAAAAGCAAACAAAATGCATGCGTAAAAAACATATGTTGGCAATTTTTGGTTTCAGCTAGGAAGCTATTCTGTCAAGAATTTGACACCTGGTTTCTTATGGAAGTCATTTTTACTTTTTGTGTCATTTGATAGAGCTTTTTCCTATCAATAAATGGCGCTGTTAATCCGTAAAAACGCAAGAAACTGCGATCGTACACTGCCCACGACAAAGTTGACAGACAAAAAAGAAGATATTTGAACATTACTTCAGCCTCCCACGACCAGTTTTCTTTTTATTGTCGACAAGGGTTTCATAATTATCCCGAAATTTCCGATCCAAGTCTTCATGTAATACATCCATGCCCTTTTCCTTGAAATACGTCTTATATTTCTGACCAAATATTATTTCTTTTCCTTTTCCGACAAACCTGCAACCGACGTCCCTATGGCCGTTGAAGGTGCCGCACTCGTATTCATTGGAATTGGCTTTTAGCAACTTTCTCCGCTCCGCTGAGCTTTTTGTTACTTTCCGTTTCACTAGTTATGGGGGAGAGGGCTATTTCCCGCTTTCCCGCAATTACTTTTCCACCGCTTGCACATATTTGTGTTTTTTTGCTTCGGTTCTCGCAACTTATATAGTGCAACACTTCCAAACGAACTGCTAGAACAAGATTCTTTGGAAGCGATCGGAGACCTTGTTTTTAGCAATTAGTTTTAAACTTAGATTCAAAGTTTCGTAACCTTATTCATGTCTGCGCACGAAACTGTAAAAAAACGATATTTCAGGTACGATCTGACTAAAAATTCTTCAATCCTCCAATATGTTAACGCAAAAACTGGGGACAGTACATATTGCTGTGTGCCATGATTGAGGTATACTACACCACCCAAAGTTCACATTTGCAGCTAGCCTGAATAAATTGAAAAAGTGAAACTTATAATTTTTATGAAATAAAGAGGGGTAGAAGCCATATGACCCATACGCAGGTGGTCGATCCAAATAGTTTTCTAGTTTTCTGTCAAAATCCGTTTAATCTGGTCAAAACAACACTTGCGCATGTAGCACTAACACAAAAGCACTCGTTGATAGTATCAGGAAACTGCATTTTGTTATTATTACGACTGAACTCAATCGCTCGAGCTGGTTTGTTGAATTAAATTAAATGACAAATTTCTTTCTTATGGCTACTCAAACGGAAAACACAAAAATTTTTTTTGAATAAAATAATGTTCTAAAACGGTTTTATTTGGCACTAAAACTGCTTTCCAAAATCCACGTCATAGTTTTCTTTCGTTAAAGGATAAAACGCATTAGAGATTACACGAACTTTAACTTAACTGGATCTGCACAGATTATCCAATCTTCAAACAAACAAAAAAGGGAATTACAGTATATAGCGAGACAGCTGCCTAAGGCTAACAACTAGGTTTTATCCTTATTTTTGCTATTTAAACGAACACCCTTTCACTAATCACCATATCATAATCCTCTCTCGGTCAATTTCAAACATAACGTAAATTGAGTAATTAAAAACAATTATAAAATGGAAAAATGTCCACTAAAATAACCAATTCCATGAAATTCTCTAGGATTAATAGTATATTAAGTATGGAGAACGGTAAGGGATTTTTACCGTTCGAAGACAATTGTTTGGAGGAGGAGCGAAGCGACGACTCCAATTATTGTCTGAGAACGGTAACCCTTAACGTTCGACGTGCTTATAACATTTTTTGCGCGATCGAAATTAAAATTATGCAACCAATATAAATATGCACTAAGAAATTCACGAGCAGAATAAATCGAAATGATCGAAGTGGTATGGTGTATATCACTAGGTAACCAGTTTATTTGTCAAAATTGAAGTTAATAATTTCATAAAAATGTGCATGTGTCTGATGTAGTTTACTAGCTTTGAACTTCCTTTATGACTTTATGAGCGTCTTGCTATAGGAAACAACAGCACAAAATGTACGTTTAATGTACCTAACAATAATTAAAGATTAAATGTAATGTAAGACTGTTGATTTTTAAAAAGGCGTCGGTAAGTATTTTTGCTGTTCTGTTTTTAGATCGGTAAGTAATTTTGGCGTCGTCGTAATCATAGTAACTGGTAAATTCTACGTACTGTCATGGAAACACCCATGGTAAATAGTCAGAAATGACCGATCGCGCAAAAATTAATTTAAAACGCACATACGGGAAGGCCCGCCATAATCTTCGGTATTATTTTAGCCTAAATAACGTCCACCTGACGTTGTTTACACAACAATACATTTACCAGGTTTACCGTTAATCAAAAAGACAAATAGTTCGATTCTCAATTCATTAATGCACATAAATAAGTAGGTCAGTGTTTGATTATGGCCTCGATTATGGCACAATACAAAAAATGTATGAGAGATAAATTGCACACGACTAAATTTCCTACAACAAAGTGTCAACCGCTTATGAATAATCATCATTTAAACGAGAGGGTTTATTTTAATGTTGGCGTCCTATATAACCTTTTAATCTGGACCATTGTATATGTATGTATCATATAATGCTTTGAATCATTGCTTTGAGTGCTTATTGCACGTACACGGTTTAAGGCAGACACATACCGCCCGGAGCTTTTTGTGGAAAATTACCTGGTTTATCATTTTCCGAAAAAAACATTTTTGACATGTCTGATTTTTACACCATTTACGAATAATGTGCGGGCAGGACAAGCGAAAATGAATGGACGAAAAGCACGTGTGGACTGCAGACGTCGGAGAACTCACGTAAATCATATAGTTAAAAATATTGGAAAAAAAATATACACATATTTAAACGCTTGTTGAAGGTGGATTTAGTCCTCTACAATTAGTCTGCTATAAATTTCTTTCATATATTTCGGTCTTTTCCGAGTTTTTAAATTAATGCGCATGACCTTAATATCTGAAGAAGGCTTCAAAAGCTTATAAAGTTTGTTGGACGCTCTAAAAAGCTCATGGAAACCCTAAGGGACTCTTGAAAACCTCCACCAATTCTTAAATGCTATTAAAAATCTCGAAGCTTTAGTAAACTGTAGAAGCTTTCTGAACACTGTTAACGGCTAATAAGCACGACGTCTTTAAAAACATTGAGCTCTTAGAGATACTTTACAACACTTGTGTCTGTTAGGGTTTTTTAAGCTTTTAAATTTTTAAAGACCCCGAAAAAGAGGTTTAAGAAATTGAGTGAAACCGTAAAAGTATTTTTCGACGGACGAACTTACACAAAAAGAGTGATCGCAGTAGCACTTCTTTTTCTTGGAAAAAGGCGTTAAACATAATTATTTGAATTTTCTGGTTTTTTAAGTCGACTTTGATTTGTGAAACTTAAAATTCCTGTGAATACCACAACTATACATCTTCAGTGGTTCCCAAGTGATGATCCACGGACCACCAACCGGGCACAAAAATGGATGAGCGATATTAATATTAAACAAAACAAGATCAGCATATTTATTAATTTGCCATTCTAGAGATCCTAGATTAAACATCAGCTTTCTCTTCTTACTGGGTTCGGCCCCACCTTTTGTAAGGAAATATAAAGTAGTAACGTCAAAATTTTATGTGTAAAATCTTGTACTATGTGTTGTAAAATTCCTCCGTTAGATGTCGCCTATTATATAAAACCGTCAAAACCGTATTCCAGACCCATTGAACTAAATACTCCGTAACTGGAACGGCATCGTCTGTAAACAATTGTTGGAAGAGCCGCGTTTTCAGTATATTTACGTCTTGTTTTTTACATTTGGTCTTACATTTTGTCTTACATGTCTTACATTTTGTCTTAAGCCAAAGTACGAGTACTTGAACCATGGTATCAATAATGTCAAAACTGATTTTCCTGGTGTCCCAGAAGTTAATTTTTCGCATTTTCGATGCATTCTGACAAAGGATGACTTAGATAACAGTTTCGGTGGATTTTCTGAATTTTCTTCGACCTGTTTTGAAAGAAACTTGAAAATGCGTCTAGCAATGATGTTGCAATCATTTAATAAGGACCTGACCGTCATGACCGTGCTACAGGTGAATACAGGGAAAAAAACCCGCAACCAAATTTTTTTCTATAAAATTCAACAAATATGGGAATGACGAAATAAATAGACGCAGTACTTTTGTTTGTACAAACTTTTAAATCACCCTCTAATTGTAACAAAGTGTTTCCAAGATAAAAATATGTTTTTGTAGTCCCTGCACGCTTATAAATAAAAAAAACAGAAGCACGCAAGGGAGGAGTGTTTATTTGGCACGTCGAAGGACTTTCTCTATAAGGCTACATTAAAAGCAAAAGTCGTTTAAGTATAGACACGAAAGCTTGCGTCCTACAACACTAAACGACAAATTTTAACAACGTGCCAACAGAAATTTTGCCCTTTTAACAATTACTTTCCGTTTCCATACTTTTTGTGATATTAAAGTTTTAACAGCGCCGGTTGTTACATGGGTAATAACTTCGGTAATTATAGAAGACGAGAGCGAACGCGTTTCGGAAAATACAAATAAAGGCCAAATTAGAAAAGATTCGTACAACGGCACTAAAAAGTTTACTAACATAATTAGCTAAACACGTAGTGTTTGCACAAAGGATTATTTGATTTTATTTGCTTTTTTTGTCGCTGTTTCACTTTTGTGATTACTGCAACTTTTTTTGGAGCTTGGTTTACACGTCTCGCGGTGGAAAAGTAATCTATTTATTAATTAAGGTCGTTTCATTCTGCTTTTAATTTATTAATTAATTTTGATGTTCCTAATTGGGTAACGGTGGAAGCGTCACTGTAACAAGGCCTTTTCTATTACTAAGTGTCAGATCTGAATTGAATTGCTTACTTCAATAATTTCACTATCATCTTGGATGTGCGGCAGTTGGATACCTCTTAGCTCGGCTCTTCGTTTTACCACTATTAAGGTTGTGGTTTTCTTGTTGCGTATAATCATTGAATAAAGCCCGTTTTACCTGCTGAAAGTTATTTCGTGAAAGAAAAAAGTGAAATAACTTTCCGGAAATTTTTGAAGTGATATATGTAATGTGCTTTACATGCGGCAATTCATTCACATGAAATTTTGCTAATACAAACCTAAAAAAATATAGGTTGGATGGGTGCCTATCATAACTTGTTTAATTTTAAATGTGTTAGATGCGAAAGATGTTCCTTCCCCTCGCGACCGTATAAGGCGGTGGATGCTTATCAGCGATTCATACGAAAATGCGTTCCAAGTTAATCGGCAGTCGATACCAACGAATTGGTATATGAAACATGCCGAGTTTCTCCTCTCGGCGATCGATCCAGAGAAGAGATGCAACATGTAACCTTCTCTACGAGATTCTTCATCCCTAATGCATTCAAGTTTAGACTGTACCTATACACTTCAAAAAGCCTTGTTATTAAATTGTATCCACATGTGGCATGGAAGTGACGCGTAATTTAGTATAGATAAAGTGACGTTTTTGACAGATAACCTGCGCGTTAAGCAAAAAGTATTGTGCATCTTTATTTTTGAAATTGAATTGATTTAACCTCAATGCAGAATCACGTATTTGGTACCGTTAACCTTTTTTTTGAAATTTTTGTAATGTTTGCTTAATTTATGTTTACGTTTTGATTGCATGGTCTTGACTAGAAGTAATATTCGTATAAATTTTGATTTTTGTTATTATGAGGAATTAAAAAATGTACGCCGAGCAAAAACGGGTACTAACACGTTTTTCCCCATCCAATATTTCAAGGATTCAACGTAGTGAAATCTATGGAGGCCAACGCAATATCGAATTAGGACTGAAAAAGTTAGAAGGTGCTGTAACATCTGTTGTGCAATTCAAAGTCAGTTAAATTGGTATATTCGGGTACTGTAGAATTTTTTAGATTCAATTTGTTCTATCAAATCAATTAAGTTCACTTTCAAAATGAAGGAACCACTAAATTATTCTAATAATGTACGTAAATCATCTTAATTAAAAAGAAAGCATTATTTTTCCAAAGAAAAGTAGCCATAACTGTGAAAGTGATCGCTTAGGTATTTAAATTGGGTAATGCAGCCAATTTCATAGATTGTATAAATTTTTTTGTTTATGATAGTAAATTACTCCAAATTTTAAACTATTTTAAAAAATAGGGTATAGTTAATGAACAATTGAGATAGTCCTGACGTAAAATAAACATACTCGTAAGCTTTATTTATCGTAATCGACAATTTCACTTACCACTTACCCCTCACGTATTTCTTTTACAATTTTGGCATACCGTACTTACTATAACTATTGTTATTTTACATGACTATATAAATTAATTTAGATTAAAATCGAAACGCTATGTTACCGTCAACCGTTTAATAGCAACTTTCTTATTCTATAATTTTCCTGAGCAGGTGTTGACTTCACGGCGCTTAAACAATAAATTTCACCTAAAAATGATGTACTGTTTTCTCAATGTTGTTACAATTCAACCTTGAATTGTTTACACAACTACACTCCTATTACAGTATTTTCCATCCATTTCACCAAAATCGATTGTGCTTACATAAAACACAGTTAATTGCATAATAATTGTGTGGAACAAAGTTTGCTAACTAACGCAATAAACTGAACCGTAGGCGATAATTTGACGAATGGCTCGCTGTTTACCAATCAATTAACAGGAACGAAAATTCCGCTAGACGAATATCGCCGACATGTATAATTATGGCCGGAGGATAGCTATACATTTTGCAAATCTGAGCGGCTAAAGTTTCCGCTCAAAGGGTTTCGAGTGACCTACCCAGTAAGCAGTCACAAGCCTTATTATATCCTATGGGGTCATCATGTAATGAAACAGTTGAGATCTTCAAAGAAGGAATCGAGTAAAGGTCGAAACATGGCCAGTGCTCAGTTCGACAGAGGCCGATTTACAAGGCATATAAATGGGTTGAGTTTTGGAATAGAAATCGTTTACTAATATTATGCTGTGTAGATTGAGCGGAGAGTTTTCTGAAATGTAACTTACTATAACTAATTAACTAACAACGCCTCATTATTGTGTTACAGCAACGACTAGCAAAATAAAAGCGGCAGTAGCAGTTAGAGGTACCACCGCGTACATAAAAAGCTTAAATAACGCGATAATTCTTTGTGGAAATTTCACACATTGTTGGGAGCGTATAGCTTTTGCAAACAATGACGCAATTTACCTTTACGGTTAAATATTTTACCGCTCACGTAGCACCAATGATGTACTTACTCTGCAGTAGTTTCGGTGTAATAAAACTTAAAAAGTGTATGTGGAATTTGAATGTAAACTTGAACAACAACTCTAAAATATGCTTTGAATACATAATCCCAGTTTAAAATATCGATCTAGTTTCTAGCAAATAAAGTAAAATACAAGGAAAAAACCGTTCTTTCATTAATATCCCTACCACAATGATGCAATACCTACGGCTTTTATTCAATTTGCAGTAATTTAAGATTCCAAACCATTCAGCCAGTTCAATTAAACACAGGTACCAACAAACAAGTATAAATTGTTTTTTTAACCGAAATAACTTTTGTTTTGACATCACCAATGGATATCTTTCTTGCAGACGTTTCAATTGCCCTTGGTGAGTACCCTCTTCCGACAATCCGTTTTTGAGGTATAAGGGAATATACCCCATCACGATAAGAGGTCGAGGAGGAGGGCTATGGTTGGCAGAAATTAATTCCTTTCGTTGAGACCTTTCATTAGACTCCACAATTCCAAATAATTATATTACACATTTTTATTTAACCCTAGCATAACCATGGGTACCAACAGAGGGCGTAATGTGGGCTCGATTAAACAGACAATAGATCATTTACAGATACAGGGACAAAGTACACATACCACGCAACAAGCGATCGATTGAAATAACTAATTAAAGAAATCTGAATTACCTTGAAGTGTTAATAATCAAAAATATCGGTCGTAAGCGATATTATCATTATATCACGCACGAACACAAAAACTAACGATGTTACTTCGAGAACTTCAGTTCAATGATTGTACTTAAATTTCGATTCAGACGACACTGGGTTCGTTGTAATTACAGATGCAATATTGACTGTTTGGTAGTGGAAAAACTCCCTTTAACTTATGCGATAATTGCTCGATAAACATAACACTCCCACTAACTCATAAACTTCACTTCTTTAATTAACACTCTCTAACATCTATAAAATTTTACAAGCAAGACGCATTGTCTTGCAATAAATACGCTCAAATAAGGCAAAACTGAAATTCTCTCTCCTATTCCCCACACAGGTCTCGTCGTCACTTCTCCCATTTCTCGTAATTCCCTTATTTGTGCGTTTGTGTGCCCCGTTATTACGTGCCAGTTGGTATCCTTAGTATTTACATTATTTTACTTCATCTACTCTTTCCTCCTTCCACTTTGATTCTATTACCCTTTTCTTATCCCCCCCCCCCCCACACATACATTTTTCGTCCTTCTTATCATCAGAATTCCTCCTCTTTGGCCCTGTCTTAATATTTTGTCCATATCCCTTATGTAGAAATTATATAAGGTTGGGTTAAGTCCAGAACACTTCAGACTCCTTCCTTCCTATCCCCACTCTACTCATTGTCTCTCCATGATTCTGTTCTTTATGTTTTTATCTATTTTTCCATCGTCTATCACGCGCCCTTAGATCAATGCAAAACGCTATCACCTTTGCTCTCTTTTTCCAATTCCTTACAGTCGACCGTTCCACTCCCTCTTCTAACGCCCATTCGCGTTGTCTACAACATTATCTTCTGCCCCATTTCTCTTCCTAATATTGCATTCAGTGCCATTATGTAGATTTTATACGCCGTCGTCATTATAGTGATTCCCCATATTTACAATCTTTGTCACCTCTTTTGTAAATCGGCACTATTACCATTTTCATTCCATTCTTCCGGTAGTTCACCTCCTTTCCATATCTTGTTTATTATTTTTCTCCGCTTCTTAATACCAAATGTAGCGTCCCTTCCTGCCGTCTTCCCTTTCTTCTGTTGCCTTAATTATTGTTCTATCTTTTCTCTTAATATCTGTACTTCCTTCCACTTCCCCTCTTCCCACTCTTCTATCCCACACTATTTCTCCTGCTTTCCTTGTAGTACCTTCATAAAGTGCTGCGTCCAGTCTTCCATTTGTTCTTCTCTCCTAAGTTTTTTTCGATTTTCCAAAAGTCCTTCTCTGTTTTTATTATAACCCTTGATATTCTTTCTGTTTTTTTCCTTACATATCCTTTTGTGCTTTTTTTAACCTTCCCTTATCTGCTCCTCATCTATCGCTCCGTTTCTTTCTCTCTCTCTATCATTGTTCTGTATCTGTTCCTCCCTTCTGTACACTCTGTGCCCCATTATTCCTTCCTCTCTCTTCCTTTACCTGTTATCATGTTATTTCCTTTTTAATACACTTTTTCATATTTTTCCACTCCTCTGTGCTCTCTCCTATTTCATATACTTGCTCCCTTACTCTCCTTCACCGTTTGTCTTGTCCGTATCTCCCTTCATCTTCAAATCTTTCCATTTCTTGCTCTTCTTATTATCGCTTGTAGCGTTATTTCCATCCGTTGGTGATCCGATTCTGTCCTTGTTCGTACACTAAAATCTTCTATTGCTTCCAAAAATTGTTCGGTTCCGACGATCACCCCTCTCACTCCCATGTATGTGCATTTTCTCATCACTATCTCACTCCATACTTCCGTTTAATATTCCCCTACCTCTCTTTCCCTCTTTATTGCATTCCTTATCCCTTGACTATCTCTTGTGTTCCTCTTTCCATCTCCACCCAATTTTCTTTATTTCCTGTTTTGGCATTTAAATCTCCCCCGGCTATTAGTCCCTCATCTTCCCTTTCATCTATCATTATTCTAATTTATTTTTTGACTCCTTCATTCCTTCTTTGTTATATATCGCTATCACTTGCTCATCCTTTTACCAAAGAGCACCCTTGTTTTTACCCTTCACTCGACCCTCCACTTCCACTAGTTTTTTCTGTGTTTTCCAGTTTTGTTTCGGTGCTCCATTCACATATATATATATTTTCTTAGCCCTGTTAAAATGCCTCCTTTTGCTCTTGCCAAATTGGTTCTTCCACCTCTATTCATTAAGTAACTTATTCTTTATTTTCTCCCAGTTCTTTTCTTTTGTCCACAATTCCACCAATCGAACCACATCATATCCACCAGAATTTTACATCTTAACTTGATATCTCCGCTACATTCCAGAACAACGTCTTCATGTAACTCACCCCCCTTTTCATTCCGCTTTGGCTTCCCCATTCCCCTGTCTTCTCCTTTACTGTTAAAGTCTCTGCCCATGCTGGATTCTGGATTACGATACCGGGCAGACAGGGTGCACGCATACCTATAGGCCTCAAATTCGAGCCCTTTGCACCACCTCGACTAGAGTCGTTCGACCTCTCAGCATCACACGTAAGAATTCTGGAAGGGGAGGCGGCTCTAATCGTAGCCATGTTCGGCCAGGATACCCCCCATCATGGATTGTCTCAGTTGGACTAGAGCGTGCCATTCACAAAGTATGTATGTGTAACATCCTCTACAAAATGGTGATTATATACCAAACGCGCTCAATATTCGCAAAATCCGCCCAAACCCCGCCTTTCCCTCTCCCGTTTTCTTCCTCCCTGCTACTACTCTCTTATATCCCCATCTTACTTTCTTTCCCTTGCCTCTTTCTCTTCCGCTATCTCTCTGTACCCTTTTTTCCTCATAAGCGAGTTCGTCATCTACGTTTATCCCGCTTCCCTTTAACTTTCCCTTACCTCTCATATCCTCCCTCTTCTTTTCTCATGTTAATTCGGCAAAAATTACTAAATAATATACGATACCTGTCTGTTTACGCGTCTAATGGCCGTATGCACCGACAAATTTAAGCGAGGCTTAGCTAGTCTTTTAAATTTAAATTACGATATTCCTTTGCTAAAAACTTCAATTTGCATCTTTGACAAGGTGTTTTCCTCGACGATAACACGTGCATATCTTGAAATGTAATTAGTTTCAGCAGCGATAACGAAACCTTATCTCACTGACCGGAGATAACATTTTTACAAAAGAATAAACTTAATCTTTTAACAAGTATTTTCTTTACAATTAAAGAAACAAAATACAAGGTGATTATTTAAGCAAAATGATCAGCATTAAATAATTCCGAACCAAAATCACTTTGACATCTAATTCAAATGATATGATTAACATTGAAACATCAATCCGACGAATTCTAGAAAACACTGAATGGCAAACTCTTCTTTAACACCTAGTTTTTTCCTACGTACTAGAACAAAATCGATGACACTAACTTCTCCACATCAACCTGTTTAAGGTGGAGTTGTTAATTTTTGAATCCGAAATTTCGTATTTACGAAACCATCATCAACTTTATTTTTTTTTAATGCCGCCCTGATATTCAGTATCATATTCTTAAAGCCCTTTTTATTCTGATTTCAATGATGTACAGCGCTTTATGTTTTAATTACGGTGTAACTTTTCGGACTTAATTAAGAAAATTCCTATTACAAAAGAGTTTGAGTTTGATTAAATGAAACACTCATTCTTTCTCTATTTACCCCACCAAAGCGCAGGTAGTCTTCCTAAGTATGGCATTATAAAGACCAACAAATACATTGCAAATGTATATAACTGTACAAAAGACGATACGATTTACGAAAATGCATTTGGAAACCTACCGTTCTTATCACGATAATAATGACCTTTCTGAGTATGACTGACGAGAAATTGTAACATTATTACAAAAGTGCATCTCCATTAGGTAGGTAAAAATCGTTAAAGTAGACATTCTAGTAGTTTTATGACCTTTTAGTTTAGTTCTCGTTTTCAGATAATTTTCTAGAAGCTACCATTTACTAAAGTGCATTTGTCTCGTTTAACTTCGTTTTACGAAGCACTGCCATAAAGCGGAAGCGACCTTAATCTTATTATTAGTAAATTGTGTTGTCTAGCACGTTCAATTAACGTATTCTTGACAATTAACCCTACATCGAAGCATAAATCCCTGTATACAATGGCTTTTCTAAGACATCATAATCTCAAACGTTAATATCAAAGGGGACCCCCATTAGTCCTGTAATAACGTAAAGTAGCTAAATTATAATATCAAGCATAATGATAATTAAAGTGGAGGTAAATTCCGTAAAATTCTCTACGTTGCCTCAATTAATCTTAATTAGTCTTAAAAAACTTGTAAATAATTATACTAATTAGGGGCAATTATGCGTTTCTAGATCTGCAGATATTTAATGCGAAACACGCCACACGTACGTATTGATTTAGGTACCCAGTAACACTACTCCATTAGTTTGGATAAAGTTCATTTGAATATGTTCTCGAAATGTACTCTATCACTAAGAGGAATATTGTATAAACGAATAGTCGTGACGGTATTTCTTTGGGTAAAATCTAATTTATGTCGTCCTCTGACTCGAATTCATTAAAGGTAGTAAGGGGATAGATGTTTGACTTTAAGTAAAAGGTAAGGTTGAACTAATTTTATCTCTGTGTGTATTATTATGTAGATCTAAGGCTTTGAAATACTGTCACGAACGTTTATGGAGTAATCTAACACCCTATTAAATGTTTCTTGTATCTAGTGGAGCACCGAGTCTGTTTCTGATTAGTGATTAAGTGTTATTCCTATACTGCTTAGTATAGCTAAAGTTCTCTTTAATGATCTATTAATGGATGTCCCAAGTAGACATTGGAGAGGAGCATTGGATGCCGTGGTAATTATCGGTGTGATTTTTTATTGACGAGGGAAGCTTCCAAACTGAAACACTCCGATTTCGATGAGACCTGCTATGTCGGTAGGCACAAGGGATTGCATCAACAACGTCGTAGGTCGTTTGCAAGAACGGCCCCTTTCCTTTGAAATCAACCTCAAAGAAAACTACACTCCGTTATCACAAAAAGGTGTATGGAATTTAACGCGGGGAAACCAAAACACTTAGATCTCCTTAAATTTCACTAAAATCAGGGTAGTTTAGTTTTACAGCAGGAAAAAGTAGGCGCATATCTATAATATTGCTATTTATTCTTTGTAAACATTTTTGCATAATCCGAAGTGATTTACCACACCGGGTGGTCAGAAAATTACGAAGCAATAGTAAAGTAAATGCATATGATTCTACGAAATAAACACAAAAATTCCCACCTGCGCACTACCTATACAAATAACCAAACCAGCCCGGACCGTGTGCTATGACATACCGGGTGGCCATTTGAAAACGAAACAGAGACTATTTTGGGGACCTCAAACATTTACGAAAAAATACTCGGACCCGCCAATTTTTTATTCAAGGGGGAACCATTTTTTTGCTAGCTTCGCCCCCTGAGAGCAAAGCCCTAGCGCCCCCAAAATGTTAAATCGAATGAGTGGTCGAGTGATAACTACCTGAATAACATCAAGGGACTTAATTTTTTTATCAATTTGCCATAAGAAGTGACTAAAACATGGAATATCTCGGAAGCCGTTTGAAGCAGCTTTGACATTTTGTATCAAATTAAAGGTCTGGGAAAAAGGAAAACAAGGGCGAAGAACAAAATGGGGGGTGCCATTTGAAAAAATAGAGTTACGGATAATTAAAACTTTAAAAGTTGAGAGCTTTGAAAAAGTGACGTAGTCTCACTTTTTTAGACTGTTACGCATACCATAAGAAAATTAGACCTTTCTTTAATAAATCAGTGAAAACTGTGTTGCAATATCTCTCACCATTTTCGAATAATAAATTTTTAAAATTACCCCCGCAAATTCAATTTTTGACATAAAAACTTGAATATCGGCGAAGCCCTTGGAGCAAATGGTCAACTATGGGGTATCGTTGTACTCCAAATTCGACGTAGAATCCGAAAATGTAGAAAAAATAGGGGGTCCTTATTTAAAATAACAAAGTTGATGGCTACATCCGGTATTTCCGGAAGTGACGCCATCTTGAAAATATTTTAGTTCAATTCAGCGCGTGCCAAAACCCTTAAAGAACTTATCAGTTTATCTTCATTTTCAAAGGTTTTCCATATCTTTCTAACTGACGCTCGTCAAGAATGACCCTGTATATACGGGCATGCAAACCCAAAGTTGGCTGGAATTGACTGAGGGGTAGCTGTTGCCTAATACCGTTTCTAAAGTCAGGGAGCGTTGTGTCTTGACTTAACCGCCCGCAAAGAAGAGACAACCTCTTTCTAGGTTCAAAATAGATTCAGGTCGAAGGATGCTATGTGGTTGATTGGGGGGTCAACCGTTACTGGGACTTTCTATAAAGCACCTCCAGAACGTCATAAATTCGCATGCGGGGCTTTGCGGAGAAAAAACAGACAAACGGTGGAAACCGAGGGTCCTAAAGGTAACTCGGCCGAAACTTTTTCTAGGGGGTTGAGAGAACCTGAAAACAAAGGCCTCCTGAGCCAGCGATAACCAGCGTTCAGCGATGGAAGATAAAAATGCTTCAACAATAGAAAGGGCTAAGGAGCAGCGCCAAGACGCCAGTCTCTCAGGCAACTACCTGGGACTCTCAGAGGGTTCAGCAAGCGATAAACAAGTTTGGACCAAGGTTTGGATGCATAGAGGAAATGATAATTTTTAGGAGGGGATGGTTCTCTAAATTTTACGATGTGCCGACAACATCACATGTTCCGATCTGGCCAATGTGTATTGGATACTATAGGGAAACCTTGGGAAGAGGCATAAGGTTTCCGCGAAGTCAAAAATATGCCCAAAACCCAAATGAGCAAAGAGTACTTCATCGGGTGAGTAAGCAATACCCTTGCGTAACCACTAAGAAGCAGAGTACCGTGGACAAGAATGGATGTAATGGTAGTAAGAGCGGGAGGGAGCTACTGCTTGGATTCGCATACCTACCATGCGACCAAAAAGAAATTTTCGAAACCCGAAACACAGGCGACCACTTTCAATTGTAGTTTCCATATCTGAATTAACATCCATAACCTCAAACGTGGCATTGCGTTTTTTTATAATTTCGTAGGTGTGAAACGGATCTCTTCTTACATTGACCAACATTTAGCGGTAGTGACTTAACTTCATGTGTTAGGTGAATCGGTTTGCTATAAGAAACATACCTGTAAATATAAACCTTCAAAGAAATAATCTGAGTTATATGGAAACCGGGGTTCATTACTCTCAGACCTCAAAAGAGGGTACATTGAGGCATACATGTGGCGATATAATATATCTACCGCGGATGAAGCTCTCACATGTCTCCTGGAAATACACTTTCCAAGGTCTGGGGACTATGTAACACCGGACCCACCAAAAGGAGCCACCGGGGTCGGTGTAAGGCCGATCGTCTGGAAAGTGGCTGTCCGGGTGGTTACCGAGGGATTACTGAAATGGGCGGTCAACACGTTCAGCTCACTTAAGGGTGCAGGACCGGACGTTATATTCGCGCCTCTTCTGCGAAAGGGCCTGGAGTCGCTGTTCTTACATTTGTTGCACCTCTTTAGAGCCTTCCTGGCTTTAGGGTATATCCCCGAAAGCTGGGGAAATGTAAGAGTTGTGTACCTAAACCTCTCGCCAGGAAAGATTGCCGGTCACAGAACATTTGATCCCGGACTACAATCTATGTTTTTCTAAAGCTGTGAGCGACATCCGGGATAGTATGGTGTCAGATAACTATAGGACATTACTAACACTTTATTTTTAATGTTTCATAGTAGATATTTATTTGACTTTTATCTTAACCAGGATAAAAGATTCAGAGCCTGGAATAATTTTGACAATAAACTGAAGCTTTCAAATACCAGTTTTTTCTTATAAATCAAATTATGTATAAAACTTGATTTTCTTCGTATATTAACCATATAATTAAAAAAGTCGTACATTTATACGTACAATGAAAAAATGCATTCTAATACGGGCGATTCCATTAAAAAAAGTACCTTTTCAGCGCTTTACTTTGTGAACGCACCCTATAATCGAAAATATTTTTAAAATGTACAGAGTTATTCAATATAATACAAAAGCACTCCATCGACATTAGTTACTCCGTGAAATCGTTGACCCACCCTGTACATTTGCAACATTTTACCGAAATCAAAGTCACCGTTTTGCCGATAAAATTGACATTTTTTCCTTTTTTTTAAATAAAACCTGGCACAATTTTTGTACACAGAAAATAAGCTCCTTAAAATAATGTAATAAAAATGTTGAGTAATTGGAAAAAATGAGGTCGATGGCATTTTGGCGCTCCAAAAAATCCGGCCCATTACTTTTCGTTTCCGTATGCCCAATATACTTACATATCAAAAATTTGAAAAAAAATCTGTCGATCCGTTATCTCGGAAAATTGACTACGTACGTACCTACATAAATACATACGGACAAAGACTTTATTCTTGCTTAAAATGATATAAAGCGTCGACATTTAATGTTGTCTAAAAAAACGGCGATCGCAGTAGCTGCCTAGGTCAAGTTAGAAAGCTGATTAATTACATGAAAATCATAGAAAAAACATGTACGGTTTCATTAATATAGATACGACTATACCGGATTATAGTAAATATAAATTCCGGGAAAGGCCGGAATTAAAATACTGGGACCTGAATTAAGAGAAACGTCACTTTATTAAATACTCGTGTATGTAAGTGCTGGTAACTCTGGAATATGTGCTACCTGATGGAGGTGATACCTACATTATTTGGATATGCCGTCAGTGCTGTCAGCAACATGAATAATATACTAGCATGTCAGCATACGTGCATGTATCCTTTCTATATTTCAATATCAAAGCAACTTGTAATAAAACCACATAAACCAACATTGGACGGACCTTAATAAACCGCGAAGTTATGTTTTAAAAGTAATTTATCTTATGGAGTGAATAGAGGACTTCTCATGTATTTAGGTAATGGATATAGCAACGACCATTCCGGTCATTCGAATATGAGGTTTAATTGATAGAGATTTGTTCCATTCAGTAGTTACATGCGTATAGATAACACAGTGATAAATAAATCCCTGAGTAGTTTCGTGACAGTCAGTGAGATAACTCGGAGTATATTCAGCCAATGGCACCAAAGCAGATGTAATGAAGCTTAAATGGAGAACGGTCAACAATCAGACAAAACACCCGAAGGAAGTCAGTTGTCCGTAAAGCAAAAGCCCGCACTACTGATAGGTTCGGAATATTGATTAATAAGGAAACGGTTTAGTTGCACGTAAAACTCGCATTTTACAAACGCATATACCCACGATTTCAATACAGTGTTGTTCGTCACACAAAGTAGCAAGGATAAATAGAGGAACTAAATCCTTTTTCTCATACAATATATCTCCTTGACACGTTAGATAAGATTGTAGATGTCTCGACGGCTTTGTTACGCCATTAATTCTATGTTTACAGCATAGTTGAGGAAATCTCCAACTTGGCCGCAACCTTAACGGTAGAAAATTAAGCACTCAAATGCATGTTCGATTGCCAACGTCAATTTTCAACTAAAAGGGATGCATTTTTAGAACTTTTCTTTCCGCTGGAAATAAAACATCCATATATCCGTCAACTGATTTCAGTTTAATGTAATCTAAATCAAACAGTGTCATGTATATCCGTAGTTGTAATTACTCAAATGATACCACTTACCTCTAAGATATCAACGTATGGCACCCGAAGTTTCAAACGTCTACGAAAAAACAATATCCCAAGACATGGTGCAAAAAGAACATGAAAATCCCACTGACAGGTCAATCGAGCTCTGTGTGTAAAGCCTAAGACGCAATGGACCTTTGATAGATACTATCAAATTATCTTTTATAAATCAATACTGCCCTGTTGTTTAACTGGAGCAACTCTGATTTGATAGAAATTGAGGAGGTTTAAAAATATCCAGATTAAAAAATATGTGTTGTTATTTAAATCAGATAGTTTGATCGCAACTACACGTATAAATAAGTAATAGTGCACTTCGTAGGTAATTCTGTACCATAATTCAAAGATGGGATTTATATCTTAGTTAAGAGTCTACCAGAAAGTAAGGTTGGCAACATCTGTTTATTTATCAAGTGCTTCATAATCATTCAATATTGAAGACAAATAGCGTGTTCGGTGAATGTAAGTTTTGTTTATATTTTGTGATTAGGTGAAATCCAGCGTCGATACGGCAAGGCAGATGTTGGAAAGCATGTCAGATGAGGTATCGGATAACGAAATTGTAATGGGAGATGATAACGAATCTGTTCGCGATAACTATGATGATACTGGCGACGACGTAGATTATGTTCCTTCGGTAGAAGAGGAGATTCAAATGAGATTGAAGACGATGGTAATTTCTGTGATCAGTATCCCACTGCAAAACTAACACACTAACAAAATATGCATCTAACATAGATAAACTGATAAACAAGGCAAGAAACGGATCCAATTGAAATCAAAGCGTTTCTTTCTCTGATTATACATCAGGACAACAAGCGGACTCCGGTCTCAGAAGTATTGAACGACGATTCCTCTCAAACGCTGCGGTTGATCGGTAATAGGAGCACCACACCAGATCGAAAATCCGTTGATAAGTTGGCAGCGATTCGTGACATTTGGGACATGTTCGTTGAACGGCCATCTAATAGCTACAATCCACAGTCGGATATGATTATAGATGAGCAGAGCTGCCGTAGAAACTGTACTTTCCGTCAGTACATCAAGAGCAAACCTTCAAAATATGGCATCAAGATTGTTTACAGAAACGCACAGGAGTCTTAAAAAACTTTAAGTGCCAAACCGTGTAATATATCTGAAGTGCCAAGCTGAAGATTAAGTAAAAGCAATAATTTCGCATAATCTAATCTGGCTCACAATGAAATAACAACAAGCCATATTGTGTAGAGTGATAAGCCTTTTTCATAAACAATTTCGTAAGGTTGCTTTAAAATTATCGTAAACAACAATTTTTAACACAATGAGACTGAGTGCAAATTTTTGCGCCATAATTCGAGTAACATATCACATTATACAAGACTCCCAATGCAATTTCTCTGGGACAATTTTCTTATATCTGTGTCTAAAGTTTGTGTTTCGATTTAGTAATAATTGAATTAATTTAAAAAGTCAAATCCAAAGATTAAACGAACCTACCTGGGCGAATTTGATCTGAGTTATATTATATTATCCTGGGGGAACTGGGATCGGTTCACCGTAGGGTCTCAAGTTCTTTTTAAGTTACTTGTTGCAGCTCTAATACGGGGATGGGAAACTCAAAGGGTGGGACGAGGCCTTCTCGCAGGTAGTTTCGTAGTTTTTAATCTTTGGATTATATATCGGACTCATCGCAGTAAATACCCTGTATAGTGCAGATTTTTAAAGCGCAGATGTAATAATCCAGTAGATCCACGCAATATGTTTAGATTTAGGGTAACTTACAGAGCAAAACAATCAACTACGAACCTAACTTGAAATGTGTTTCATTAGCTATAGTTTCTAATCTAGTTATATCTATGTAAGTTTTCTGTTTCAACAGGGTTTATAGTTGATTGTAAAATCACACAGTGCACATTGTACAACCCTGAAATTCTTGGGAATTAACATATGGTTTTTTAAACTGCATTTTATTAGTTGTAGAATCACACTGGACACATATTAAGTCCTTGGAATTATTGTGCATTAAGAGATACTTTATGAATTATTATTATATACTTGTAACATTGCAGTGGACACATTTTAAATCCTTGCAAATCTTGTGTGATAACTTATTGTTGGTTAAGTAATCACACTGGACGCATTTAAAAATAAATACCAGGAAACAGATAAGCTAAACGTATCACTGACTTATTTCAGAAATGTATCTTACTTTTAAATTTTTTTATTGCCGCTAGAGCTAGGTCTCGTCCTTATTTGGAAATGCGAATATAAATTTTACTTTTTTACTTACATATTTTTATTTTAACTTTAAATATTTCTATTGATAACATGCAATAATTGATATAGGATATCCGTTTTTATATTGGAATTACATTCTGGTTGGTTCCGAATTTTAATCAATTAATCAATTAGTATTTTTATTAAGGTCGGCGACAGATGTTGCGACTGTAGGACTGATTTGAGAGAACACGTTTTACGGCACTGAACACTGTCAACATTTGTCCAAATGGTATTGGTATTGAGAATTATTTAAGCTAGACCAGATGACCACACATAATTTATGAAAATCAAAGTTGCCATAACAATGACAGATCTAAAAATTATTAGCTTTGATAGGTAGCTGAATAATCAATCAAAAGGAATCATTTAAAAATATTTTCAACATGGCCGCTCTTCCGGTTGTACCAGAACGATACCGGAACTTTCTTAATGCAAGAGCCACTATCTTTTCGGATGCCATTTTTTAATTCCTCATAAAAAATCAGTATGATTTTGTCAAAATGATGCTGTCTAACTGACATGGTTTCGAAGTTGTCTGACATTTTTGACATTTTTTCTCAGTATCAGAGGTTCAGTAAATTACCCATATCACTGTTCTCTGGCGACTTAGCAAAATGTTTTTTTTTACAAATGGACAGCTAAAAATCCACGCTATTAAATGTGATTGGTCTGATTTTCAAATGTGATTCGAAAATAATATGAATAATCGTTCAAAGTTGACAATCGGTTTTTGGTCAAAAACTTGAAATTTTCAAATGGAAACCACATCGTTACTATGCATCAATAGGAAAAAAACGGACAAAAAAAGTGCACTTTTCTAAAGTGGACAGATTTTTTTTAGATTTTTTTTAGAGAAATTTGACAAGTACAATTTTTTATCCGAAAGATAACTTTTGGGCGGCCGAAGCCGATAACCCCTCAAAGACGCGCGCCTTGCAAGATCTTTCTGACGACACCAATTTGAAAACAACCAGACCCAAACTATAGAAGAAGATAGAAAAACACCGAAAAATCACCACGTTAATATAACCAGATAACCCAGATCTTGTTTAGAGTTATGCGGGGTCACTTTGAAGACCCCCTGCAGGCAGTATTGAATTCATCTGTTGTAGGCAACCTAGGTGAACAGTTTCCGGCGTTTTATAGTAATATTAGGAAATACTATAGTATTTCGACTAAGTAGTTGAATGAGTTCCTGAAATTTGCGCCACTGAACATCTAAATAATTTGACGCATACATACATCGTAGGAAATTTTTTTCTCTATAATTTTCCTCCCTTGACATTTTTTCTGAAAATGCTTAGTTTTAGAGTTATTAACAATTGAGAAAACAACTCTTTAGTAAATGTTGCTACATATTTTTAGCAACGCAAGGCGGACATTTGAGCCTCAGGTTTCGTATTTGTTGCACCACCTTTAAGTTATTCAAATAACAATAGCATTCCGGTTTCATTTTTTATTTCTGATCTACAAAGTACATTAAAAATAAAAAGACCCGTGTGTCCTCAATTTTTATTGGCGAGTAATATAAACCTAAAATAAATTATTGAAGAGCTGTGTTTTTAGTCCGAATTTGAAACGATTCAGTCTAAATACGTCACAAACCTACAACCAATCACGTAGAAGTGAGCCGGCAACCATGTTCGAGGGTCTGACGTTTGTCGGATTTGACGTTTTAAGAGGCATGTTTAACTACATCTAACGCGAAAGAGAATGACAAGTGACACGTGCCTGAGACAGGTGACGCAAGTTCTCCTGCAATATTGCCAATTCGTTATGTCATCTGAATGGTTCTAGGAGCTGATTGGTCGGGCTTATTACGTCACAGAGCCCGCCACAATCATATATATTAAAACCGCACATGTTCATTTTTTTTTGCTAATCAGCCTCTATTTTTAAATAAACTTTTACTGGCTAAAAAAATGTTTTATGGTTTCAGGTACACGCTTATTAAATTAGAACTACGGAATTCAACTATACTGTAAACCCCCATTGCAACACGCACGAAATTTATGTTACAGTTGCGATATTGTTGCATATTGCTGAACTGGGCAAGAATTAATAAAATCAAATTCTGTAATAATTCGGTGTACAGAGAGTTATTGCCCCTGTCCGAAGATGCCTTTAAACGGAAAATTAAAAAATTATTAATCAGAGAGCGAAATTTAACATAACTTAACATAATTATTGTTTTGTTTTTTTTTTCTCTCCGTTGTTGGTAGGTAGTTACTTAATAGATTTGTGCTTGTTTTCAATCAAAATTGAACTCTGCTAATTGTTTTATTTCGTAGAATCGACGTGTATGAATATTTATGTTTTATGTGTCTAGGGGTACAGGGGGGAGAACAGATAACCTACTGGTTTGTCTGACCCTGAACCTATTGATTATGGTGTAGCAACCATTTTTTTTCCTAACCAATAAAAACCATTATTATTATTATTATAAATGTTAGCAGCAAATTAGAAAACGGAGAGAGAATTTCCACATAATAGTTTTTCTAGTGTTCTTGACAAATCAATTTGTTCAGGCGGAAAACAAAAGACTTTCACCGTTAAAATGTACCTACCTACATAAAAATCCATTTTTTAATTACGAAGAAAGTATGGCCGTAAGAGCGTCGCATGTGAGAAACATTGTCTCGCTCCCAAGCATCGCGTTTTTAGATGTTTTTGTCAACAAATTGGATACATTTGCCTTATATTACTGCAGCATGTGTGTCCTGCCGTTCTCGATACACAAATATGGGAATCGGGAATCCGTCGTTTACGAATAAGTGATAAAAATACGGAAAATTTGTATTGACTGACTTCATTTCATGCGAGTGTGTTAGGCAGATGTTGCGATTTCTCAGATTACAAAAAATTGTCTCAAACCTTTACTTTCTTTCCTCTTGAAATTACTAAACTAGCAAAAGCGAATTAATTTGAACACAAATTTGCCTACGAGGTTTCAGAGTACTACCCGCACGTTAAATATGTTTCCAATGCAAGTGTCTAAAACCCACGAGCAGATGCCAAGTTTAATTAGAGCTTCAAGATATTAAGATCTTTGAATTCGCTTTTATGCCTTGGCGTTAGCGTCACCCCAAAACTTCGTGATAAGTTGATAATATTCACTAGCGCATAGATTTCGTATCTTCCCTGTAAACACAGTTTATTTATAGGCGCTGGCTGTGTATAGATGCTAGAATTTAATTATAGTTGTATTGAGTGTGCTACCATTTCAGGTCACAAACATCTCAATTAAACGTCATTACGCAGATGAACTACAGTAAAATATCAACAATAAATTCGAATCCATTGAAGTTACATACAATGATATGTACCAATTACTATATTCATTCCTTTTGACACAGTAAACGGGCGAGTACCGTTGAAAACATAAACGATAGCTGAGGCAATTACAGATCTTAAAGTTTGCGATAAAGTTTTCAATTTCAATCTGTCTCTGAAAGCTGTACAGAAATATCTGAACAAAATTCTATTGACCAATGTAACAACCAAATCGAGAAAGTTCTTTGGATTCTTACGATCTGATTCGAAAGGCTCTTGCGGTATCGATTTAGCATTAACAGCACTGAACTACTTGATAAAGCTATAAGGAAATTCCTTAGAAAATATTACTACAAGGAAATCAATTCAAGAGGAAGATTAAATTCCATCTTATACTATTTAAAGGGCCATCAAGTGGTGCGTTGATGCAATTACACTTACATTAGTCTGATGACCATTCTGAAATTTTGCGACCGCATTATGAAAATTAGGGTGGAAATTGAAACGATTCTCGCTTCGTCATTTAAAATTGAAGCTCCATTCCGAAACCAACAACTTACATCAGTTACCGCAAAGCAACCGTTTTTGCTTCAAACTTTGACAATAAAGTGGGTAGTATTTTCCATATGATTCTAGAAACTAGAGCTGATGATTTATTATTTGGCACGCTCTCTCACTTCGAGGCGGCACGTAAGGATGGGCAATAACATATACATTTAAGGGAGTTTTCGCCCTTTTTTCTATAACTAAATGTATCACAGTCTAGTTTCCGTTTCACAATATGATGTACGATACCACAAGAGTATTGAACTAGTTATGTTTAGCCCAATAATAACAATTGGATTACAAAATTGGGAGATGTGGTTTTGACGGACGCAGCCAATAGCGATTGTACACTTTGAGCAAAATATGTTAAAAATCACTGTATATGTATACTGCTATCTGCTTACAAAAAGATTTGTACTATTGTAGCTACCTATGTGCTTGTTCAAGTTTCTCACCACATTGCCAAAAGAGTTTGGTGTTACGACGAATTGCTTTTTGACTGATGTTTAAAATTCTGGTTAGTGCATTTATTCATAAATTGGGAGCGAATTGTTCCAACATGTTTGTACCACGGATACCTTTTTTTATTAACGTATGATATTAATACCATAACGTTATCTAATCATTTTATCTATTATTTGCAACATATAGTAATCAATACGAATTTTTCAATGCAATTCTCCTCCGATTTAAAAGCAGAAGGGTTTCACTCCCATTGTAGTAGCGCATTTGCTTTCATGTTAGAGATGGGTAGAATTTTCTTGTTCTTGCTCTTTGTTGGAATTTTTTCCATCAGCGAAATTGATGCAGCCTGTTCGTGCAAAGAGTGGTGCGGTGTTGGAGAAATAGAAACGTAAGTTCGCAATGTAGTGATGTATTACTAATATATGGTAATTACAGCGGTTATTGCATGGGCGGCACGTACCTGTGTTGTTAATAAATGTGTGCAACAATCTCCTTACATTTACCGTTGTACGCATGGACCATAAAAAATTGTAAATGTTAAAAAATATAATAAATGAAGACAAAGTCGTAGAAGTTAAACAAAAACACCACACCTAGAAATTCCAGGTAGTTTGTTACATATTCATCATACGCGATCCGCCACGGCGTGCACACCAGAACCGTACACATACGAGTACCACAAAGTAGTACTACATCTCAATGTGGTGGCTCTCTACGTCTGGGCTCAACTGTCAGAATTCTTTCGTAGATTGTAGCTATCTGCGTTAGATTGCCCAGAGATGTCATTTTTCGTCAAACTGAATAGTGAAAGTGAATGTTATCAAATACTACCGTTTAACAATGAAAAAAATTCACAGATTTCGCAATCCTTGCAACCATCGGAGACATTGGAAATGATAACCGTATAACCTATAAAGCCATAAATTACCCTTATTCACACGGAATAATCTTACTCCACTCGCTCGCAAGCTCACTCGTGTCGCAAACGTAAACTTTCTGTATAATAAGCGGCGTAACATGCTTGTAATACTATCACGGGCGATGTGCAAGAATTTTAAATTCGAATGAACAAAACCCCAGCGCACTGTTAAGTAAGTACCGTATCGACAGTATCCGCGACTTTTCCTGAATCTACCGATTGCAGGGGTCCGTTAACTTGCCCCCCCCCCCCGTTAAATTTGGTAGTCGTATTATTTTAAAATGAATGCGCTCGTTATGCGCTCATATGCGCCACCAATAATAACTCTTGCGCCATTATAGTTTTTTAGAAATTCGAAAAAACATTGGGGCGGGGGGCAAGTGAACGTAGCCCCCCCCCCCCGTACGTATTTTGTCGCTTGTAACTAGGTCACCTGATACATTTGGTTATGCGCTCAATTGCACCACTTGAATTAAAGCTAGCGCCATTACGGTTAAGCCGTGACAAATTTTCAAAAAGTGGGGGGGCCAACTTAACGTTTTTGAAAGCTACTTTTTTTAACATCTTTTCATACGAAATTCTACTCCCAGGTATGCGCTAAAATGAGCCGTAAAAATATATCTTTGCGCCATTCTTTTTTTTGTTATCCTTAAATATATTTGGGAGGGGCAAAGTGAACGGAACTCCCATAACGCATTTTGCTACCGGTATTTGTGCCACTCGATACATCTGGTTATGCGCTCAATTGCGCCACCTGAATTAAAGCTAGCGCCATTACGGTTTAAAAGTGGGGCAGCTATACATATAGAATCTGAAGGAGTAATACTAAATCATAATCCAAAACCAAAATATCTTGGCGTTATCCTCAATAAAACCCTGATCTTTGAATCGCATCTGAACAAAACAGCGAAAGTTAGAATCCGAAACAACATCATAGAAAAACTAGCGAGCTCATCATGGTGTGCAACAGCTAAACTTCTAAGAACCAGTCCTTATCACTGGTTTACTCCACCGTAGAATACTGCGCAAGCACCAGTATGGTTAAACAGTCATCATACGTCACCATAATACTGAATGGAGTAGCAAATAAGTCAGAAATTCACAACTTATTGAAGCTATTAACTAAACTATTAAACTAACTGGATATGATCTCCCTTGCAGCTAACGGTGCACCCTAAATAGGATCAGAACGGACCATGATATATGCAACAAAACATTGAAGAAACGGGGTAAAACAGAGAATTGTCAGTATGATAATTGCGAGGCTGCTTACCCCTGTAACGAGTGGTTTGATTTCGCGCCAAATTTCATTAAAAATTTCGAAATTTCTTGTCATGATAGTGAAGGTCACCCTGTATATTTCATTATTTGTTCCGGTTAGAAATTTTGTGTTTGGGCATTTCGGTTCGCTCAAGACTATGGTCCGATAGATTTAATTTCGCTCAGATTTAATTTCGTCGTGGGAAGAGTGCAAAGCTGATTGACGTCATCATGAGTAATGCGAGTCTTTTGTCGTTCGTTTATCAACTTTGGCGCCGTCTAGACCGAGAATAGGAGCGGATATAGCACCGAGCCATCAAGAGATAAGGAGTTTTCACGTCGTCAGCAGAAAACCGTGAGATCAGTTTATTCAGCAGTTCCTGGAGGTTGACGACGAAGTTAGAGTGGGTTAAGTCTTCTTTATCTAAACCAATGGGAGAATTTCTAGCGGGAGCCATTTTTGTTTTATGGTAATTTGGGTGTGGTTTTTTCATTTCAATTCTGAAGAAGGGGATCGTTTTAAAAGAGACTCGCGGTTAGTACGTCGAGGGGTCAACACGTACTTTGAGTGATCGCGTTTTAGAAAAGACTCGCGGTTAGTACGTCAAGCGGTCAACACGTACCTTGAGCGATCGTTTTGGTACACTTGGCGGTTTGAGCCACCGGCTTATTTCGGTTGCTCGCAGTTGCGTGCTTTTTGCACCCGTTTCGAAGTGTTATTTTCTTTTCGCGTTGATTTTTTGGCGAAGAAGACCCAGGTTCCAATCAGGTGATATTTTGGCGAACCCTTGAGCTTCACCCCAGTTTACTTTGGATGCAGTGAATCGCGTTAGGATACGTTGTGATTTCTCGAGGATATATAAGTCAAAGTGCTGCCCTAGTCCTCAAGGCGCAGAATTTCGGGATCCGCCCCAGGTGGAATTTCCTACTAGTGCCGTACGGTCATTTGTCGAAGGAGCGCTGCGTTTCGGAGAGATATTTGCCCCAAGAAGAGCTGGTGAAATAATACGTCGAACCATCGCGGTTTACCGTCGGATAGTGATCATAAAAGTTTGTGTTCTGCCGTACCGCTAACTCAAAAATCCGTCTCCCGCAGGCGGTCAAAGCTAATAAACTAATAAAATAAAATTAAATACACGTGCTGTGTAGAAACTTTGGCAACTAGCCGTCTCCCACTCGCCACGCGAAGGATTTCCTGGACTAAGTTTCAGTTCAAACGCTAAACTTTGCTTTCGTTCCGAGGAAGGATAGGCACCGTGGATTTTTGTTTCCGTGTGTTAAATTCAAGCCACCCCCTAGGAAGTCACAGAAACCTAAGTGTCAGGTTTCATCACATCCACCCTGTACCAGAGGAAAGAGCAGTTCACAAGATCGGCTGTACAAATGTTGTAAAGGTTAGTCTAATTAAATTTGTAACATTCTGTAAAATTCCACTTTTTGGTAATTAAGCTATAGTAAAAAAATTTTTGATTTGATTGTTTATTAAAGTCCAATGAACGATTACCAAAGAGTAGGATAAATTTTTGTGTTTATTTAAATAAGTCCCAGCCCACGCTGGATTAAAAAACGATTACCTGTTGTTGCAATTTTCAAACTGTAGAGGATGGCCACCCCTTGAGTAAATTAGTTTCACCTGATAGGAGTTTTTATTTAGTTTAGTTGTCATTGTTAAGCTAGTGGGTTTTACAAGGAGGAGAGAAGAACTGCTAGATCCCTGTAAATTGTTTGTATCTCTAATATCATTTCAATATATTATCTATTTGGTTCCAATGTGCCTATGTCTTTAACGAAGAACGAGGGGAAGGAAAGGGAGGAGTAGGAGTTGAGGCAGGAGATTGGTAGGCGGCAGGTCAAGGTTTGTTACGCAGTTTCAAAAGAGTTAAAAGCCCACCGATTTGAGTTAGCCGGAGCATTTATTTTTATCGATTGAGCAGCCTAAGAAGAAGACGGTTTGCCTTGCCGGGCGGAACCGATGGTAATCTTCAAATCCAGAAGGAACCCCCGTAGCACCCCCTACTCACGGAAAGCCCATACACTCTTTTTAATTGCACACTTGGGGATATTCATGTCCAAACCCCACAAGCAGAAGAGTGGCTTCGGGAAACTACGCTTCGATTATATCAATAATGTGTAGGTAAATAAATGTTCATAGCTATACGGATATACAGTGAGTTTTTTTTTAAATGCACATATCGAATGTATTATTTTTAAAAAAAACGCATTAATCTATGAGGTGTGCGCGGTTCACATTCACATTGCACCAGTAGAACACGCAACTTGCGTGACTATGAACAGCAATGGTTTCCAGTCTTGATGATGAATAGCACTCGGTAAGATTTTTTTTAAAGAAGCCATGTGAGGCCATGCTATAGCAAATTTAGGACAAATTTTTCTTAAACTTACATCAATAACTTGATCTCACAGGGCAAGCGCTAATCCCACAATTCATTGTGAACCAACCTTGAAGTATTTGTAGGTTATATGTATCTGGTATTTTACTAATTTGATCTATTCAATACATATTGCAAGTCCCAAACTCTCCTAAAACTGTTCTCACTTTTGTAGCAATGTACAATTTGGACCTTCATCTCTAAAGTAAGCATTTCGTTTAAATTAAATTGGATGGCGGTATTTTTAAAAATGTGACAGCTGTCAATTTTATCTACTACACATTTGAACTACTCAATAGATTGATGCGTTTTTTTTAAATCGAACGTGGGGAAATTACATTACATACAAAATCCTATGTACAAGTTAAAAGTCATTATTCAAACATAAATGACGAGAGCGTATTTTCCTCCTAATAATATTAATGCTAGGACTGGAAAAAAATTCCGGTAGGGACGAGATTCTTACCTCATTCTCTTTCAAATGAGCCGCCTATCGTCGAAGTCTATACAGTTTAATGAAAAATAGTGGAGCGTATACAAATACAAACAAATTTTGAAATGGGCATTAGTTTTACTTTTATTCGAAGTGTTTAATATGTAACTTTTTTCAAATGCTTTCGTAAATTGCATTGCGCATTGTCTACATTTGAAATTTCATTGAATACCTTCATAAATAAATCATACCTACAGCATGCGTAAACAGTAATTTTGAAATTTTGGGTTGGATCCATCGTTCCTCGAAATGGGGGTTGAAATATATTGTGTGATCAAAACTCTCTAAACCTTCCCCATATAGTTTTTATTCGTTGAAGTTTTTAAAAATAGCGACTATAGATTCGGCGTACTGCCATCATCAGGCGACTAGAAGTTTATCACAATATAGCAAATTTGAAAACATTAAGAGCTAGTACTTACTGTGAAATTTAACAAGAAAATGGTAGGTTACAAACGTTGAAGACGAATAAGACGAACATGTTGTTTTTTAATTATTAACTGGCCGAAGCCAAGTGAAAAAACCTGAAGGGTGGTTAAACCGGAAAGGTTGTCCTAAGTTTCAAAACGAATTATTATCAAGCCTTGTTAAGACAACCAACCGGAGGGTTGAATTATTACATTGGAGTTGAAAGTTGAATTTAACCTATAAATAGACAAAGTTTTAGATTTAAAAAATAAATTATCTAAAGGGTACTTACACATTTTAAAAGTACCGGGGGAAAAAAATAAACTTATAAAAGTTTTGAAACTATTAAGATGACTACATATTTAAATTATTTAAGTTAAGTTTAAATTCGAGATCATGCAGACGGCATGTCTAGAAATGATTGACAATCCGGTATAAGAGGAAACTGACATATCGATAAATTTATAAATTTTGAAAAGATATATAGGGTTAATTGAAATTATTGTAAAAACAGAAGATTGTTATTGAAGCCGAGAATTTCGTTAAGAGAGAGGTGCGGGTTCTTTTTAACTTGGTGGTGAATTTCTTTCAATTCCAGAAAGTTCAATCTTATACCTTTATTGCATATATGTAGAATTTCGAAATCGGTATTCGGGTCACTCCTTCAATCCGAATACCGATTTCGAAATGAGAACAGAATTTAGTGAAAGAGATCGACACCGGGCTAGAAGAAACTAAGAAAAAGGAACAAATCGAAAGCGAATGGAATCAACTACAAAATGTTATGATGGGAGGCGCGAAAAAATCACTTAAGGTCTCCCCAAAGAACAGGAAGGAAGAATGGTTCGATGAGGAATGTAGAAAGGCGCTGGAGCATAGGAACCACGCATGACTTCGGTCCAATCAAAACAGCGGATTTTTACCGGATGGTTAATGCGATGGTACGTTCTGGGTTCTGCCTAAATGCGCCCCGTTTCTTGGTCGTTAAAAGAAAGGAAGTGCGGCTCGGCTGCTATAAATATTTTTTACAGGCAATTAATCTTTACCTAAGATGCAGTAATCACCATCCATTGGCAGCGTTTTTTATGTGAATTTTTATTTTCTCGCCTTTTCACCGCGATCCATGCGTTTTAAAGCAAACAGTCCTTTTTGCGCGATCGGTCATTTCTGACTATTTACCATTGGTGTTTCCATGACAGTACGTAGGATTTAACAGTTGCCATGATTACGACGACCCCAAAATTACTTACCGATCTAAAAACACAACAGCAAAAATACTTACCGACGCCTTTTTAAAAACAATTGGTTCAAAATCAACAGTCTTACATTACATTTAATCTTTAATTATTGTTACATTTAACGTACAATTTGTTTGTTGTTTCCTATAGAAAGAACACGTTCTTTATTTAAACCTGAAGCAATAGAGATCAATGAGTTTGAAGATGTGTTTTCGTTTTTTTAACACATTCCAATTACAATTTTGTTCTGTAAAGAATCTTCGACATACCATTCGGCCACCGGCGAATACCTCGCTCATAAGCTCATAAAGGAAGTGGTTGCATAATTTTAATTTCGATCGCGCAAAAAATGTTATAAGCACGTCGAACGTTAAGGGTTACCGTTCTCAAACAATAATTGGACAATTGTCTTCGAACGGTAAAAATCCCTTACCGTTCTCCATACTTAATATACTATTTAAAATTATTTTTGCCAATTTTAGTGGAATACACTTTCTTATCATTTTTGGAACATCACTAGGATATTATTACTACTCTGGATACCTTTGAATATTTTTGAATAATGCCTCGATACCTTCTTTCTCGAAAACTCCTGTCAATTCGTGCTAGTAGTGCATTTCTAGTAGGGGATCCTTCATTAGTTTTAGGGGCCGTACTTTAACCTACACCGTATTCTCAATACTTATTTACCTATCTCATTTTCTTAAACAAATCTATCATCTTCATTTCCTTACATTATCCACTCTTTAAATTAATTCATATGCTTTAATGAGAGAGGGTTTGAAATAGTATATTAAGGTACAAGTGTCATTTGACGAAGATTGTCGCACGAGGTAGTTTGCCGCATAAGCCGCGTAGCGGCGAATGCGGCAAAAGCCGAGTGCGACAAGTAGACAAATGACACGTGTGCTTTATACTATTTTTTCTATTTCGACTTTTAAATAATATATACAAATTATAAATATTGCCTTTAGGCGTTGTTAGGTAATTTTAAATTTTAAACTATCATTCAGTGTATGTTGGTAATAGACACAGTTCATTTATTTTCACGTTGGCTAACCTGATTCCTGTATTTTCAAACTTCAAACTTTTAATTATTTGGTCATAATTCCATTTTGCGGCAGTTATGATGAATACGGATGACAAACACGTCTCTTGTACAATAAATTGTCATACCTTTGTTTATTTGAAATTTAGTAAAAAATTCCTCTCTCGTACTTTATTTACACGTTACAGGTTATGTTTAGTTTTGATTTGACGGATACCGATGACGGCAAAAAAGCGAGGGGTACCAATCCAACAAAATAAAAAAAATAATACGTTTCTATTTCTTTCAGCATCATTTCTGTCTAGAAACGCACGCAAACTGGACCAATCAAGTACGGTTTCGGTATTGTTTCCACATCGAAATAGAAAAACATCTAATACTATATAAATAATAATAATAATAATAATAATAATGACATTTATTGAGCACACACCATACAAAGAACAGATATTATACATTACATTACATAATGGGTGACTCAATAGGGCGAAGTTCAGACTGGAATAAACCGTGTTATTCCGTCTGCTCTACCACTCAACCCCCTACATATGAAATTAACAACAAGAGACCAAGACATAAAAAAACCTAGCAAGAAAAAACTATATGATAATAAAAACCATTCAGTATGAAGGCACAAATGAAAACCTAAAAAAAAAAATGTAAAAAAAAAATTATAGCAATAATGATATTAACGATGGAACTTAATGCTGTCCATCTTGATATAGCTGAGGTTGTTTCGAAGACATTCTTCTTGACCACCATGTGTTTTATTTAAACGAGAGAGTCTCAGTGGAAGATACGATGATTTCTTATTATTCCTCTCTTGCTCTGTGCCCTCAACAGGGGTGTGCCCAATTACAGGGTGACCTACATAATGCTTTTTAGAGGTGTACCTACTTAAGGAAAAGTATATTGTAGGTTTGAAAGGAGGATTGCGATACAATGCTTCCAATAGACATAAAGAAATGTACTAATACCAAAAGTGAGGAAATTATCCCAACCCCTATATTTATGCTTCTATAGATCACCAATTTCCAAGCTTTTGCTTTTCTCTTGTAATACAGGATGACAATCGGGATTTTTTGGAACGCATAGTACGAAGCTTAAAACGATTACAGTAAGACAAGTGCGACGCTACTACCTTTGCAGTGGTATTATTCCATTTTAGTAACGATAGAGTAACGACACGTGGGTTTTATCCGTAATAAGGAATCAGTGATCACTATGCAGCGACCTCTTTTCACTCCCTTTAATATTAGTAGGCGTGGAGCTGTTACATCTAATGAAGAAAGGAACAAAGTCCAAAAGAAACGGTAAGAACTTCTTAAAACGTAAAGTGGGTGAGAGAAGCGGGCCCCAGAAGTCCTACGCGATCTGCCCGAAAAGATGAAAATAAAAAAATAAAATCGGGAATGATTTAGAGAAATGCTGCATAAGGACTACAAATTACAGGATTGATATTTTGAAAATTGTGAGCGACGAAGCTCATTTTCATTTAGAATGAGCAGTTTAACAGATTTTTAGGTAGTGGGCTCCTAAAATATCCATGAGCGAAATACCGCAGCATTTTTGCGGGATTATTGATTGGATTTATTGATAGAACCCGTAACGGATCTGCAGATACCTACCAGGGGGTCGATTTTTGGCCGTACGTTTCCTTAAAACGTAAGTATACGTAAAAAAAAACGTATGTTTGCAATTTTTGACCATACGTTTATATTGTGTATACGTTCAATTGTGTTCGTTTTTCTGCGAGCGGGTAAATGGTGTTCGCAAACGCTCGCAACTGACGTTTTGTGGGTTATGTATTGGCATTGAATAAGCACCTTTAAAGAAGTATAACTACATAGGAAAACCTGGAATTGGTGTAAGGTGTGTTGCATACACTGCAAAGTGGTTAATTATCACAAATATTGAAGGATATTTGACCTCGGGCGGTAAATAATTACCATTTTAAACAGGGAAACCAGTTATACTTAGGAGCCCTTTGTTTTCCTTGTTTATCAGAGTTGAACAGTGTTGTCATATTTACCAGATCCTTATATGGACCTAGGTAAAGTTTGATTGTTTATTATGTAATGGTCCTTAGAACAGTTCTTGTTTTCTTATTAGATTAAACGACATTTTTTACTTTATTTATTGTTCCTTATGATCTTACATTTCAGATTGATCCTCCCTTACCTAATATTGTTATTGTCATTGAATAAAAGCTTATTCAATATTTTAATCTAGTTTATTCAAACTCAAAGCGCTTGCCAAAAATATGGCAACGTTGGAATTTTAAAGAAGTAAAGAAATCTGCTAAGTCGGTAACTAACTTTAAATTTGTGGTTCACTTTCCCCCACAACAGAGGGACGACAGAATCCTGGGCAGATTTTCTTATTTCATCAGTTAACACGGGCGTTACACTTCTTTAAGGTGCTTATTTAATGGTATTGGTTAGTGTTGAAGTTTTGAATCTTGAAACTTGAGAGGTATCTACTTACAACAATGGATGAAGCAGTGAATGTGTTTGTAATAGACAATTTAGAGAATGCCGAACGCAATTATCGCCCGAATAGGAACCGTAATCCTTGCAACCCCATAGAAATCTTAAATGAAGCACATTTTATCAAAATGTATCAGCTACTTCTTTCCATGAGTCTTGCATTTTCTTGCACGTCAAAGTCGTAGTTTGTTTCCCTGCTATTATATCGGGGTGTTTTTTGAGCAAACTCCACAAGCCACCTTTTTTGGTTTTGCGTGGTATTGCACCCTCGCTTTGGCGTGTCCATGGTGTTTTGAGTATTCATGCTAATCGGTGCCTAAAATATTATTATTCTTTAATTTGAAATGACTGAGCAATATCTTCACCTCACCACCTAAGCTCAAACCCAAACGTCAAATAGTCCGCTTTAGTTCTAATCAAGTAACAAAGGCGACGTTGTCATATGCACTGTACGTTACCGGTTCCAGGCAGTTACGAACAGTAGTCAAAAATTGCATTTGGAAAACGTATACGTTTTTAAGTCTTCTGGTTTCAAAAATCGACCCCCAGGTTGTTCGTAAATCGTAAAGACTTGGCTATCTCGGTTTGTTATGTAAACTACGTCATGCGGAATTTTTTATTGGTATCAGTACCTGTAGTAGTGATGGGTCATCCTATAAAATTTAAATTTAAACTTTTACGGTTAAATGCGGTTGTTAATTCGGATTGGACACAGATTCGATCATATTATTTGAATCGGAAATCAATTTTGTTTAAATAATCGCCTTGTATTTTGTTTTTTTATTGTTCAGTTAGATTACGTTAATAAGGATTAGGGACATCTGGAAAGAATTACGTGTTTTGTAAAAATATATTTCATCTATATCCGGTCTTGCCAAAAGTAGTTCGCCATCGCAACGTAAAAGCTAATTAATTTGAAAATAAACCGGTGTTCACCGGAGTTAACAGGGGCGCTTACTTGATCGAAGGTGCAGTTTATTGATACAAATGGGAGTTCCGGCGGCCTTTCTTTCAATGTTGGCCGTTGACCAAAGATGTCTTCGATTGGTGAACGTTGACTAAATAATACAGAAGTGGGATCGGAATAGAAGCAAATAATGTAATAACTTATAAATAGCCGCGGAAGATCGGTGTGGATGGAGTTAGGAAAGCAGATGGGAAATTTGAAATAGTTATTTGTACAACTAGTTTTGAAGGTGATACTTTTTTTCATGAATTTGCAGTTTCAATCATGGAAAAAAGACACTTTCAACACGTGTTGTACACGAAATGTTTTTGTATGTATCCATAATAACCCACAACTGAATATTATTAATTTGATTGACATTCGCGATTTACTGTCACTCAAAAGTGGATGCTGTTGTTCATAGACAGGACTAAACTCCATGGATCCATACGATTTTTCGTTAAAAAAAGTCCGATAATTTCATCACTATGTAAAAAAAAAATTGGTTACACAAAAAACATGAGAAATAAAATCGTATGCATTATATACCTATTTAATCAGGAAAAATCCAAAAAAGGCGTCACGACTTCGAGTGCCATAACTAAAAAACCTACCCTCAAGTCACGGTATTTGGTCGTTCAGTCATTATGACTCCAAAATGTAGGATGCAGGCTCTGTTTCAAAGCGAAGTTATGTTTTAAAAAAAATTACTTTTAGATAACTCACGTGAGTAACGTACACATTGCATTTATCAAAAATGAAAATGGATCACTTTCACGATGGTAATTTGACGAAAAAAAAACGTAACGCATGCTCGTGCGATCGAATTAAATCGTGCAAAATTTTAAAATCTTGGAATAGGTGTGGAGTTACGTGAAAGTAAAAAAAAAACAAAAGACAACGCGTTAATTCCACTCTGGTGGGTTACTCCAGTTGACCGGTTCCATCTCCTAGCATTAAAGCAAGGTTACAAAATTGCTTCCTAAATTCATATAGATTATTCGTAATATAATACCACATAAGATATTCTCTCAATTGCTGTATTTGGTGGGTGATGTCGCCATTTTTATTAGTACACGAATCGAGTATAGATCACGCTGATGCATACTCACAAATTCAAGTTACGTGGACATGCTGTGGTAAAGAATTAGTTTCCTTTCGCAGATATTTGGGAAAATACAAGACTTCACGCACTTCTGATTTCCGTTAACATTACAATTGATTTACAAGGAATCTGGACAAAACAATGATAATTAAGCTATTGTTAGATAAAGGGAGTAATTAAACCTTCAGTATTTCGCTCTTTTGGAATGTAACTATGATAACTTTAATTCAAGAGGCGCAATTCAGCGCATAAACATATGCATTGACACACCGCTGGCAAAATGCATTATTGGGTTGGGGGGGGGGACTTTATAGGCTTCTGATTTTTGAACTGCGGGCATCTGATTTTGAAATGTCCAATTTACACTACAGCTTTAAAGTTCATATGCGAAAGAAGGATTCGTGCCACCAATGTTTTAATAACTTTACAATCCCCGAGTAATTTCCTAATGACGGTTTTATAGTTGGGTTGTTGCTTTGATTTTACAATGCCGCACGTCATTATGGTTTTGTGCTGCTTTGCTTTGAAACTAGTAATTCGCTAATGTTAATCGTTTCCGTAAACATTTATTTAATTACGATAAGGATACTCAAAGCCTCTATTTACTATCATTTGAATCACTGTTGTGAGTTAAAACCCAATCAAGATAAGAATTCCACATTTTTGTGTGTAGAGTTTAATCCCATGTAAGGTAAGGAAATAGTCAATTACTAAATTGGCCTCGAAATGTCGTACATAAAAAGTTGGCGTGGGAGTGGATGTAATTATTATGCATAGTAGTTCGTTGTAAAGGGCAAGGACGATATCGCCCTTCTCAAGGAAATTAACACTGAAAGCCGTGTTTTTTCTTTGATGTTAAATCTTTTTGCACAATCTCAGGTTTCGTCGTGTTATTTATGATTGAGTGCTAGTCGTGGGTGTTATTTTGTTTTAAGTACCACCATTTTTGCGGTTTACAAGGGTTAAAGCTGATTTCAATTATCTTATGGAGAACGTCATGTTAACGAACAAAGGGATCATATTTCATATCCTGGTTTTTAGCTCGCAGCGTTTTTCCTTTTTTTGCTGGACTCATTGCATGTTAGTTGTAAATGTGAAGGGGCTAATGATGTGTAATAGGACATATTAGTTCCTTTTCTTTGACGTTATTTTACGTGAGTGAAATATGTAATTAGACTATCAGCTGATTGAAGATGATTAATTGAATCGAGTCGATGAAAAAGTCATATTCCTGTAAATATTCAAATAAGGCTTAGCTCGGAAAACAACTAGGTGAAGACCTGACCTCCTCCAACTTCATTTTATTCTGAGAACATAATCTAGAGGCATGTTCTTAATTCTATGGGAGTGTTGAACTGATGAGGAAATTACACTGTTAATGCACATAATCTTAAAAAGCAAATTTTTTACCACAAGTAATTTCGAAAAAGTGTTTCGCACATGAAGAGCACGGCTGTTCCGTTTCGCCCAACTTTCAAAATGTGTCACACAAAAGCGATACAATAAACAGTTTCATGGAAAATATTCAAAGCTTAGAGGTGCTCTCTTAAGCAGAAGTGTATGAAATTGACAATAATGTACTTTTCAAATGGCCCTTTATCTTATTTTTCAAGGTTTAAGTGCCACTTCGATCTTATGACTTTTTAAATTTTCATATACAGTTTGTTCATTAGAATTACGGTCAGAGTTGGACTGGGTCAAGCATAGAGTGACCCAGTGACCCGGTGACCCAGTTAGTTTACTGACCCAGTGACCCGGTGACCCAGTGACCCGGTGACCCAGTGACCCGGTGACCCAGTTGACCCGGTGACCCAGCTTGACCCGGTGACCCAGCTTGACCCAGTTTGACCCAGCTGGACCCAGTGACCCATCTTGACCCAGCTTTACTCAGTGACCCATCTTGACCCGGTGCCCCAGTAATTAAATTATTGTTAGGTATCATCCAAAACAATTTCAAGTAACTTTTAATTAAAAAAAAAACTTCCTCAATAATATTCGCCAACAAGCACGTAGCCCAATTTCATTCAAGAGAACTAATACCTAAAAAAATCAAATGCATTTGTTTATAGTTTGTGGTCAAGTAGTCAATGAAAGTATTTAGAGAAAAGATTTATTTGGATTAAGCTAACTAGTAGAAAAAATTAAATGTGAATGAACACCTGTAAGCAAACTGGTAAGCCCTGAAACAAAGAAATGAAGGAGGGAACTGTTTAGAAATAACATTATTCTAATACAATTCGGGACATGGAAAGTTTTTTACGGCAGTATTAAAGCAAACATCACAGAAATGGCAGTTGTCCAGCAATCGAGTATTATTTTCAACAAACCAGCATTTCATTTATTTCATAATCTGTACACTTGAACCGAGGGCACTGACTTAACTGCGTTGTTCGATCAAACTAGGTTACTGGGTCGAATTGGGTCCCCGGGTGAAATTGGGCCGCTGGGTCAAACTGGGTCACTGGGTCAAACTGGGTCACTGGGTCAAGTTGGGCCACTGGGTCAAACTGGGTCACTGGGTCAAACTGGGTCACTGGGTCTAACTGAAAAGAGTATGACGTGACCCAGCGACCCAGTTTAATTCAGTGACCCAGGTGACCCAGTTGACCCGGTGACCCAGTGACCCAGTCCAACTCTGATTACGGTGCACGTAATTTGTATTAATTGTTTTTTTTCTGTCGCCACGTCTCAAAAGTTCCACCCACAAGTAGGATTTCAGGGCTATCACACCCAAGGGCCACAATAACCAGATTTAAAAATGTAGGTAATTGCTGTCTTCTCAAAAACAAATTCAAAATTTTTATTCTACAAATAACCACTCAGCTTACCTAAATTAACAAGAGATTAAAAACTTACTGGGTTCATAAACACACATGACAAGCTTCTTAAAAGCAATTATACAAACACCTTAAGCGTAAAATTAAACCCTAACTTTTCCCAAAATTACCTAAATTAAGTCTACCCAAAACATATTTAATGTTCATCAAACGCCATAGACGGAAATAGAAATAGCGTCACTTTAAAAAATAAATTTAAACTTTGCTGGAATTAAATAATTTCGATGACAGGCGTTGTTTTAATCTAAACTGATCAATGTCTAAGCGTCCTCGGGAATCTTTCTAACATTTCCTTTATAACCAAGGCGTTATCATGAAACCCACTTTTCATTTCTACCTTTCATCGTACACGTGTTTTATCCAGTAAGTAAATTGTCATCAATGTCAAAATTAACATGCGAGCGACTTCCATAGATAGGACCGTATCAATGTTAAACGAAATGTCAATGTTTCGCCCGTATGGCATCAGGACAAGAAAACAATATATTAATCAAAAATAAATATATAAAGAACTCTTACCATCAGACAATGGGTTAACAGATTTCTAGAGCAGAAGTGACCATCCCTCGTCACGGTTGAAATTGTTTGGGTGGGTTCCGCGGTTGCTGAACATTCTTTTCAAAACGGCCACAAGATCTCTATCCCATTTTCCCTTCTTCTATCAAAGAAAAATCCGCGAGGGCATTGAGATCTTCAAACACCCAAGCAATTTAGAATAGTTTATTTAACGATTTGTAATTTGGCTTAAATAATCGCTTTTTGGTTTGCTTATTGTTCAGACAGATTTTCGTGTAATGTTTTGTAAAAGTTTCTCATGTTATCTCCGGTCGATGCGATAAGACTGTTATCTCTGCATAAAACTAGAAACTTAGATAAGGACTAAGCAGATTTTTTTCGCTGACGTAAATACAGACGTTAGTTATTTGACGACGCAGTAATTTTAATAAGAAGATGGTTCGGGAAACTGTTTTAGGAGAGTCAGAGTTTAATCAATGTATTTAACGTATTATTGCAAAACAGTCCGCCTTGACCCTGGCCTTGACAATTGTAAAGTTTTGTAAAAGAAGTTAGTTCAGTGCAGCAGTGCCGTTTAAAGGGAAGTCAAATTAAAGAAGTGAAGTTTACGGAAAGGTAGTGGTTTCCCAGTACCTGTTGAAAGAAGTTTTCCCACCATCAACGAGCCAATATTACATTTGTAATTCAAAGAAAGTCCGTGTCATCTAAATCTAAAGTATGAATTATTAATGTGGCCTTGTAGTATTAATAGAATAGATTGCTCAAGGAAAGTTCAGTCGAAAATATACAGTAATTTCAATGCTCGAACAACTACACAAGGAGCGGGAATCGTAAAAATAATTTACAAAAAAAATTCAACAGTATTTCCGGAGATCCAGTTTTCTTTACGGATCCAGCTTTAACCTATCCCTTCAAAATGCGCCGTACTCTTTTCTGCCATAGGAATACTATCAAGTTCATAAAACGATATAATTAAGGTAAAGTGATTTTTTGATTTGTACAAAAATAACGATCGGTTCTCTTTAAGAAATTATGTTAGATTTATGCATCGTAATCGCAAAACCTTTAAGTAAAAAAAATAAGAGATTTGGATTGATTTTTATTTACCCAGTATACTGAATCATTTCAGTTTAATTTAGTATTGATTGTCTGCAGCCTATTCACCTAAACGAAAGTATGAGATTTTTAATTTTTTCAGAAAACAAAAGAAAGAAGAAAAGGCCACATTTCTAAAGATAATTGAATGAAAACTTATTTTGAAGCTAGCCGTAGGCAGAGTAATATTTTTTTAGAAAAGGCCCATCTTTGCAGTAAAAAGTTCACTTTAAGTATGATGATTTCCCACCCCCGTTACAATGTCCTTTGCCTGAGCAATTTTAATTCAGTGTAAAAATTTAGTACAAGGAGAACTTGGACTTGGAGTCGTTACGCCTACACTATGGACAAGCGTACTAAATGATACCGCATCAAAAGGTGCCCTCGGAGAAATGGGCGACATCTAGATGATACAATTTTCCGTACACGAATGACCAAGAAATGTATAAAGAAAATTGGAAAGAAAAGCGCAAACGCTCCCACACACCTTGTCCTAATCTATGTAAATTCACTTAACAGGAATGGATAAGTTTATTTATGCACATAGTCATTATTTTGCCTTTTATAGATCGTTGAATAAAACCATTGAATAAATTTTTATTCAATGATAAAACTAAGTAAAATAAGTAACTTTGCTTTACGTTTACGCACGGTATACGTTTACATTATGAATAATAAATAACGAAGTGATACAGAGTAGTACACTGTTTTTGGAAATATAAATTCAAGTTTCCATTTACGGGAATGTATCTCATACCACCTTCTGCAATATAAAACTCTTTTTGGATGTACAGGTGAGCCTATACAGGTATAAACTTCCTATAAAAAATGAAACATATAACACACCTCATTCATGCATTTTAATGTGCGAATATATCGCGTTTCAGATTCTCTAGAGTTTAGGGGGAAAATTTCATTGCCCGAAAAATGCGCGCCCTAAACGTGGAATCATCGCAATATGCCGAAATCGCGTTGTGTCGAGCAATAATTGCAGAGGCACGTTTAAAATAAAAGTGCACTTCAGGACAAGTTTCGGTGATGTTAACAGATTTACGATGAACATCTGCCGTGTGAATTGGGTGAAAGAATATTGCTAACAAGAGTATAACTTTTTCATAACTTTGCCAAGATATTACACTTAACTTACTCTCGTATATTTCATCTCCTCGGGGTGATTCTGTTCTAAATTAATGGACTCGCTGACGTCTACAGCTGTTTAAGTGTCATTTAATGATTTTTTATAAAATAAATCAGGGAAGGCCTATTGAGTTTTATCCATTTATCATTCTCAGCATGTTTGAACATTGTGATAGGTGTTTAAAGTGAAAGATAACGTCAATCGATTGGTATGTACAGTCTCTTGTAAAAGTAATGTCCCTCGGATACCTACCACTGTAGCATAGGCAACCAACATCCCAGCCGACTAGTTCAAGTTGGATTTGCGGGTGTGGGAGGTAGGTAGGTATCTAATGCGGTTCGTTTTCAGCAGGTATTCCCACTTTGCCAAACTAAAAATAAGTTAGTAGAATGAAAATGAATGGTATTTATTAGCTCAAAAGATCTGCGCTGCTTTAATCTATCCTTGGTTTAATACAATAGAAATTTTTACATTTCTTTCAATTGGTTTGGTGCGTTTTAAATTTGGAAATACTTTAGCTAAAATAATGACCTTTTACTTTTAATTTTTTCGAGTAGATTTTCTTCTAACAAAATAAATGTGATGATTTTGTCGTTTTATACTGACATTGAAATTGATGTCTCATTATTATATACTCGGGCCTCCTAATGGAATGCGATTATCTGCACTGGAAGCGCGACAATGCCGTTCCTTTTGTAACTACCACCTCCCACTCCTTTCAAACCCCGGAATGACACCCGCGGAAAAATTCAGCTGTTTTAATTATTTTTCCCTAATTTCTAATCATTTCACCTGCATGAAAAAGCCGGTTTAACTGGTAACTAATTTTTTTGTCAAAAAATATACCTATAACCTGGACTAAATATCCTTATAATATGCCTACCTACTCAAAAATATGCAACGTAAAAGCTCTCCTAAACTAAATTCGATATTAAATCAACCACGACCAAGTATCACAAATGCATATCATTTAATTTCTGATGCTAGTTACAAAAGAAAGGTATTGTTGCACAGTGCACTTGTAGGGCAATTAATCGCATTCCATGAGGAGACCTACTCGCAACTCGCAAGTAATTATTAATGACACTGGAATTTCAATGTCATTAAAGGACAAGAATATCACCTTTATTTCGTTAGAAGAAAACCTACTCAAAAAATTAAAAAGTGAAAGGCCATTATTTTGTCATAATAGTCTCTAGCTAAACTATTTGCAAATTTAAAACGCACCAAACCAATTGTAAGAAATGTAAAAATGTTTACTGCACCAAGCCAAGGATATGCAGCGCAGATCCTTTGAGCTAATAAATCGATGGCATTCACTTTTATTCTACTAACTAGTATTTAGTTTGGCTAAATGGGAATATCTGCTGAAAATGAACCGCATTAGATAGCTACCTCGCACACCCGCAAATCCAACTTGGACTAGGCGGCTGGGATGTTGGTTGCCTATGCTACAGTGGTAGGTATCCGAGGGACATTACTTTTACAAGAGACTGTACTATGTACATTCATTATTCATGGAGCAAGTTGAATCTAACAACAGGCTTATTTTCAATCTCGACGTGCTAAATCGAATTTATAATAGCACCTTTATGGACTCTTGCCTAACCCAAAATAGGTAGGTTTTAGTAGTAATGTCTTGAATGCATGCTAAATTGCCGGTAATTTGGGGCCCTTTTTTAGCAGACTATCTCACGAAAACTGCACCTTAGCTAGTTAAATGTACCTACATTAAGAATGTTGTGCTTTTTAATAAAGGTTATGCTGCATGGAAAATTCTAAAGGTGAAATTAAACAGCCAAGTCGACAGTTTGATTGATATTTGATAGAAAATGTCTGAGACGACTTGGAGGTCAATTAAAATTGATGAATTCCGTTTCTTAACAGTTTAAATCTCGAATATGATGCAGACTATTCGCGGAAGTGTATTTCCAGAGCAAGAAATTAATTTTCCAATTCTGTTTGGCAATTAAATTTATAACTATGTAAAGGGTATACAAACGAAAACAAACGGACGTATTGAGATTTATTTGACAAATTGTAAAACTTGCAATCGACAGAAATATCGGGCGAGATGTTGCTAACTTCCGGAAATTTCTACACATAATTCGCCAAATGTAAATAAAGACGACATATCGTTTGAAAGTTACGAGTACATTTGCGATTTCTAATAGTTGTGCTAAATTTACTCTCCGCTAAATACGTAACACTGCCGATATATAACATGGGAGTAAGAAGTTATATAACTGTTATGTAACATAAACTTAACTGCAGCATACTAAATGTAATATAAAACAAAGTTTCATTCAATGCTCAACAAACAGTTATATAACATTATTGTTATGTAACATAAACGTAACTGCAACATACTGAATACAGTAATATAACCATATTACGTTTTCTATACATAACATTTAACATTAATGCCACTTACTATTAAATTTTGCCATGCTTGTAATATTGTCTACAAGTAATATAATGAGCCCAAAATTTTTAGCACTATCCACAAGTGGGAGTATTGTACCGTTCATGGATACTCGAGTGAGCAAAACTTTACATTTAATAGAGTTTAACGTAAGATTATATTTATTAGAATTTGTTGACAAAGTCTTGTAACGTTTTGATTTGTGGAGGTATTTTAATGATTATTTTGCATTTTTGCTTCATTTCACTTAAATTTTCATAATTAATTTACTACAAAAAACCTGAAACTTCCCCATTCACCTATTCGCACACATATAAAATGGCAACCGTCGCAAGCCTGAATTTGCTTAAACTTTTCTCCACGACGTACGAAGCTGTTGTATTAGTTGTAAGGAAATGAACGTCGAATTTTTTTTCTGGGGGGTGATTACATACTCCCCCACACCCCTCGGTGCTATGTTGCTTCCAAAAAAAAAACTACTTACCCTTGCGTGACCATTTTTGACGAAAGAAAAGATAATCGATTTGTCCTTCTCGAATAATAATCATCAGATTACTAGGAGAACAGCACCGGAGGGTCAAAAAAGTCTTATATTAGTTCTATGGAAATGAACGTTGAATCTTTTACTTTCTAGGGGAGGAGGGGGGTATTCCATACCCCCCTAGGAATACCCCCCCCCCCAGCATACCCCCAGAGTCCTCGGTGCTACGTTCCCTCCAAAAAGAATACTCTTTGCGCTCTGGTGACCATTTTTGACAAAAGAAAAGATCATGGATTTCTCATTCCTTCTCAAATAATTATCCGAGCACCGAGGGTCTGGGGGGTATAAAATACCCCCTAGCGCCATACCCTCCATTGTACGAGCGTCTTATGTTAGTTGAAAGAAAATGAACGTTGAATCGTACATAAAATGGCACACGCCTGCTTTTCTTCGCTAAGAATCAATTTCAACGCACTTAAAATGGTACACAATGGTTGGCGCACAAATAGCCTACGTAATCGCTCGCGAATTCGCCTTTAAATTTAATGTTTACTCCACCCAAATAGTAGATTTCAACTCGCGAGGTCTAGCAAAAATCTCCCGCTCTCTCAATTCTTTCACTATTTGAATTTCGCCCACATGATCGAAAAACCGAAAGGGGACTTATTACTGAAGCAATTAATTTCGACTGGCAACTGACAACCAATAGAAAAACCGCATTTCCGTCACGTGCTCGGCTTTAAACAGAACAGAACAAAACGTTTAGATCCCAAGAGATCGTGGTAACCGGTACACATCCGCAGGTCGGATATTCGAACCTGGGATGAGGTAGGAATTTTTCATCTGTGGCAGAGATGGGAATTTCCTTACATCAGGTTCGAGCATTCTAACGGCTATTTTTAAGACCTTCTGCAGGGATACTTCTAAAAAGCATTATGCGGGTAACTTTGTAATTGGGCACAGCCTGTTGAGGGCCCAGAACAAGAGGGGGATAATAAATAAATAAACCCTGCTCGCTTTCCGCCATGCGTTTAAGTTGTTGCCTGTTATCACCAGAAATACTTTCGTTTACGTTCGCTATGAAGCGGTACCTAGATGCGGAAACGTCCCTGTGTTGACCAAAGTAGAAATTCAAAATCAAATTTTTATAAACGGTCAAGCGACCCCTGTTACATTGCACATTGACTAGGTGAAATGCCCACTGATACGCATTGATTTCCCATCCCCACGCACATCGTGCATTTATACCATAATAGCACCATAACATTTCCGAATAAGTAGCGGAAATATGATGACCTTTGACCCAATATTATCTTTAGTTGATATTTCTGTGGATTTGAAAATCCTACCATGAGTTTTCAAGAGATCAGAAAGGGGCGACACAGGAAGCTCATATCGACCTGATCATACACCTACTGTTTATCTACGTTTTAAGTGATTTGCTTACCAACTTTTTGGTTGAGCATTAGATCCCAAATTTCGATCAGCCAACCCGACTAACTGATCTTTGTTGGGTTGTATAGAATTTGGAAAATCGTTGCTATTAACAAGAAACTGTCACCACACTAGCTCTCGAAGCATCGTAATGCTGCTGTACCATCGTAGGATGGGATGGCAACCTTTACCTGATGTTAAAAGCATGATGAATCCATATCGTCAGCTAGTGTGCTCTACCAGGGACTCAATTTTCGGATACATAAATCGTATCAATCATTTTATGTTAAAAAATGCGAGCAAACGTCTTCCAATTACCTATAAAGTTCATATTAATAAAGTAATTACATTTCCTCGACATGCACATTGCACAAGCAGTGCTATACACCAAGAAAAATCGCATGCGAGTAATTCTCATGCTGCGCTGGTCTTCTCTAGGCTACTTTTTATTTGTCTTGTTACTGTGTTAGTTATAATAACTCCAAGTTTACTCCAAAGTTGCTATGACCTAGTTGAATGGAAGTTAGCCAATTTAATATTAAATTTCGTTTGAACAACAAGTTTCGAATAGTGAGTTCTATGTTATCTTTTTCTTGTATGTTTTGATGTCAAACGTTTCTATATGAGCATATTATTTGAATATCAATTGCCACTAAGATACGAGAACAAAGGGTGTCACTCAATGTTACTAATTCGTTGCGCGTTTTCCCCTTTGGACCGAATAAACATAATCCGGCATTTTATATGAGATAGGTTTTCTTTCTGGATTTTACAAATAATATAATTGGGAAGTGGTATCCTAGGAGGACCGCCTCTGATTCCGAAAGAAGACAGGATATTTCTGTTATTAAAATCTCATCAACTTCTCTGTAGCCTGTAGCTTTACATGAATTGCACTGAACGTCAGAATGTTTTCGATCCATGTGAAGCTTTGGCGTGTTCGATCTATACATATGTGATTTTTGCGCGCTAAGCATTGAAATCTTGCAGCAAGCGTTTTTATTAAGTAACACCCCCATGGGGATTTAAATATTTGTTTTCCTATCTAACTGGAGAGGTTCGATTAAATGCAGCTGTGTAGAAACAGGTAGTGAAGTTCTTGTCAGACATAGACTTATTGCTAAGGTATGCGAATAATAAAGCTGAAATTGTACAGAACGAAACTGATAATTATTGCTTTAGTTCAAATATTATTTCGTCCATAATGAAGGAAGGACGATTATTACTGGTAAGTATACAAACGGTTGTAGACATTTGTCGGTAAACATTGCGCTACCGTATGAGTTCGTACCGTTCGTAAATAGCATCCGATGCAATAACCAATACCCTTGCACTATAATGTAAGGATCCGAATTCTGGATGCTTTTTGGTACTCACAATGTAACTATGTACGGTTTTGATGTTCTGTACCGCATCAAAAGGGCCCATGTTTGCATTATGATTGTAAAAAATGTCCAGAATCTATGTGAATATGTGATTGCGGCCATTATAACACCATCATATTTTTTTTCATGTGCAGATACACCTACTCATATCTAATTAGCAAATATCAGCATAAATTATATTGCCTATTAATACTACTCATGCTTTCCTTCACCCTTATTGTAACGATATTCATTTTACAAGACGCGGATTGAAAAAGTAAGGAAGCTACGCTCGCAAACTTCTAATGATTCTGCCCTTACAGACCTGTTGTGCTCGCCAAAAAAAAGCGCTCCTTACATAAAAGTTGGGTTTCGTTCATTCAACAAAATGATAACATTTGCACCCATTATAATTTCCTTTTTTTTTTGTCATTTGACCTCGAATACAATTGATTTTAAAACCAGTTTGGAAGGGCTATTTCTTACGTACAAAACAAATTTGACAACCGTGAGACAGGTTTTTCGTAACTTTGTGTACCACCTAGGTCAACACGCTCGACCGATGTCTCTGTATCGACATTTGTGGCTTTTCCCAACTTGTCTTTGTTTCGAGTTTTCAATTATATAGGAGTTTGCCTCGTTAACAACTTAAAACTAAATCAGTACGCGTTTGACGCACTCCTATACACTAAAAAAACAATTAGTGTGCGAAGACAAACGAAATAAATCATTTACTTAAAATACGAAATCACATTCAACTAACTTTCATTTTCGTATCCTTCTTTTGCGATATACGGAATCCTAAAAAGTTTTATATTCCAGAAATTGAAGCAGTTTTTTTATACCTTCACATTTAAAAAGCATTTTATATTGATACGGGTTCTTACTTTACGTTCCGTGAACAAAATATTACTACTATTTGGATTAGAATATTAATAATAGAGTAGGAATTTAGCTGAATAGGTACCTTGCTTAATAACATTTTGAATATTTCAGTTTCCTCTTTTCTGTGGTATACTTGTTTACTTCAGCAAAAATATTTTTGTGTTAATTAACTTTGCCATGTTTTGCATTTTTGGTCAGGATAAAATAACTAGGAATTGGCCAGAATTAGTGCCACAGTTAAAATGACTGAAATGATGTGGTCTACATTTACAAGTAACATTAACCATCCGTCCGGTGTCTGACTTTAATTTCTAACGGCACTTTAAACGTCATCTTTGCTAACATTTGAGCCCGGTAAAGTAATTTGACAGTTGTCATAGGTGAAAGTAGGGGAAGTATCAAGATGCTCACATTTTCAACCACTCCTAATCAGTTTGAAGCGTTGAGATGTTGAACATCAACAGAAATTGAAGAAATCTCGTGGCGAAAAGCCCGCACAACAGTAGTGCAGCTATCTGCCACAGAACTAGCACTTACATAAGGTTATGTTTCTTTAGAACAGCTGATTTAAAAGGTTACTAAGGAGGACGGCCTGTCTTTAGTGATGAGGTTATTCTGGGCGCAATGAATCCAATAGATTGTAGGCAATTTTTATTCAGTTTTGACAAGTATTACATTACAAATAGTTGGCAAATATACACAAATAAATGACAATGAAAACTTTGAATTTTTGAAATTTTTGTTATTTATATCTTTCGTAATATTACTACATCCTTTGTTTCCATGCTCAACAAGAAACGTTTAAATGGACGATGTTTGTTTGGCGCGGTCCCTATGCCATAAATTATTGTAATTATTGTAGGCCGTGACCATATACACGGAAGTTGGTTGTGGAACAAAAACATTAACACAAACAAAAAATCTATGTTCGAGCGTTTTCAATCGCTTAATGGGGTCGAACGAAATGGCTATTCTTTTAACTTGTAAAGAAAGCGCTCGGGTAGGTAGTCAAACATACCCGTTGATAAAGTAAAGATTGATGTAGAAACTTGTAACTTAACCGAGGAACTTACTTAGGAAAAAAGGTGAAATTCAATACTTAGGAATGAGATCTGAAATGTAGTTAACTATATTCAGTTCGAATCTACCATAGGAATAGTGAAAAGGAAATATCTTTTCATTTATATTACTTAATTGAATTGAATACGTAATTTAATATTGCTTTGTTTTATAATTCACGAAACGTAGCGGTCTAGTCTAATTGCCTCAAAATAAGTAAATAAATTCCGACGATGAGGGCGTGGCCCGAAGACAGATTTAATTAAAGTTTACTTCTGCTTCATTATTATTGAAATTAATCCACGAAACTATACGTTCGGCTGTAATTGAGATTGAATAGAATTGAAATGTTGGAAATCAAAGACGTTGAGTCTGTTCTTCGATGGGGCCATTTTCGAGTTTAGTAGCAATTTGACCACAGTTTGTTCAAATTATTTTGTTTAGATGATCAGCTACAAAAAAGCTTTTATTTCTTCAATTTATTAAAACATTTTTCTTGTTGGTATATTTATACATTTGGCTATTCTGGAACGCCCATACGCCTTCTAATTGCCAAGGCGCATCATTTCCAAAATCCAAATTTACAAAATGGCGGGGTATAAACCTAATCTCCCATTATGAGTGTTTAATTTACCTTGTCTCTGTGATTCTTCAAATTACAGAACCGACAGACGCGACCTCTAAAATTGTAACGTAAAGTACCTACTATGTATAAGGGCAACGTAAAATATAGGGTCCGAACATTATCGTCTAGACTCTAGAAGGAGGAGAGTACTTACTTTTTTATTGTAACATATCCCTTAAGCTTAATATTTCGCTGTTAACATTTCTTCCCCAAAATATGACTCAATGGCAAAACTAAAAATGATCCCCTTTCGATACAATTTGGGTATGTTCGTTAATTTAATGGCAAGTTTTATTTACAATAAGTAAGAATTAAATTCGTCGATTAGGTTTCGAGAGTAGAAAGACATTCTGTTCTAAGCAAAAAGAAAAACGTTTCCCTCAAAAAATTCCACCGAAAATTGGCAGTAAACACGCAAAATACATCCTGTCTGTTGATTGCCCATACAGGCTCATTATTAAAATTCATGACGGAACATCAAACGTCTGCGCATTAACGTCCATTGTGAATTTCATCTCAGCAAAACAGAAATAAGGACGCAAACAAAAACGATAATTTCTATTTGTGGTTGTACCACCGTGACCTTATTCCAGAAGGACCTTCCTCCATTGTCAATGAACGTCTGAGGGTTATTAAGGATAACAAACACAACGATTTTTAATGAATACCGCATTTGGCATTAAAAATGGGATAATTACCGGGAACAAAGGAAAAAAATCATTCTTTTTTACTTCTCTAATTATAAGGCGTCGTTTTTATGTTGTAATGAAAATAAATTGTTTTCAAAGTTAATAACCGTTAATGAGATATACAAAATGATTCATTGTGAGTTTTGCGAAATAAAGGGTCTTTGAAAATAAATTGCGTAATGTATACAATGAGAGCCTTTCATTCTTGAAAGCAACAATTATGAGGTATTTGAATAGCAATGTTCGTGAATCTTTCTCGATTTGTTATTTGCAGGCGTTGGATTTTATGTCGGTTTCGCCAGATGGAGCCGAATTTTCAGGCGTCGTGTGACGTGCTATTTGAATAATAAGCATTAATCACGTACACAAGACCATGACAGAAAAGGGCTCCTCCCCAGTGGACTTTTGGAGTATAATTAATTACCAGGTAGGCATAACGTCACAAGACCGCATCTAACCCTGTTTGCCTTTTAGCCACCACTGTGCACATTGACAGCACATTTTAATAATTACGTACCGAAGATTTTACGTTGTGAAAATGTCTGCCGATATGGACGTGCCTTACAATAAAAGTTACAATGAATCTACAATAGAAAGGAAACAGAATCTATCGCATTTAGATAATAGTGGCGTTAGAGAATTGCTCTAGTAAATTGGATAACATGTACTATGTGAAATTGAAATCCATCACATACTAGAGGTCTACTTCCATTAAATTTGCAAACAGTTACAGCTTCAGACGGAAATATCCAAACACTTTTATGTAATCCAAAATAGATATGAAGAATAAATCGAGTACAAAAAACTTATATACATTGTTATCAGGTGTATATTAGGCAAACGAATCAGAGCGAACTAGTTTTTAAAGGGCAATGGCTCACTTTCAATACAATCGTTATAATTAATCTAGCGTTGCGGCACATCTCTTTCAAAGTAACCAGAGTATGGGTTGTGGTTGTTATTATTGTTCTCATTTCCCTCTCATTTAAATGTTTTTATTAGGTAATCTGCAATTAATCACAAATCAAAGATGTTGCGTTTGATTTTAATTCGATATTTAAGTTCAATATTCTTACGCCATCTATGTCCTTGGTAGTCCACTAATTTAAGGATGGAAGTTATTCTGTAGTAGAGTTCTTTTAGCTAGTTCTTTAATTTTTCCACTAAAGGCCTGTCAAGTGTTATGGATTAAAAATTATAATAATTATTTGTTTTACCGACGCAGGTCGTGCAAAGTTTTCTTTCATTTCTTTCGGTGCAGGCACTTCTTTGAACAAAACGACATTCAAGCATTACTTGTACCATATGGGTTACTCGACATTTTGGTCTACCTTTTACAAGGGATTTACGTGGCTGTATATGTTTGGTAAAGTTTTCTCTTGCTATTTTCCTTTCAGATTTCGCTGACGCTGTTTGCGGATATATTTTACAAGTTGTAAGGCCATTTTTGATATGTACCAAAATTACGCATTACCTTTTGATTTTGATTAATAATTTTTAGCCACCTTACTTCTGGCTTACTCTTTTCTTCATTATTAGCTACCTGATTGTTGTTTTCTACACCGTAGAATTTTGGATTTTCTCAATATTGCGCAAGGAAAATTCATTGAGAGGTTCCACCGGACCACCACCATCTTGTTTATTCAAGCACGCTATAGATGAGTTTCTACATTACCGGCAGATTTCCTACCGTTTCAGTGAAACGAAACCGGTGATCCTACTTTAACCTTGTGACCTACTTACGTGGAATTTGTTTACCTACACTTTGATATACGTTCTTGAATTGTAACTGCAAGTATAACGGAACTCAGAGAACTTATTTCTGTTAGTTTGATTACATAACCGTCTATCGTAGCATCCTTGGTGACAAAATTTCCTGCGTGTGCTTGACGAATTTGGTATCCTGGTGAAGCAGCTTATGCAGCGGTTCTGAGATTGTAGGAAAGTTGACCAATCCCAAAAAGGCTTGGAATTTTATTTTGTTTTTTGGACCTAGTGCGTTTTGCTATTACTTTATCCTTTGTTGGAATAATTCCCGATGCAGATAGTTCGAAACCAAGGTGTTATTTTTTCAGCACGAAATACACTTTTCTCTTGATGATGAAGTCCGCTTACCATTCCTGCCCATCTGCGACAATGATCAGGGGCAAGTGTCATCAGACGTATTTTTACTGCTGGTTGAAACAGCGTTCAATACCAGAAAGTAAAAACAGCAGATGTGTAAAATTATGCCTATATGGTAACCGCAAGTTTAATGTACATTCAAAAATACGCATTCTACGAGATAGCATTCCGATCCTCCACCACGCATTTTTATTTCGGTCTCGAATAGTTTACATTCCAAAGGGAAAATTTGCTCGAATGCAATTTACGGTCGGATTTAAACGATCAAAGAGTTTCGACTGAATTTAATTTTCCAACGGAACTCAAAGAACTCTAATTTAATAATTAATCAAGAGTTAATGCACATCGACGGTTATCTAATATTTCAAAGCGACATTAAACTTACAGAAATCGGTAATTAGTAACTTCTAACCTAAATGTGTGTTAATCAGATCAAGCGTTTTTAATAAGCACAAATCACAAACCACAAAGTGGTTATCAGTTCCCAGTCTATTTAATCCTTTCAGTTCGGTAATACAAACGATTGACACGTTAGAGGGTTTCGTAATGCTTTAAAACTCGATTACTTTTCACAAGAGCTTTGGTTATGTCAACTGCATAGTTCTTTTCCTAGTATGAATTTGAATTAAGTAATCATTTTTTATTCTAAGTCCTTTTCTTTACTTTGATTTGGGTATTTTACACATTTCTGATTTCATATCTGCCACCTACGCCGTAACAATAAAGAATAAGGACCGATCTTTCATGTTACCCTTAAATCCACAATAAAACTTTTTTTATTCCCTGATGGAAATCGACAAAGAGGCAAACAACTTTGGCAGGAAGGCACAAGGATTAACAGAACGTTTTCCAATATGATAATTTAAATTTGTATTTTTCGATGCTTTTGTGTTTGAATCTAAATGTAAATTAAACTGTCATTTAAAAGCAACAAGTTCCGTGCGGGAAGAACTTGGAGTTGATAAGGCTTGAACTACTTTACCACACCCCAGTGAGACACGTCAATTTATTTTTACATAGAAAGAGCGTCGCTTTAAGTAACCTCGGGGCTGAGGTCTACATTTACCTTTTGTATTTTGCTAAGTTTCAGCTTGTTGGGAAAGTATAACACAAACAATCATAATTCATTATCGTTTTCACACATAATCTCCTAATTAATATGTTGCACAAATATGATGGACCGTTTGTTAACAATTGCAAATTGTTTCCGGTTTCCGAATGAACTATTTAATCTCATCAAATGGGGACTGCTACTGGATAAGACTTTCTCTTTCGTTCCTTACGTTCTTTGGGGTGTCGAATAATAATTTTAACTTTGATACTGCCCAGTAGTATGACTTCCTGCAAAAATCGTTAAACATTCGGAAATTACGCTTCTCTTTTGATATTCAATTTCATACAAATGAAGTCTTCCCGGTTACACAGCGTTAGGTGATTTAAATGTTTAGCCTCGGCTTGGTGTCACGATAAATTTGTCGTAGAATCGGTTTATGTCTAATTCCCACTTAATGAGTAATCCTTTAGAATCCAAGGACTTGTTGGTACCTTGTCTGTATCCATTAGTTCTAGTAGTTAATTAGCAATTGCAAAATTAAAACTGTATGTATGGCGCGGTGACGTGAAACCGTAACTGCGGCACTAAGGGTTCCTGATTCGAATGGGCATCGATATTTATAAATGTATAGTGTGTTGGGTTGGTAGAACAGCCTTGAATGAAACCCCGCCCACTTAAAAATAAAGTCCAAAAATGAATAAATAAATATATGGATTATGTGTTAGTTTATTAATGATCTGAATTACTGAACCATCTTTAAAAAGGTTGTTGTCGCAATCGTAGATAAAGCGTGACACGGGTTACATCTCAGGGTGGGGGAATCCCTGATTGTTTAATTAAATTTTTAACTTTGTACGATGTTAGATTTTGCCCAAACTGTTCAACAAGAAAAAATCGGAAGCTTACGGAAGATTTGCCCCTTTTTTTATTCCTGAAAATCGAACAACCTTGACTGGAGGTTTCCTATGGTACAAAACAATGCGGCCTTTCTCGAAGGGATGGTGCTTTAGAGCTGGAAGAATGAAACCTGGATCTTCGGAATACTGCTGGGTTTCTTTGTACGATTACCTCTTCTTATGCGATTGGTCGAGGGCATTCAGCTGTCTACGTTTACCGTATCCTTGAAACCAACTTTCCGCTTTGGCAATATAATGTATTATTAGTAGCCCACTGCAAGACCAAACCGAAATTGATTTCATTTGTATCTTGGACCTTTCGCTCTCGATGTGGAAATTTTTAAATGTTTGCAACTGTGACGTTACTTCCGATTTATTCGCTGGAAAAGTCTGCTCCTACTTTTAACATTTTTCGATAGTTCTAGATACGAAATCTACCACACGCTGGTGGTACCTTATGAGTTCGGGTTTCTTGGGTGTTTATGATAATCATTTCTGAACGGGTTTATGAAACGTCCGATTAATTTATCGTCCACGCCAAGTGTCAAAAATACTATTATTTCGAACCACGCCTCGTGGGATACGATTAAAACCGAATCCCCTACCGCTATCTCTCCTGGACGTGTCCCTACTAACATGTCTACACAATGGCACACAAGTTAAATCGACCATCTGTAATCGTTAACCAATCGGATTCGTTTCCCTACCCCAATTATTATTAAGTGTGTTAAGGCCATCTATTAAAACAGAAAATTTAGCGCTTCACACGTTGCTCCCTATTTGGTCGTAGAAGACATTAAGATTGTGCTACTGCCCGTCAGACTGGCGCAGACAAGTTTTTCTAGGCAATTAACCGGTCACAACGCGTATGGAAACCAAAATATAGGTCACCAATTTTATTAAGAACCCATTCATTTTTGAATAATTAGACCTAAAATGGAAACCTGAAATTAATCGTTTATTCTGCATTACCAAAGTATTTATGGACCAGGACTACATGGCTTACGGTTCAGGATCTTCACCATTTCTGGTGATCTACTTCTTAAAAAAATACTTTAAATATCGCGAAAACCCAAGACTCTCTTGCAACACGGTTCCATAGTTGGAGAGTAGCGCTTGGGCTCGGTAATTCACCACTCATTTTGTAGTATTTTTACCGTCATTAAATATCGGAGAAAAACTTTAGATATTACCTGTTTGACATTTTCTGGGTTGGTACCCTCTACCGAGAGTAACATGAAAAAATCACAATAGTGTGAAACACATCGCAATTATTTCCAGATGTCCCTAATCTTTCCTAACGTAATCTGACTAAACAATAAATCGCTCAATTTAAGAGATACTCATGATAATTTGATGTGCAAGTTTTTCTAAATAACTTCTGAATAAGGCATTAACCTCTAACTTTTTCTCACACTTCACAATGACGAAAATGCCAAAATGTCTGGCACAGGAGCAAACTCGACATTTACAAAAACCATACACAATACACGTTACAAACGTTACAAGAAGTAAGCATAGGTTACCTACCTGTATGTGACTCCGCCGACTGTTGCTCCTAATTCCCGAATCCTTCTAACTATTAACCGCATAAGTCGTACTAAGTTGATCATCTAAAAAAATGGAAGATAAACGATGCGGTACATCTAAAGATCTCTTTGGCCTATCTAGCGCGGGAATCGCGACCGTTGCGCTCCTACTCCGCTCCACCGGTACTATATCGAAGTTAGACGAGCGTCCTCTCTGGATCGATTACTCGTAACAGGATAATTCGCATCGAAATTTCGTACTATAATATTTATACCAGAATGGTTTGCTCAATGATAACTCGCACCAAAGAAAAATCGCACTAGCATAATTTGACCACTAAAATTCACGGTTCTTTATTTATTACCCATTTTTAACAAGCAAAAAATTGTGCCATTAATTAAGTAATAAATTACTGTATGAACGTTTTGTAACAGTCTCCCCTTTTGAGGGACCCGGAACCAAACGAAATATCGGTTCCAGTTCTGTTCATATTTAGGCGAAAATATTTATGAACATTCCGGTCCGGTTTCGGCCCTAAAAAAATAACGGTTCTGTCTTTTCGGTCCCTAACGGTTCTTCTCCGTTATAGGCTTTTAGAAAGTATAGCATTCAAAAAATTCATTATAACAACGTGATTTGTTAATTAATAGTTGTGAAAAAGAAGTAAAAAGTAATGAATGTGAATGAACGTGATGTATTGTCAGTGTAGCTCATTTACAGCGACAAGGAGAATAATGAAGGAAGAGGGAAATATGTATTTAAACTTAATTTATTAATAAAAAACAAAAAAAAATACACAAAACTTATGTAAAAAAATTATGTGTGGAGTAGAGTAGTGTAGAGTAATATTTTATCAATTTTTACGACGTGTTTGCCGGTGCGCCCTTCAACTTCCAATAACTTGTTAAGAACCGAAAAAAACCGAAAAGAACCGAAAAAATAATAGGGGTTCCCGTTCCTTAATAAGTTTCCATTTCTAAAGGAATAACGGTTTCGGTTCAGTTTTCGGTCGTGAAAAACGTTTTTTGTTTTTGGTTCTTTTTGAGTCCGGTCCGAGTCCCTGCCCCTTTTGCGGCACATTCTTCCGGACGCGTTCCTACTAACACGCCTACAAAATGGCGCTAACAGGTTAAATCGACCACCTTTAATCGTTAACCAATCGGATTCGTTTCCCTACCCTAATCAAATGGGTATAAAGGCCACCTATTAAAATCCACGGTCGTTTAAAAACTGCAAATTTAGCGCTTCACACGATGCTCCATCGGATTAGTATGAGTAATTCTGTTTTGGTCGTAAAAGATATTAAGATTGTGGTACTGACAGCGAGACTGGCTACGACGCATACGGAAACCAATGATCCACAAAATTTAGATCGCCGATTTTATTAAGAATCCATTATTGACTTACCTGAAACTCGTGTAAATGTATAAAAATCATCGTTTATTCTTCATCACCCAAGTATTTATTGCCCACGACTACATCGCTTACGGTTCAGAATCTTCGAATCGCCGACTCCGTTCAGTTTCCAAACCACCTCCTTCAGAGGGTAGAGGTGGGGTTTCTGTAACAGTTCGATCTGCTGTCTGGTGAGAGTTAGTGGCATTTGGCATATACTTGTCGCCCTCAATATGGGCCCCTTTCTCCTACGGGCATCGGCGTTTGCGCAGTGGAGAGACGGGAGCCGTCATGTTTTCATCAAGTATGGAATTACCCTTGACAGTGACACATGATACTTCCTAAGAGGGACATCCGGTTACTTCAGTAAGGAAATAATGTACGTCGTTGGTGACACTACTTCCAAGATTTGATAACGATCATCCCTGCCTGGAGCTAGTTTTTGTTTGCGCTTTCCTTTACTAATACGTATCTCTCGGCGATGCTGATATTGGTATATACGTTTCTGCGATCTTAGGATTTCTCGTGGCTACTTTTTGCTTCTTGAAGGGTACACATCAACGTCACTAGGTATGGAGTACTTAGCGTACTGAAGTTGTCGAATTCAGAAATTAGTCGTAGATCTCGCTCTGGGTAGTAGCTCTCGCCAAGTTGCCAGACACGTCTGAGGGCCACTATAATCACGCGAGATTGAAGTGCGAACTCGAAATTACAAGCTACGCCAAAACTCTGTCTCCAAGACGGCAGTAATGTGTTAATGTTTCGTTACATATTGTTATATTATTGTATTTCTTAGATAAAAGGTAACAGCCATCGAGCGTATGAGTTCAACACCGTGCACAGATGCAGCATTTAAAAAAGGTTTAGGGAGAGTTTATTTTCGTAATGATATTAATGGCGGTGGTGGTAAAAGCTATAGTCTGCTATATTCCATAAAAAAGGATAGTTATCAAATAAGTACTAAATGAAAATTCCAAACTAATGGGGTTACTTAATCGTGATTTAATATGCAAGATTGACTGACACTAGAAGCAAAGAAATAACAAAACAAGCTAACTAATAATTACCTTCTTTACAAGTTATCGACCTGATGAGTTTAATTGGACAGCCGTGCACCAACCTCAGGTAGGAAGCGTTACAACCAACCTCCTTACTAAGAAGTTTGCTAACCCTATAAACGTTCATAAGTGCACTCGACTGACTACGCACGATACAATATTTCTCTACGTCGTATAAACACATTCATTATTATTGATTCTCATTTCACTAAAAAATTTTTTCAACGTCAATTACCCAGTTCCAATCAAAACTCAATGCATGAGCATACGGAGTAATTTAATAAACCGAACCGAAATAAACCGATTACCTAGTGAAGCACTTGAATGGAATAAAGGGGATTTTGGCTACAATATTGAAATGTATTCGTATTAATGGAGTACTATTTAATAGTCATTTGTAGTGGCATGTTCGTGTAGATATTTTAGTAACAAAATTTTCAAGTTACCCACATTATTCTAGGCAATTTTCCGCAGAAAAGAATTGCTCTGTACTATGAGCAACGTTTTGAAACAGCTAAGAAACCAGCTTGATCCCCCACTAAAGCAAAATTGAGAGAAATCGATAAAGCACAGCTTCATATGGTAAGTATAAATTAGGAAATACGCTTTATGAGGTTTGCAATGGGAATGGTCCTCTTCAAACAATGTTGGATTCATTTACTATTATCGCCTCTGGGCTTAGAAGTATTAATTACGGCACATGTTCTATTTTGAAGCTAAGTACGTGCATATTAGTACAACAAAATATTATATGCAAAGCAACGTATACTGTAACACTAGAGGCAAATAATTTGAAAATAATCATTTACAAACCACTATACCTAATATAAACAGAAGTTTAAAATACGTACCTCAACTTCACACGTCTGATAAATGGGTATAAATCCATATACCATAAAGACAGAAATTTTAGATTGTGTTCATATTCACCTTGGCAGATTACGATTTTAGTTCTAAGTTGAAATTACATTGCACGTGACATGAGCTAACAGCTTTCCATTACAGTTTGACGGGTTTTCATTAGTTTTACAAGTTGGTTGCTATTGTTGCCCATAAAAGTCAATCTAACGCGATCATAGTATTGCTATACTTACAATGTAGCGTAAACAGACCGTGTGATGTTAGTGAAAAACTCATTTCGCGCTTTTTGTTAATGCTGAAAAGCGGGCATTCGTTTGAAGGAAACCACGAAGATTTTCTGTAATCTGCAACCCGTACAACAAGGTGAGATGGCCAACGGTGGTTATTTTAAAAAATAAATCGTAAGTGTGTTTTTTCAAACAGATTGGATTAATATAACGTAGTTTTGGTGATAAAATTGATAAACGAACCGGTTTTTCGGACTCATCTTTATTTTTGCAAAAAGTGTTGAATTTATCGTCCCCAGGAGGGAGTGAATGCCGTTACGTTACACACTTCCAGAAATATTTTTATAGGAGTTGACGAGCGAAATCTGTTTTTATATCGCTATCTATACACGTTTTATTGCAACGAAGCATTTGATAATTACGATAATTGACTTGAATAACATCGCATTTTTACCCAAAACGGCCATTTTTGAGTTTCGAACTGAAGGACATCTGTGATATATTGTTAAATTAACCTGCATAGAAATTAATTTTAGTTGGCGGCTTGAATTACTCAGTTGTTAAACCGTCTTTCCTACTGGACTGCTTCCATGCTCGTAGGACCTCTTCAGGAAGACAAGATTCAACCAAAGGATACAATAACGTAGCGTAGTCCTTTTTCATTACACCCAATGAATTGAGTGCCCGTAAATGCGATCCCAATTTGTCATATAAATCTGACAGTTTCGGTTTCCTTGTGTCAGACGCATTCTGAAGTACAAGGGCTAAACTCTCGTACATAAAACTGTTTCATGAGATCATCTCGTCCGAAACGGTTCTTCAAACTTTCTATCGCTTTTTCATAATTATCTCCCGTCGGAGGAAAACTGGTTACAATATTCTTGGCGCTAGATTTTTCGACTGTAGCCTGTAACAAGTATTGAAACTTCACTTCATTGCTTAAAGTCGGATCTTCGTGATACTTTTCAATTGACTCCAAAAAGGAAGCCATTCTTTTACCGATCCCTTGAACTTCGGTATCTTTAATTTCGGTAACGCTTTCTGTGTAAATGACGGAACGATTTCAGGAGATAGTGTTGCAGATGCAAGAAATTTATTCATTGCGATATTCGCGTCGATAAATTTTTTATGGTACGTATCATCTGATTCCAATTCAGCACTAATTTCATCTTCCGACATGTCACTCTGAAACAACTTTTTGTTATAATGTTCTTGACTGATGTCTAATTCTTTCAGCCGTATTTCTAGTAATTGAAACGCGCTTTGCTTAACGTCCAAAGTGGTTTCCGTACAAACCGTCTCCATAAATGTATTGAAAGCTCGAGTAAAAGCACCGCGGGCTACAGTACGTCGTTTTTTGAGTGGTTCAGTCATCTTCAACGATACAAATTTGACAATCTCTATTACTTTTTGTTGTACACCACCTAAATTTACCCACTTGTCCTGTCACGGTCGCCACTTGTTAAAAACTAACACTCTGAGGAACGGGGCCGCTAATTTGGTGTACCAACACGCTGATATACGTCGCTTCTTCAACAAGAAATCAAATAACATACGGTTAAAGTGATCACTTTATCTATCCATACGGTTAAAGCACGGCTTAGCCTACTCATTAAAACCTATGAAAATGTCATTTTAACAATTATGCTATAAAATAAAACAAATTTTGCCTGCGAAATTTGTTGCCGGAGTGTTTTGAGATGACATCCGGGGATGCGTCCGCGGAGTACGGATATGAGATTGGTGCAGTTGCGCAATTTTTAAGGTTAGGTCGAAGTTCTTTTCCCAGTAAAGGGTTCGTGAGAAGGTATAATTGCATAGGATAGGACGACGTGGTTGCTGAATTACTTGTCCATTTGCCTGAAATTGGGATGCCGGAATAAAATAGTTTGGGTTTTTAGCGGAGTTAATGGCGATTCTACAACGGTTGGCCCACTGCGAGAACGGGAAAGTTGATGAGGGCGCCGCCTCTCTACTGTAACAACTCGTGGTCCAAAGAGCCGTGTCGTCAGCGAACAGGTTGACGGTCACGTTGCCCGAACATGGGATAGGAGTGTCCAAGAACGAGGCGATGGTGCATTTGCCTAGGTTAAAGGATTTGGTGACGTCGGTGTGGAGTTTAAACAACGGGTCATGTGTGGAGCGTCCTGGGCGAAATCCGTACCGGTTAGATGGGGAAAGATTTTGGGATTCAAGTTGTTTTCTGAGGCGGGTAGCAATAATTTCAGCCTGTTGAGTCTATCAGGACCAGGGGCACTGAGTGCATCAAAGAATACCGATAAATCTTAACTGCTTTGGTGCTTTGGTAGCTTATTTTAACAGAAGAATCATCAAAACCACTGTGACATAGCTCGGAAAGTGCCTTTCGCCAATCCACCTAGTTTTTACAGAGCACATGAAAGGTGGGTTCACTTGACTTAGTCCAAACAACTTTAAGCAACAAAAATCCACCATCAATGACATTGCATTATAGTAGGTAAATAATTTTTTTAATTCTATTACAAATTTGTATATAGGTATAAATCTTTCCATAGACGTAAGGTGGTGATTGGAATTGCGCCTCCAGAAGTCCTATTTTGATTGAGATTGCAATGTATCTCAGCTATTTTGAAAGATTATCTTGCGGTTTTCGCGACCCTATTCCACTTTTGCTGAAACTTTTAATATCACAAACAGGATCAATCTAATTACGTTTATTTTTTAGATACAGGGTGAAAACGAAAAGTTTGACATGTTGGGATGTTACTACCCAACCCATGTAAGATAGAAAAAGGGAGAAACTGTCTATTTTAGATATTTTTACGTAGAATGCAGTAGCGTAGTAACAACATTTTTTGGCCTACATTTTCTGAGATTTGAACCAAAGTTTGTGTTGCTTTAAATGCAACACTCTGTATATGTTAACGCCGATTTTTTGCATTCTTTTTCCTGGTCGCATTGATGTATCAAAACGTACATTTTTTTAAATTTTAGCCATGAACTAAAAATAAAAACCTGATTTTTTAGGGTTTTTAAATAGTAGGGTTCATGGAGATTTTCTTTTTTTATTGTGTCCATGGTAACCAAGGCAACCGATACCAATCAATAAAAAAGGCTGACGGTAATACAAAAATTCTTTAAAGCATGATATAGTATATAAATAGGGATACAACAAAGTATCAGTTGTGATACATCAAAGAATGCAAAAAATTAAAATAATATCAACCTTGGGTCAAATCTCATAAAAGATGGTCCAAACATTTTTTAGCTATGCCACTGGATTCCACGTAAAAATATCTAAAATAGGCAGTTTTCACCTTTTTCCTATCTTAACACGGGTAGTAAGGTATGATAACATCCCAAAAATTCAACATTTTCATCCTGTATCTCAGAAACAAACGTAGCTAGGTTGATTCTGTTTGTGGTATTAAAGTGTCACAAGCAAATGGTACATTACAATAACATACAATTATTGACCATATGTATAGTTGTTTACCACATGTGCATGTGAATTAGAGTAGTTTTAAGAATTTTAGTTAATGTAGACTTCACAGGCATTCCCCATTTCGTGCTATCAGCGCCGTTAGCTTGGCACCCACTCCGACTTTGGCCGTTTAACTAGTTATTGTAACGAACATGTGTAAGTAATAATAATAATAATAATAACCCAAACGCAAAGTCAAAGAAACACTTACACAATAAACTCTATTTAATAAAAGTACAGAAATTATTATAATGATATTTTTGTTTTGTTTTCTTCTTTCCTGATAGCGTTGACTATTGTGGCCATTAATAGCTATGTTGTATAAGTATGAATTACATACTATCCCTAGATTTCCAATGTGAGTGTGCGAATATTTATTTTATTTTTTAATTTTTATTTTTCTTTAGAACCCTACATAACTTCACTAGACACAGACACAGACACTAATCGTTACTTGATTTTAATCCGTGCGATTAGTTAACCAGGCTAGACCTGAGTTCTCACAAGAAACACCGATGATAATATAGTATAATAAAATAATATAATAAAATCTAAAATCAAAACAAACTGCGGTAAGTGCATGTCGTAACGCTTCTCAGGCTCGAGTCGTTAACATGAAAGCAAATGGTGCTCACAAAGCACTTATTTGAACTCAAAACACCAGTAGGGACTTAAGTCGCCTTTACAATGTTACAACACAGTAAGCTACAATGGGGTGAACTGCGAAAAAGGGTAAACTACGACGCGATAAAGCTTTATGATAGTTTATAATAGTTATTTAAATTATACTGTTTATGTGCACCAGGAGTCGGAACGCAATTTTGGTCTCTCTTCGATTGATGTTGGAGTTGAAGTAACTTTAGGACCGCCCACTGCAGACTGCTATTCGGATTTGGGTCAGCCAATCACAGGCAGGCTTCAGTGCGACTTCTTTGGTACCCTCAAAGCACACGGACCGCGCTCAGAATAGAAAGTGTGTTACGACGACTAGGAGAGGGGTTGCAACTTCCACCCCACCATCCACTAGCGCCCTATTGGCCGCGTCGCCAGACGCCTCTACCGGAAATCGTTTATAAGCAGCGCACCGACAGGGGAACTTCACTTGTGCCTGGGCAAGCCTACCTTACCCTACACAAGCGACTGAGGCTGGTCGCTTGGGCTCAAGTACCGTCTCCGCACGCCATCACTTCCCGGCTTGACCGTAGTCAAGTCCGGCGCCATCCCACGTGCCAGAAGCGATCTTATATATGTACATATAGCCTCTGTATTATTTGTAAATATTGTGTAATATACGTTTTCAACCTCCGTTTGCCACTTACGTTACCCCGCCTGGTAACAATTGGCGCCCATACGTGTGAGTCAACCAGCAGCATCGCGCTCTGAGGATCTACGCCCACGCTCCCGCGACAGCCGACGCGCAACACCATGAATACGAGGAGCAGGAACACCCCGACGTCCAACTCCGGCGCCGACGAAGGTATCGACACTCAAACAACTGAGATGACCCCGGCAATCAACCCCGGTCTGGACCCGGCAACCCCGTCCAGTGGCGCCCAACACTCTCAACACACCCTCGACATGCTAAAGGCGCTGACCGACGCCCTCCAGAACGCGCAGATAACCGCATCACCGGACCTACCGACCTTCAGCGGCGACCACCTGGAGGACCCAACAGTCTTCTTCAGCACGCTCGAGCAGACAATCCAAACCACCGACCCGACGGAAAAGTTAAAAACAGCAGCAGCACAACTAAAAGGGGAGGCTGCGAAATGGTGGAACAGTTACAAGGCATTTTCACCGACATACAACGACCTAAAGAACTACACCCGCGAAAAATACGACAGCAGCAAGATTCGCGGGAAGATGCAATCAGAATTCTTCGGCCGAGAACAAGGAGCAGAGTCGCCGCAGCAATTCCTCCAGAGGAAGGCACAGCTAGCAAAACGGCTGAAGATCCCGATCGGCGAGCACCTCGAGCTACTGAGAGACCTGCTGCACCCACGCATTAGAGTAGCCTTTTTAACCACAACACCCACTTCACTCCTCGACTTGGTGCGTCACGCCGAGGAAATCGAAAACTGCAACAAAGCGCTACCTCGAAACAACCAACCCAGACCATCGCCACCAACCCCCGCCGACAGACCTCCCAACACACCAAAGTGCCACCACTGCCCGGAATATCACTTCCACCGAGACTGCCCAGTACTGACCCGCCGCCGAGACCAGGGAAACGGGGCAGCGGTCGGGAACAATGCCCGGCCGTCCACCTAATCCAGACTGCGACCCGACCCAACCTACCAACGCTGGCAGTCAAGGTACGCGGAAAAAGCGTAAGAGCTCTCCTCGACTCCGGATCATCCCATAACTTCATCCAGAAGGAGCTCGCGTGGAAAATCCACCATAGCAACCACCAAACAGCCGGCCTAGCGAATCCCCGCCATCAGCTGGAAGTCATCGGCACATCCAGAGTCGAGTACACGCTCAACGACAAGCAAGAATCGGACGACTTCCTGGTGACACCAAACCTTGTCGTGCCCATGATCTTGGGACAGAAGTGGCTCCAAGAACATCGAGCGGTGCTGGATTACGAGAGAGCGTGCATCCACTGGGGAACCCATACAAGGCAGACAACACACTGGGACCAAGCTCCGAACCGCGGCCCAACAACGAGCGACTCCATAAACTTCGCCGGAGTCAAGCACGGGTTCCAACCACCACTCGATCGACGCCTGGCCACACTGCTGGAAACTTCGGTAGCACACTGGCCGATCCTGCAACGCCCACAACAACAGCATCCACCACACATCGCATCCGAGTCACCAAAACAACGCCCTTCCGACTTCCGCCATATCGACATTCGCCAAACAAAAAGAAGGTCATCGCGGATGAAGTGGAAGCTATGTTAGCAGCGCAGGGAGCCCAGCACGTCCGAATATTGCTCGCCCATCGTCATAATTCAGAAAAAAGACGGCCGCCCGAGATTCTGCATCGACTACCGTCGTCTAAACGCCATCACAAAAGACGAGAGCACCAACCTGCCAGTCATACAGGAGACCCTCCGAGACCTGGGGACGGCCAAAGTTTTTTCCAGCCTGGATCTCAAATCAGGCTACTGGCAGGTGCCGCTAGAGACGGAATCCCGACATCTCACCGCGTTTTCAACCCCTGATGGAGCGAGTTATCAATTCAAAGTAATGCCGTTCGGGCTCAAGAATGCACCTGCTACGTTCCAGAAGCTAATGACCCAGGACGTTCTCGCCGGGTATTTACGGAAATTCGTCATGGTATACCTGGATGACATAATAATCTACTCAGACTCCTGGGACGAGCACCTCAAACATCTACACCTCGTGCTGGAACGACTGCAACGCCACAAACTCCGCTTGTCCCTCGAAAAGTGTCGCTTCGGGGGGCAAACGATCCAATACCTGGGCCACAACATCACGGCGAACGGGAACCGCCCGTGCCAGGAACACATCGAAGCAATCCGGACCGCAGACCGGCCCACCTCGAGGAAGAAGCTAAGAAGTTTTCTAGGATTGACCAAATGGCTACGAGAGTACGTGCCCCGGTGTGCCGAATTACAAGCACCGTTGGATAACTTACTAACAAAGAACACCCCTTTCCGATGGACAGCGGCAGCCGACGTCGCCTTTAGCCAGTTAAAAGCAGCACTTAGCAAACCACTCCAACTCAGCCGTCCGGACTTCGCCACTCCATTCGTGCTGCAAACCGACGCCAGCGAAAACGGGATTGCGGCCGTACTCTTTCAAGAACCCCACCCCGGAGAGAAAAAAATTATCAGCTACGCCAGTGCCAAACTTAACCACGCGCAGAGACGCTACCATATCAACGAACAGGAGTGCTTGGCAGTAGTGTGGGCCATTAAACGATACCGGCCATATCTGGAAGATAGACGTTTTACGTTGAAGACAGACAGCCGCGCTCTCCTGTGGCTGGATCGCACAAAAGACGAAAAGAGCAAGCTAACTCGTTGGGCATTACGGCTCCAAGAATTTACATTTGATGTGGTCCACTGTCCGGGGAAAGAAAACGAGCTTCCAGACCACCTGTCCCGCCACCCATCAGCAGAAGAAGCCGAAGAAGCCACGGCAGAAGACGTAAACCGCATGCTGCCACCTACGACCACACACGAGTCCAAACAAACCAACAGCACCCCGGTAATCGCGGCAGTGGAAGTGGCCAATTTGGCGGACCATGTGAAGGAGTGCCAAAAGACAAACGGAAACGCCATCGTTCTGGTACGCACCTGGCACAGGATACAGCAGGAAGGACCAGCGACACCAGCACAAGCAAGGTTCAACCGGGATTACACGGTGGACAACGGTTACCTCTACCGCAAAGCACCCCAAGGGAACCTACTCGTAGTCCCCTGCAGCCTTCAACCAGCGGTACTAGAAGCGTACCACAACGCAGCCACAGCTGGACACCCAGGAGCCGAAGAAACGGAACGGGCCATAATGACACATTACCACTGGGCGAAACTGGGAGACACGGTGCGGAATTATGTACGAGCATGTTGGATTTGCGCGGCAGTCAAAAGAGGCCCGGTCCAGGACGCCACCGTACGCCCACGCAAACCCACACGACCCTGGGAAGCGGTTTCCGTAGACTTGATGGGCCCCTACGACGCCACACCTACAGGCTACCGCCAGATAGTCGTGATCACGGACCTCTTCAGCATGTGGGTGGAGGCATTTCCAGTAAAGGAAGCAGTCGCTCCAACAGTGGTCAGAATCCTGGAACACGAGGTATTCGCACGCTATGGTTTCCCGAGAGCGATCATCTCAGACAACGGACCGCAATTCACATCAGTGACATGGGACGCGGCACTTCGGAAGTGGGGAGCAATGCACTGGACGACGCCCATATGGCACCCGCAGGCGAACCCCGTCGAACGCCGGAACCAAGAAATCAAAAAGGGCCTCCGCACTCATCTGGTGGGACAAAGCCCCAGCGCCTGGGCGGCCGTACTACCCATTGTCATGTTCACGTTACGTACGAGGAGAAACGCCGCTACTGGACTCACGCCGAGCCACGCGCTGCTAGGCTACGACCTACCCAGGCCAGGAGAGTGGAAAGCCAGGGATCGACCACCTCCACCGACAGGAGAAGCCCGAGAGGAGGTCGTACAGACGGTGCACAGGAACCAGGCACGATCCCGCAGCCGGTACGCGAACTACGGGCCAGCCCGCACCCAGTACCAAGTAGGCGACGGAGTGATGGAAAGATCCAGGGACCAACACTCCGGGAACTTTCACATGAAGTACACAGGTCCCTACACCATCGAAGCGCTGGCGGGCACAAACGCGTACTGGATAAGGCGAGGAAACGAACTGGTAAAGGTGCACGTACACGATCTACGCCCTGCACCCAACCAACCCACCCCGGCACCAGTACCGGAACTTCCGCCAAGAATCATTTCACCGACGCCACCACGGAACCAACGACAACCCCGTCACCGCCGTTTGCTACAGCGCCTGCACCCCGCCGTCGCAACCCCTTTACAGGGGGGGGATACTGTTACGACGACTAGGAGAGGGGTTGCAACTTCCACCCCACCATCCACTAGCGCCCTATTGGCCGCGTCGCCAGACGCCTCTACCGGAAATCGTTTATAAGCAGCGCACCGACAGGGGAACTTCACTTGTGCCTGGGCAAGCCTACCTTACCCTATACAAGCGACTGAGGCTGGTCGCTTGGGCTCAAGTACCGTCTCCGCACGCCATCACTTCCCGGCTTGACCGTAGTCAAGTCCGGCGCCATCCCACGTGCCAGAAGCGATCTTATATATGTACATATAGCCTCTGTATTATTTGTAAATATTGTGTAATATACGTTTTCAACCTCCGTTTGCCACTTACGTTACCCCGCCCGGTAACAAGTGGGAATCTTCTTCGGTTATTTCGAAATCTTCTTAGTTTCCTCCGAAATGTCGTGAAGCTTCGACTTAGATACGGTCGCTCGATGAAGATGGTTTCGCTCAGTTCTTTACTTTTATTTTCTTTAAATTTCGCCTAAATTCGCTTATTACAAGAATACGCACTTATGGTTTACGGGCGCGAACGGCACAGATGTTGCTCCGTTCGTTCTACTAGGAAGATTAATTATTTACAATGACTCGTACTTTGACCTTAGCGTTAAACTCTATACTCATAAGCAGTAATTGACTTTATTTACATAGCATGAACGAAATTCTATTTACACCGCGATCATTACTTAAATTTAAATCTAATTTTCTTCCTGATTCATGGCGGCCGTATTTAAAATCCAAATTCGGATACAATGAACTGAAATAAATAAATACCTTTTGATGCATTAATCTCATACATCCACATTCACACTTAGGAGTCATGAATCATGATTATATGACTTACCCTTTTAATTACGTAAAATGAACTTTAAAACTAGCCTGTACAGAAATAGTGTTACACTACACACACTTCAGATCAAAATTGCAATGGTCTATGCTTTTCTTTCATACCCTACTTGTGTAAGTTGAAATACTGAATGCCATTATCATTATAGTAATTATTATAATATAACCGTTGCATCAGTTATCAATCAAGATTTACTCGCAAAAGGACACGAAATTACTCTCAGTGAGAATGAGACACCAAGTCAATATATGATGCAGTATATGTTAAAGGGGTAGTTTTAATGAAGCTGCGATTAATTAAGATTATACGATTATATTTAGAATTTTAAATGTTGGCTTTATACATCCAACCCATCAAGCTTTAATTTCATAGTTTATGCGAGCGAAAGCTTTTATTCGACGTTTTTCCTTTCAGAGGTTCCCATATGCGCTTGAGAGGGGAAAACAAAGAGAATTCCATGTGCATAATCCTCGTTGTAAAAGATTTACAGTTAGCACATGAAATTCACCTCTTTTACGAGCGACCCGAATGTTATATACTTTAATAGGTTAAAGAGCTATTCTCTCCCTATCTTTCACATACACATCTTTTCCTACGATAAACCTAAGGGCAGGGCAATTTTAATTTAATTGAAAAACTGAAACAGCTATTGTAATGAAACTTCCATGTAAATAATAATACCGTATAAAAGGAGACGCTTTAGATAGAGTTTCGCAAGCTTTTGAGAAATGTGGCTGGTATATAAGGTACACTTTATCTACTGTTTTATAACACCATTAAATTGAAAAAAAGGTTGTTTTTTATTTAAATGTGTTTTGTACTAGAGTTTCGTTTTATCTAAATAGAAATCGTTACTTTACTTCCGATTGTTTTGTTATAATTAGATGGAGTGTGGGTAGGTATATTATAGTAAAATTCCTGCTTAGCCCACTCCTACCTTTACGGGGTAGGTATAGTGTAAAGTAAAACTTTTCCGTTTTCCTAGGGGAAATGTGTTGTGAATCAATGTTCAATGGGGAGGTTTTGTGATTATTCGTTATCGTGTATAAACCCAAAATATTTTACGATTGTATACCTATTCTATTCAAAGGTTTATCATTTACCTAACGACATCTTCTTACCTAACGCCCTGTATGCCACGGCAACCTGTAGCGCGCGGCTGTCTTGGTAGAGATTAGTGTAGCTAGACTCTAGAGAAGTTAGTATAAGCAGGTAAGGAACCACCTCGGGAACAACATTTAATTTTTCATTGTGGAAGTATACAAAGTATCTGTAAACATTACTATTTTATGCAACAATATACTTTTTGATGAAAAGTACGCACGTATAAGCCTAAAAGGCGTTCTTCTGTCTTTTACTTGGTTCATAGTTGGTTTACGATTGTCGATTATGTGTAGTCTGACATAATAAAAAAATGTTTCAAAACCCACTCTTGTGTGTTGCCGCGTAACACAACTGTAAATAATAAATTAAACAAATATAGCAAACGAGCTCCTGTGTATCGTGTATGACTATAGCATGTGCAAAACCAAATTTTAAACCTGATGTTAGTTTTGCTTTTATTTAAAGTATATATGTATGAAATTTCATTTAATTGCTTCCATAAATAAGAAAGTTGGCACTGCACACCTTACACAATTCCAAATTTGAAAAATGGCACTACATTTGCTTTTATACAAGTGGCTATGTATCAAATTTCATTTGAATGTCTCCATAAATATGAAAGTTGGCACTGCGCATGCGCAAAACTAAATTTTGAAACTGGCGTTAAATGTGCTTTATTTCAAGTGACTATGTATCAAATTTGATTTAAATCCCTCCATAAATAAAAAAGTTGGCACTGCGCATGCGCAAAACCAAATTTTCAAACTGGCGTTAAATTTGCTTTTATTCCTTGAATAAGAAAGTTTGCAATTCGGTCTGCAAGTGGTCGAGATGCGCAAAGGACACTGTGAATGCTGATCGATTAGGCTCACCTTTTGGAATTGTGTTTTATATGGCTAAAGTTATGCGCATATTGAATTTCATGCAATTCGGTTCATAACTAACGGAGATGTCAAAAGGGCCTACTTTATTTTTTGGGCTACATTGCCAATTCACGAACTCCGATCCGATATTGATAAAGAATCCACCTGCAAAATTTCATCGTAATCGGTCCAGTCGTTTATGAGTTATCGTGCTAACGGACGGACGGACGGGCAGACGGACAGACACCGCAAAATTATAAACTCGCTAGGAGCTCGTTAACAAGTAACGGGCAAATATAGACCATAGCAGCTATCAATTAGCGAAAACCCGAAGTCCCTAGATAGCCCAAGGGCCGAGATCTCGATGGAACCATTGAATAATAAATCTTATTATTCAATGATGGAACAGACAGACGACGGAAAATCGAGCGCTACCTCAACTCCGTTGTGTTACGCCATTGAATAAAAAATTAATTTTATTCAATGGTTACGCTAAAAATAAAATGGATACGTCGCGTCGCCTCTTTCACATACCGCATTCATATCACATATTCACATACAATATGGAAAAATAGCAGTGGAACCTTTTATCAAGCATTTCAAACTCCTTTTGCGGTGTCTGTCGGTCTGTCCGTCCGTTAGCACGATATCTCGATAACGAATGGACCGATTACGATAAAATTTAGTAGATGGACTCTTTATCAAATTTGTAGATCGGAGTTCGTCAGTTTCAAAATTTGGTTTTGCGCATGCGCAGTGCCAACTTTCTTATTTATGGAGGCATTCAAATAAAATTTGATACTTAGCCACTTGAAATAAAAGCAAATGTAGCACCATTTTCCAAATTTGGTTTTGTGTAACATGTGCAGTGCCAACTTTCTTAATTATGGAAGTAATTAAATGAAATTTCATACATATACACTTTAAATAAAAGCAAAACTAACATCAGGTTTAAAATTTAGTTTTTGTACATGCTATAGCCGCCATACCCAGGAGCTCGTTTTCTACATTTGTTTAGTTTATTTTGTTTCTGAAATTGTAGCGATAGCTCTAAATTTAAATTTGTTTTTTTCGAATTTTATAGACATAGGTGTTCTTTAAATGTTCGGACAGTTTAGGCATTGCATATCGCAGAAAGTCTGCAGAGTGTCAAAATTACAGAATTGAATTTTTTTAATAAATTGTATGGCTGGGGGAATTGTCCGCCTTAATTGGTGGAATTAATCAGTCCAATTAGCAACTTGCTAATAGTGGAGGTAATTGCTAGATCAGCAATATTTGTTAAAAGTGGTATTCTGTACTGACAAACTTAGCAATGTTGCCTAAAATTGACCCTAGCAATAGGTAAAGTGCTGTTGTTAAGTCTTAGCAAGTGTATTTCACCCGTTCAAATATGGCAGGTGGATGGTTTAAATACGAATTTTTAAACGCTGTTGAAGATTCAATTCTTCCCATAATTCATCTAGTTTTTAATATCGTTTGGAGCAGTTCTTTCATGAACTAACATGGCATTTTTAGTGCATTTTCCAAAGAAGTTGGGTGGGTGCGCTATTGCACCCATTTTCTCTGTCCGTCTGTCCGAGGCCTTAACTACTCTTACAGTTCAAGATATTTAGTTCGTTCTTATTGCATTCGGTAGAGTATAACTCTGGCATGTGATCCAAGCAAAATCTTGACGATTAAACGGCACAATGTCAACTTTCCTATTGATAGAGATATTTTTTTGAAATTTTAAACATAGATGTCTCTAGTAAAGATAAGCATATCGCATATTGTAAACATCAGATGTGCGCATGTGCAAACTGCGCAACTGCCAAATTTCTTATTTTTTATTTACAGAGAAATTTTAATAACAGATGCTTCTAGGAAAGATACCTAATTGTATTGGGCACCTGAACCAAAAAAATCGTAACAATTACACTGCACATCCGCATTATGTCCATTCAGTGACCTTTTAGGAACTACTGATCAATGCATGGAAAATGCGTTAAAGTTACTCGCCTTAGGGCGAAAACTTTTCTACTTGTTTTCTAAATTGTTCACACTTATGAAATGTTGCTCCTATGGTGTTCTAGAGCCACGCTGCTTGGTATCTGTATTTTCCATGGCGAGCAAATACAAATTACAAGCCGCACGTCACTTGTAAAGTCACAACGCGTGTAATCGGTTAAACTTAAATCCAAAATATAGCTAACCTTACAATTAAAAAGTTTAAACAGTTGTGAATTTAGAGGGTCCGTTAACTTGGCCCCCCCACTGAGAGATTTGATAGTCGTATTATTTTGAAATGAATGCGCTCGTTATGCGCTCATATGCGCCACCGATAATAAGTCTTGCGCCATTATCGTTTTTTAGAAATCCGAAAAAACATTTGGGGGGGGGGCCAAGTGAACGTAGCCCCCCCAGTACGTATTTTGTCCCTTGTAACTAGGTCACCTGACACATTTGGTTATGCGCTCAATTGCGCCACTTGAATTAAAGCTAGCGCCATTACGGTTAAGCCGTGACAAATTTTCAAAATGTGGGGGGGCCAACTTAACGTTTTTAAAAGTTACTTTTTTTTAACATCTTTTCATACGAAATTGTACTCTCAGGTATGCGCTGAAATGCGCCGTAAAAAGATATCTTTGCGCCATTATTGTTTTTTGGATATCCTTAAATATATTTGGGGGAGGCCAAGTGAACGGAATCCCCCATAACGCATTTTGCTACCGGTATTTGTGCCACTTGATACATCTGGTTATGAGCTCAATTGCGCCACTTGAATTAAAGCTAGCGCCATTACGGTTAAGCCATAAAAAATTTTTAAAAAGTGGGGGGGGGCTAACTTAACGTTTTCAAAAGTTACGTTTTTTAACATGTTTTTTCTACTACATCGTACCTTTCATCATGCGCTAAAATGCACCGTAAACAAAAATCTTGGCGCCATTATAGTGTTTCAGAAACACTATACAGGGTGTTTTTTTGGGAGCTTTAGTTAAACGATTCTGGGAAAGTAAAATAGGTAGGTTTTTAAAAATTTGTATTTAGGAGTTACTCCGAAGGCCGAATCGATGTAAAATATTATTTCAAAATGGACGCACTTCCGGAAATAACTTTTGAAAACGCTAAGTTAGA
>NW_022170511.1:11271583-11284155 GCF_008802855.1 Photinus pyralis
TAAATAAAAAATCTAACGCACTTAAGTCCTGGGAACGAGGAGGCCATTCAATAGCTCCTCTTCTTCCAATCCATTGTCCTGGAAACGTTTGGTCCAAATATTGACGAACCCTTGCAAGTACTCTAGTTTTCTAGTAGGTATTACCACCTCGATTACCACTAATGCTGGATGAATCGTATTTTCTAACAACTCCAGGTATATCTCTCCTTTGAAATTGTCAGGTAAAAAGAAGGGGCCTACGATATGGTTACCAAGAATGCCAGCCCAAACATACGATGGATCTGTCGATTCTGGTGTTGTAGATTAAAGAGCTGGGCAGTTCTATTAGCATTTTCATTGTTCGCAAAAAAAAGAGAAATTATTCGAACTCTTTCAGCAAGTGAATATATATTATTATATATTATTTATTTCTTTTATTGTATCTAAAGAACTATAATTTCCTATGACAAGGGTACGGTTGCACTAAACGTGCTAAAACAGTGCGTAATACCTTGACGAAAACAATTAAACAAAAAAAAATATTAAGATAATTATGAGATATGAGAAAAAAAGTTGAATCATTGTGGTTTTACAAATTATATAAAAAATTACTCATCTAATAGGAATGATCGCGCTCTCAACATAGAGGTGACAAAACCACCCATCGAAAAGAGTATGTTATATTTGTCCGATTCCAGAGCATTGGCCAGCTCATCCAGGGAGTTTATCTGGCTTGAACGAATATGACTGTAGAATGGGCATTGAAAAAATAAGTGTTCTATACGTTACATATTGAGCAGATTTCCTCCTCAGCAAGTGAATAAACCATTATCACTGTTCAATGTACCGATTTTGCAACTAAAAAATCATTGGTTAAAACGGCCAACCGATCATAGCGTAGCTTTCGTGGCCGCCAACGTTTAAAAGCAGAGCCTCGAACTCTGCAAAGCAATTCCTGCCACAACGGCGATTCAGGAAACCACCAGCTCTCCGCATGCAGAACCACTTCGTCTTGCCAGCCGGACTTCGCGTCACGGTCCACCAAATTTATGAATTGTAGTTTTTGAGAAATAGAAATCTCTGCACGCTGGTGTATTTATGAGCGAGGTAAATGAACCCTGAAATGCATGCAATTTTAATGAATCTAAAACTTACGCACAAACTTGCACAATAGGGGCTATTTAACTAATTCATTTACAAGAATATTTTTCATAAGAAAATGTTGACACATTTTTGTAACTTTTATTAGCCCCTGTATCGGCTAGGCAAATTAGTCCCGATTTAAAACTGTGGTTATAATCCACATAAAAATACCTTCAAAATCAGGTAGGTATCACTCGACCACTCATTCGATTTAACATTTTGGGGGCGCTAGGGCTTTGCTCTCAGGGGGCGAAGCTAGCAAAAAAATGGTTCCCCCTTGAATAAAAAATTGGCGGGTCCGAGTATTTTTTCGTAAATGTTTGAGGTCCCCAAAATAGTCTCTGTTTCGTTTTCAAATGGCCACCCGGTATGTCATAGCACACGGTCCGGGCTGGTTTGGTTATTTGTATAGGTAGTGCGCAGGTGGGAATTTTTGTGTTTATTTCGTAGAATCATATGCATTTACTTTACTATTGCTTCGTAATTTTCTGACCACCCGGTGTGGTAAATCACTTCGGATTATGCAAAAATGTTTACAAAGAATAAATAGCAATATTATAGATATGCGCCTACTTTTTCCTGCTGTAAAACTAAACTACCCTGATTTTAGTGAAATTTAAGGAGATCTAAGTGTTTTGGTTTCCCCGCGTTAAATTCCATACACCTTTTTGTGATAACGGAGTGTAGTTTTCTTTGAGGTTGATTTCAAAGGAAAGGGGCCGTTCTTGCAAACGACCTACGACGTTGTTGATGCAATCCCTTGTGCCTACCGACATAGCAGGTCTCATCGAAATCGGAGTGTTTCAGTTTGGAAGCTTCCCTCGTCAATAAAAAATCACACCGATAATTACCACGGCATCCAATGCTCCTCTCCAATGTCTACTTGGGACATCCATTAATATATCATTAAAGAGAACTTTAGCTATACTAAGCAGTATAGGAATAACACTTAATCACTAATCAGAAACAGACTCGGTGCTCCACTAGATACAAGAAACATTTAATAGGGTGTTAGATTACTCCATAAACGTTCGTGACAGTATTTCAAAGCCTTAGATCTACATAATAATACACACAGAGATAAAATTAGTTCAACCTTACCTTTTACTTAAAGTCAAACATCTATCCCCTTACTACCTTTAATGAATTCGAGTCAGAGGACGACATAAATTAGATTTTACCCAAAGAAATACCGTCACGACTATTCGTTTATACAATATTCCTCTTAGTGATAGAGTACATTTCGAGAACATATTCAAATGAACTTTATCCAAACTAATGGAGTAGTGTTACTGGGTACCTAAATCAATACGTACGTGTGGCGTGTTTCGCATTAAATATCTGCAGATCTAGAAACGCATAATTGCCCCTAATTAGTATAATTATTTACAAGTTTTTTAAGACTAATTAAGATTAATTGAGGCAACGTAGAGAATTTTACGGAATTTACCTCCACTTTAATTATCATTATGCTTGATATTATAATTTAGCTACTTTACGTTATTACAGGACTAATGGGGGTCCCCTTTGATATTAACGTTTGAGATTATGATGTCTTAGAAAAGCCATTGTATACAGGGATTTATGCTTCGATGTAGGGTTAATTGTCAAGAATACGTTAATTGAACGTGCTAGACAACACAATTTACTAATAATAAGATTAAGGTCGCTTCCGCTTTATGGCAGTGCTTCGTAAAACGAAGTTAAACGAGACAAATGCACTTTAGTAAATGGTAGCTTCTAGAAAATTATCTGAAAACGAGAACTAAACTAAAAGGTCATAAAACTACTAGAATGTCTACTTTAACGATTTTTACCTACCTAATGGAGATGCACTTTTGTAATAATGTTACAATTTCTCGTCAGTCATACTCAGAAAGGTCATTATTATCGTGATAAGCACGTAGGTTTCCAAATGCATTTTCGTTTGACATTAAAATGAGAGGTAAGTTCCGTCTTTTGTACAGTTATATACATTTGCAATTTAAAGGTTGGTCTTTATAATGCAATACTCAGGAAGACTACCTGCGCTTTGGTGGGGTAAATAGAGAAAGAATGAGTGATGCACATGGTAGGATGTTTCATTTAATCAAACTCAAACTCTTTTGTAATAGGAAAAATCTTAATTAAGTCCGAAAAGTTACACCGTAATTAAAACATAAAGCACTGTACATCATTGAAATCAGAATAAAAAGGGATTTAAGAATATGATACTGAATATCAGGGCCGCATTAAAACAAATGAAGTTGATGATGGTTTCGTAAATACGAAATTTCGGATTCAAAAATGAACAACTCCACCTTAAAGAGCATTAAAGGTTGATGTGGAGAAGTTAGTGTCATCGATTTTGTTCTAGTATGTAGGAAAAAACTAGGTGTCAAAGAAGAGTTTGCCATTCAGTGTTTTCTATAATTCGTCGGATTGGATGTTTCAATGTTAGTCATATCATTTGAATTAGATGTCAAAGTGATTTTGGTTCGGAATTATGTAATGTTGATCATTTTGCTTAAATAATCACATTGTATTTTGTTTCTTTAATTGTAAAGAAAATACTTGTTAAAAGATTAAGTTTATTCTTTTGTAAAAATGTTATCTCCGGTCAGTGAGATAAGGTTTCGTTATCGCTGCTGAAACTAATTACATTTCAAGATATGCACGTGTTATCGTCGAGGAAAACACCTTGTCAAAGATGCAAATTGAAGTTTTTAGCAAAGGAATATCGTAATTTAAATTTAAAAGACTAGCTAAGCCTCGCTTAAATTTGTCGGTGCATACGGCCATTAGACGCGTAAACAGACAGGTATCGTATATTATTTAGTAATTTTTGCCGAATTAACATGAGAAAAGAAGAGGGAGGATATGAGAGGTAAGGGAAAGTTAAAGGGAAGCGGGATAAACGTAGATGACGAACTCACTTATGAGGAAAAAAGGGTACAGAGAGATAGCGGAAGAGAAAGAGGCAAGGGAAAGAAAGTAAGATGGGGATATAAGAGAGTAGTAGCAGGGAGGAAGAAAACGGGAGAGGGAAAGGCGGGGTTTGGGCGGATTTTGCGAATATTGAGCGCGTTTGGTATATAATCACCATTTTGTAGAGGATGTTACACATACATACTTTGTGAATGGCACGCTCTAGTCCAACTGAGACAATCCATGATGGGGGGTATCCTGGCCGAACATGGCTACGATTAGAGCCGCCTCCCCTTCCAGAATTCTTACGTGTGATGCTGAGAGGTCGAACGACTCTAGTCGAGGTGGTGCAAAGGGCTCGAATTTGAGGCCTATAGGTATGCGTGCACCCTGTCTGCCCGGTATCGTAATCCAGAATCCAGCATGGGCAGAGACTTTAACAGTAAAGGAGAAGACAGGGGAATGGGGAAGCCAAAGCGGAATGAAAAGGGGGGTGAGTTACATGAAGACGTTGTTCTGGAATGTAGCGGAGATATCAAGTTAAGATGTAAAATTCTGGTGGATATGATGTGGTTCGATTGGTGGAATTGTGGACAAAAGAAAAGAACTGGGAGAAAATAAAGAATAAGTTACTTAATGAATAGAGGTGGAAGAACCAATTTGGCAAGAGCAAAAGGAGGCATTTTAACAGGGCTAAGAAAATATATATATATGTGAATGGAGCACCGAAACAAAACTGGAAAACACAGAAAAAACTAGTGGAAGTGGAGGGTCGAGTGAAGGGTAAAAACAAGGGTGCTCTTTGGTAAAAGGATGAGCAAGTGATAGCGATATATAACAAAGAAGGAATGAAGGAGTCAAAAAATAAATTAGAATAATGATAGATGAAAGGGAAGATGAGGGACTAATAGCCGGGGGAGATTTAAATGCCAAAACAGGAAATAAAGAAAATTGGGTGGAGATGGAAAGAGGAACACAAGAGATAGTCAAGGGATAAGGAATGCAATAAAGAGGGAAAGAGAGGTAGGGGAATATTAAACGGAAGTATGGAGTGAGATAGTGATGAGAAAATGCACATACATGGGAGTGAGAGGGGTGATCGTCGGAACCGAACAATTTTTGGAAGCAATAGAAGATTTTAGTGTACGAACAAGGACAGAATCGGATCACCAACGGATGGAAATAACGCTACAAGCGATAATAAGAAGAGCAAGAAATGGAAAGATTTGAAGATGAAGGGAGATACGGACAAGACAAACGGTGAAGGAGAGTAAGGGAGCAAGTATATGAAATAGGAGAGAGCACAGAGGAGTGGAAAAATATGAAAAAGTGTATTAAAAAGGAAATAACATGATAACAGGTAAAGGAAGAGAGAGGAAGGAATAATGGGGCACAGAGTGTACAGAAGGGAGGAACAGATACAGAACAATGATAGAGAGAGAGAAAGAAACGGAGCGATAGATGAGGAGCAGATAAGGGAAGGTTAAAAAAAGCACAAAAGGATATGTAAGGAAAAAAACAGAAAGAATATCAAGGGTTATAATAAAAACAGAGAAGGACTTTTGGAAAATCGAAAAAAACTTAGGAGAGAAGAACAAATGGAAGACTGGACGCAGCACTTTATGAAGGTACTACAAGGAAAGCAGGAGAAATAGTGTGGGATAGAAGAGTGGGAAGAGGGGAAGTGGAAGGAAGTACAGATATTAAGAGAAAAGATAGAACAATAATTAAGGCAACAGAAGAAAGGGAAGACGGCAGGAAGGGACGCTACATTTGGTATTAAGAAGCGGAGAAAAATAATAAACAAGATATGGAAAGGAGGTGAACTACCGGAAGAATGGAATGAAAATGGTAATAGTGCCGATTTACAAAAGAGGTGACAAAGATTGTAAATATGGGGAATCACTATAATGACGACGGCGTATAAAATCTACATAATGGCACTGAATGCAATATTAGGAAGAGAAATGGGGCAGAAGATAATGTTGTAGACAACGCGAATGGGCGTTAGAAGAGGGAGTGGAACGGTCGACTGTAAGGAATTGGAAAAAGAGAGCAAAGGTGATAGCGTTTTGCATTGATCTAAGGGCGCGTGATAGACGATGGAAAAATAGATAAAAACATAAAGAACAGAATCATGGAGAGACAATGAGTAGAGTGGGGATAGGAAGGAAGGAGTCTGAAGTGTTCTGGACTTAACCCAACCTTATATAATTTCTACATAAGGGATATGGACAAAATATTAAGACAGGGCCAAAGAGGAGGAATTCTGATGATAAGAAGGACGAAAAATGTATGTGTGGGGGGGGGGGGGATAAGAAAAGGGTAATAGAATCAAAGTGGAAGGAGGAAAGAGTAGATGAAGTAAAATAATGTAAATACTAAGGATACCAACTGGCACGTAATAACGGAGCACACAAACGCACAAATAAGGGAATTACGAGAAATGGGAGAAGTGACGACGAGACCTGTGTGGGGAATAGGAGAGAGAATTTCAGTTTTGCCTTATTTGAGCGTATTTATTGCAAGACAATGCGTCTTGCTTGTAAAATTTTATAGATGTTAGAGAGTGTTAATTAAAGAAGTGAAGTTTATGAGTTAGTGGGAGTGTTATGTTTATCGAGCAATTATCGCATAAGTTAAAGGGAGTTTTTCCACTACCAAACAGTCAATATTGCATCTGTAATTACAACGAACCCATTGTCGTCTGAATCGAAATTTAAGTACAATCATTGAACTGAAGTTCTCGAAGTAACATCGTTAGTTTTTGTGTTCGTGCGTGATATAATGATAATATCGCTTACGATCGATATTTTTGATTATTAACACTTCAAGGTAATTCAGATTTCTTTAATTAGTTATTTCAATCGATCGCTTGTTGCGTGGTATGTGTACTTTGTCCCTGTATCTGTAAATGATCTATTGTCTGTTTAATCGAGCCCACATTACGCCCTCTGTTGGTACCCATGGTTATGCTAGGGTTAAATAAAAATGTGTAATATAATTATTTGGAATTGTGGAGTCTAATGAAAGGTCTCAACGAAAGGAATTAATTTCTGCCAACCATAGCCCTCCTCCTCGACCTCTTATCGTGATGGGGTATATTCCCTTATACCTCAAAAACGGATTGTCGGAAGAGGGTACTCACCAAGGGCGATTGAAACGTCTGCAAGAAAGATATCCATTGGTGATGTCAAAACAAAAGTTATTTCGGTTAAAAAAACAATTTATACTTGTTTGTTGGTACCTGTGTTTAATTGAACTGGCTGAATGGTTTGGAATCTTAAATTACTGCAAATTGAATAAAAGCCGTAGGTATTGCATCATTGTGGTAGGGATATTAATGAAAGAACGATTTTTTCCTTGTATTTCACTTTATTTGCTAGAAACTAGATCGATATTTTAAACTGGGATTATGTATTCAAAGCATATTTTAGAGTTGTTGTTCAAGTTTACATTCAAATTCCACATACACTTTTTAAGTTTTATTACACCGAAACTACTGCAGAGTAAGTACATCATTGGTGCTACGTGAGCGGTAAAATATTTAACCGTAAAGGTAAATTGCGTCATTGTTTGCAAAAGCTATACGCTCGCAACAATGTGTGAAATTTCCACAAAGAATTATCGCGTTATTTAAGCTTTTTATGTACGCGGTGGTACCTCTAACTGCTACTGCCGCTTTTATTTTGCTAGTCGTTGCTGTAACACAATAATGAGGCGTTGTTAGTTAATTAGTTATAGTAAGTTACATTTCAGAAAACTCGCCGCTCAATCTACACAGCATAATATTAGTAAACGATTTCTATTCCAAAACTCAACCCATTTATATGCCTTGTAAATCGGCTTCTGTCGAACTGAGCACTGGCCATGTTTCGACCTTTACTCGATTCCTTCTTTGAAGATCTCAACTGTTTCATTACATGATGACCCAATAGGAGATAATAAGGCTTGTGACTGCTTACTGGGTAGGTCACTCGAAACCCTTTGAGCGGAAACTTTAGCCGCTCAGATTTGCAAAATGTATAGCTATCCTCCGGCCATAATTATACATGTCGTCGATATTCGTCTAGCGGAATGTTCGTTCCTGTTAATTGATTGGTAAACAGCGAGCCATTCGTCAAATTATCGCCTACGGTCCTGTTTATTGCGTTAGTTAGCAAACTTTGTTCCACACAATTATTATGCAATTAACTGTGTTTTATGTAAGCACAATCGATTTTGGTGAAATGGATGGAAAATACTGTAATAGGAGTGTAGTTGTGTAAACAATTCAAGGTTGAATTGTAACAACATTGAGAAAACAGTACATCATTTTTAGGTGAAATTTATTGTTTAAGCGCCGTGAAGTCAACACCTGCTCAGGAAAATTATAGAAAGTTGCTATTAAACGGTTGACGTTAACATAGCGTTTCGATTTTAATCTAAATTAATTTATATAGTCATGTAAAATAACAATAGTTATAGTAAGTACGGTATGCCAAAATTGTAAAAGAAATACGTGAGGGGTAAGTGGTAAGTGAAATTGTCGATTACGATAAATAAAGCTTACGAGTATGTTTATTTTACGTCAGGACTATCTCAATTGTTCATTAACTATACCCTATTTTTTAAAATAGTTTAAAATTTGGAGTAATTTACTATCATAAACAAAAAAATTTATACAATCTATGAAATTGGCTGCATTACCCAATTTAAATACCTAAGCGATCACTTTCACAGTTATGGCTACTTTTCTTTGGAAAAATAATGCTTTCTTTTTAATTAAGATGATTTACGTACATTATTAGAATAATTTAGTGGTTCCTTCATTTTGAAAGTGAACTTAATTGATTTGATAGAACAAATTGAATCTAAAAAATTCTACAGTACCCGAATATACCAATTTAACTGACTTTGAATTGCACAACAGATGTTACAGCACCTTCTAACTTTTTCAGTCCTAATTCGATATTGCGTTGGCCTCCATAGATTTCACTACGTTGAATCCTTGAAATATTGGATGGGGAAAAACGTGTTAGTACCCGTTTTTGCTCGGCGTACATTTTTTAATTCCTCATAATAACAAAAATCAAAATTTATACGAATATTACTTCTAGTCAAGACCATGCAATCAAAACGTAAACATAAATTAAGCAAACATTACAAAAATTTCAAAAAAAAGGTTAACGGTATCAAATACGTGATTCTGCATTGAGGTTAAATCAATTCAATTTCAAAAATAAAGATGCACAATACTTTTTGCTTAACGCGCAGGTTATCTGTCAAAAACGTCACTTTATCTATACTAAATTACGCGTCACTTCCATGCCACATGTGGATACAATTTAATAACAAGGCTTTTTGAAGTGTATAGGTACAGTCTAAACTTGAATGCATTAGGGATGAAGAATCTCGTAGAGAAGGTTACATGTTGCATCTCTTCTCTGGATCGATCGCCGAGAGGAGAAACTCGGCATGTTTCATATACCAATTCGTTGGTATCGACTGCCGATTAACTTGGAACGCCATTTTCGTATGAATCGCTGATAAGCATCCGCCGCCTTATACGGTCGCGAGGGGAAGGAACATCTTTCGCATCTAACACATTTAAAATTAAACAAGTTATGATAGGCACCCATCCAACCTATATTTTTTTAGGTTTGTATTAGCAAAATTTCATGTGAATGAATTGCCGCATGTAAAGCACATTACATATATCACTTCAAAAATTTCCGGAAAGTTATTTCACTTTTTTCTTTCACGAAATAACTTTCAGCAGGTAAAACGGGCTTTATTCAATGATTATACGCAACAAGAAAACCACAACCTTAATAGTGGTAAAACGAAGAGCCGAGCGAAGAGGTATCCAACTGCCGCACATCCAAGATGATAGTGAAATTATTGAAGTAAGCAATTCAATTCAGATTTGACACTTAGTAATAGAAAAGGCCTTGTTACAGTGACGCTTCCACCGTTACCCAATTAGGAACATCAAAATTAATTAATAAATTAAAAGCAGAATGAAACGACCTTAATTAATAAATAGATTACTTTTCCACCGCGAGACGTGTAAACCAAGCTCCAAAAAAAGTTGGAGTAATCACAAAAGTGAAACAGCGACAAAAAAAGCAAATAAAATCAAATAATCCTTTGTGCAAACACTACGTGTTTAGCTAATTATGTTAGTAAACTTTTTAGTGCCGTTGTACGAATCTTTTCTAATTTGGCCTTTATTTGTATTTTCCGAAACGCGTTCGCTCTCGTCTTCTATAATTACCGAAGTTATTACCCATGTAACAGCCGGCGCTGTTAAAACTTTAATATCACAAAAAGTATGGAAACGGAAAGTAATTGTTAAAAGGGCAAAATTTCTGTTGGCACGTTGTTAAAATTTGTCGTTTAGTGTTGTAGGACGCAAGCTTTCGTGTCTATACTTAAACGACTTTTGCTTTTAATGTAGCCTTATAGAGAAAGTCCTTCGACGTGCCAAATAAACACTCCTCCCTTGCGTGCTTCTGTTTTTTTATTTATAAGCGTGCAGGGACTACAAAAACATATTTTTATCTTGGAAACACTTTGTTACAATTAGAGGGTGATTTAAAAGTTTGTACAAACAAAAGTACTGCGTTTATTTATTTCGTCATTCCCATATTTGTTGAATTTTATAGAAAAAAATTTCGTGGCGGTTTTTTTTCCTGTATTCACCTGTAGCACGGTCATGACGGTCAGGTCCTTATTAAATGATTACAACATCATTGCATTTTCAAGTTTCTTTCAAAACAGGTAGAAGAAAATTCAGAAAATCCACCGAAACTGTTACATAAGTCATCCTGTCAGAATGCATCGAAAATGCGAAAAATTAACTTCTGGGACACCAGGAAAATCAGTTTTGACATTATTGATACCATGGTTCAAGTACTCGTACTTTGGCTTAAGACAAAAGTTCAGATGTCATATCTTAAGTTACCAAATGTAAAAAACAAGACGTAAATATACTGAAAACGCGGCTCTTCCAACAATTGTTTACAGGCGATGCCGTTCCAGTTACGGAGTATTTAGTTCAATGGGTCTGGAATACGGTTTTGACGGTTTTATATAATAGGCGACATCTAACGGAGGAATTTTACAACACATAGTACAAGATTTTACACATAAAATTTTGACGTTACTACTTTATATTTCCTTACAAAAGGTGGGGCCGAACCCAGTAAGAAGAGAAAGCTGATGTTTAATCTAGGATCTCTAGAATGGCAAATTAATAAATATGCTGATCTTGTTTTGTTTAATATTAATATCGCTCATCCATTTTTGTGCCCGGTTGGTGGTCCGTGGATCATCACTTGGGAACCACTGAAGATGTATAATAGTTGTGGTATTCACAGGAATTTTAAGTTTCACAAATCAAAGTCGACTTAAAAAACCAGAAAATTCAAATAATTATGTTTAACGCCTTTTTCCAAGAAAAAGAAGTGCTACTGCGATCACTCTTTTTGTGTAAGTTCGTCCGTCGAAAAATACTTTTACGGTTTCACTCAATTTCTTAAACCTCTTTTTCGGGGTCTTTAAAAATTTAAAAGCTTAAAAAACCCTAACAGACACAAGTGTTGTAAAGTATCTCTAAGAGCTCAATGTTTTTAAAGACGTCGTGCTTATTAGCCGTTAACAGTGTTCAGAAAGCTTCTACAGTTTACTAAAGCTTCGAGATTTTTAATAGCATTTAAGAATTGGTGGAGGTTTTCAAGAGTCCCTTAGGGTTTCCATGAGCTTTTTAGAGCGTCCAACAAACTTTATAAGCTTTTGAAGCCTTCTTCAGATATTAAGGTCATGCGCATTAATTTAAAAACTCGGAAAAGACCGAAATATATGAAAGAAATTTATAGCAGACTAATTGTAGAGGACTAAATCCACCTTCAACAAGCGTTTAAATATGTGTATATTTTTTTTCCAATATTTTTAACTATATGATTTACGTGAGTTCTCCGACGTCTGCAGTCCACACGTGTTTTTCGTCCATTCATTTTCGCTTGTCCTGCCCGCACATTATTCGTAAATGGTGTAAAAATCAGACATGTCAAAAATGTTTTTTTCGGAAAATGATAAACCAGGTAATTTTCCACAAAAAGCTCCGGGCGGTATGTGTCTGCCTTAAACCGTGTACGTGCAATAAGCACTCAAATCAATGATTCAAAGCATTATATGATACATACATATACAATGGTCCAGATTAAAAGGTTATATAGGACGCCAACATTAAAATAAACCCTCTCGTTTAAATGATGATTATTCATAAGCGGTTGACACTTTGTTGTAGGAAATTTAGTCGTGTGCAATTTATCTCTCATACATTTTTTGTATTGTGCCATAATCGAGGCCATAATCAAACACTGACCTACTTATTTATGTGCATTAATGAATTGAGAATCGAACTATTTGTCTTTTTGATTAACGGTAAACCTGGTAAATGTATTGTTGTGTAAACAACGTCAGGTGGACGTTATTTAGGCTGAAATAATACCGAAGATTATGGCGGGCCTTCCCGTATGTGCGTTTTAAATTAATTT